>NC_141625.1:13849988-14164154 GCF_047967505.1 Dipteris shenzhenensis
TTGGGTAGGAGAGGAATCGGGCCAAAATCCCATAGCTATCTTTGAAAAGGTAGTAGAAATGCCCTCGGGTCTCATAGTAAACAGGACACCTGAAGATGAAATGCTCCTCCGTCTCAACCTCTTGCATGTCACACTGTGCATATGCGCCTCTCCCTAGGTAGTCGCTCTGCTTTGCCGCTATCGATACGAAGTCTGTGTGAAGAGACCTGGAACTGCCCAAGAGCAATCCTCAGCGAGAGGGGTAGGTGAATCTGCATGTATCCTGGTGGGTCAATGAAACCCTTTGCTGTGATTTGTAAGAAGTGATCTCTGTAGAAACTAAGCTTCACTGGGAGTTCACTCGGTCCCAGCCAGGTCCGAAATGTGTGTAGCTGTAATAGATCCTCATGGATAACCTGGTTGACCTTGTGTGATAGGAGGGGAGAAATTCCAGTACCTCTGGTCCCTTCCTGTTGCAAGTGCCATAGAAGAGGGCTAGCCATGGTAGCTTGATACGCCCAGAGGTGTAATCCCCATATTTTGCACGCGAGAGAGAGAGAGAGAGAGAGAGAGAGAGAGAGAGAGAGAGAGCTCTGTAGGAGGCCTCATGGGCCTATCAAACAAAGTACAAACACACAAAAAAGTGAAAAGTACAGTGCATTTTGGCAAGAGAGAGAGAGACCTCTGTAGGAGGCCTCATGGGCCTATCAAACAAAGTACAAACACACAAAAAAGTGAAAAGTACAGTGCATTTTGGCATTTTTGTGTGGAACGCATCGATTCAAGGAGAGTCACTTATGACCCAGTCTGGAGTGACGAGTGCAAATTTGTCTGGCCTGGCTTGCTGCTGCAACCTGCATCGGAGCCAGACCTGGACCTCCTACGCCTTAACTGCATGGAGGCCTGCTGTGGGACTCGGAGCTTGGAGCTCCTGCTGCGACTTGGAGGCTTGCTGCACGCTGTGCGGGTGCTGCTGTGGGCTGCTGCTACTGCAGTAGCTGGAAGAGACTATGCGAGAGAGAGAGAGAGAGATGTGCAATTCAAAATGTGGGCTGAGTTCAGTTTTGTTAGATGGAGATTTGAGATACATTTACAATTATTTCAGGCTGTGTGAGTCTATTGCTGGAGCGAGCGAACTCTGCTTGTGGAGATCCCATACTTCTTGAACATGTCTTGAGGATTGTGGAAGTTCTTGGATCTTACAGGTATGTGTGTGTGTGCGTGCGTGCGCACGTGCGCGGGCATGCACGCATGGTATAGCTATATACATGTAAACAGGCATGCAACATCTTTTTGTGCTGCGATAGTTTTTATAAGGTTAGATTTTGCAAATCTTTTTAACATGTTTAAAATGATTGAATTGCTGCAGGCTATCATCTTCTGAACTGAGGGCACTAGCAAGGTGTTTGTGGTTAAGTCGGGAATCATCTAGCAGAGAAATTGGCCAAAGATTTCTTGAATCCATGAAAAGGCTGATCCAGATGGAGATTACCAATTCAGAAAATAGCTCGTTTACGCCCTTTGTTGAAATGAACATGAACAAATCTGGTTATTCGTGTGTTCGGATCTCCCTTGGTGACAGGACTTGGCCACCAGCAGCGGGGTATTCATTTGCTTGCTGGTTAAGATACAAAACTCTTGCTAAAAAGCAGTCTGGGGAGCTAAATGTTAATGTGGTTCCAAAAAACCGGTATTCCAAGAATAGAGCAGGCATGCTTGGAAGGGAACATGCAAAAATTCGAGTATTTTCTGTAGGCTCAGCAGAAGAGCCAAGCAATCTCTATGCAGAACTTTACATGGAAGATTCAGGAGGTTTGACATTGGCTACGAGCATGTCTGGTTTCTTGTCTTTTAAAGGTGTGTATCTTGAGGAAGGTATATGGCATCACATAGTGATTGTGCACAACAAGCCAAATGCGTTGGCTGGCTTGTTTCAATCTAGTAGCGCTTATCTTTACGTGAACGGAAGACTCAGGCAAACAGGAAAGCTGGGTTACTCGGCCTCACCTGCTGGTAAAACTCTGCAGGCGACTATTGGGACACCGCCGTCAAATATTGAGGTCTTGCCATTATGCTGGAATCTGGGTTCATGCTACCTATTTGAGGAAGTTCTCCCTGCACCATCAGTCTTTCTTATGTATGCTTTAGGAAGGGGTTATCGTGGTCTATTTCAAGACACAGACTTGTTACGTTTTATGCCAAATGAAGCTTGTGGTGGAGGAAATTTGGCAACTTTTGAGGCATTGGAAGTAGAATTGGCAATAGGTGCCAATAATCCAAAAGTGGAGAGCAATTCCAAGTTAAGTATGAGCAAGACAGAAGGCAGTGGGGTTGTGTGGGACTTAGATAGGTTGGCCACATTCTCAGCTCAACTGGCAAGTAAAAGACTTATATTTTCTTTTGATGGAACGTGTACTGACACTGCTTTGTCTGGTTCTCTTGCAATGATCAATCTGGTTGACCCTCTATCTTCTGCAGCTTCACCACTTGGTGGTGCGTTGGCAAAACTTTTCTCTGCAATTTGACTTGCATGTCTGAAATTCTAAATTTTTAAATGTGAATGCAAAACTTGGATGCTTACATGCCATCATGTTTCAGGATTACCACGCATTGCTCGGCTGCATGGAGACATTCACGTCTGCTGCCCATGCAGTCTTGGTGAGAATTTAAGGAGAATTGGTGGAGTAGCCGTAGTGCTGGCACTTGTTGAAGCTGCAGAAAGTAAAGAGATGCTGCATCTAGCTCTTTCTTTGCTGGCCTGCATTCTTCGTTGGAACCCTCACAACATACATGACATGTCTTCTAGTAGAGGATACCACCTGCTTGCTCTTTTTATACGGCATCGGATGTGTTTCTTTGATATGCAGGATCTTGAGACGCTTTTTCAGATTGCTGCATGTGAGGCTTCTTTGGTTAGCTCCTCCAACATAACGAATTCAGATGTTTTAAACAGTGCCATTACTTCTAGCAGTTCCTTAACTACTAATAGCCTAGAGAATGTACTTGCTACTGCTAGTACTGGAGAAGCGGTCTCACCGTTTGGATCACAGATTGATACAGCTGATTTCTTTGTCCAGCAAGAAGTTTTGAGCCGCGTGTCAGATATGGAGATGATTGAGCCATCTACAGAAGGTTCTAATAGCCTTGTACTTGCTAACCCAGAGATGATGGAGTATGTTCTGTTGGACTGGACCTTATGGGTTGCTTCTCCTGTTTCACTTCAGCTTGCTTTACTTGGGTTTATTGAGCGACTCGTGTCAATGCACCGATACCGAAATCACAATCTGACCATGCTACGGCGAGTCAATATCGTGCAGCACTTATTGGTTACACTACAGAGGGGCGATGTGGAGATCCCTGTTTTAGAGAAGCTAGTGGTCCTCTTGGGAATTCTACTAGAAGATGGATTTATAACATCTGAGCTCAAGTATGTCGTTGATTTTGTAGTCATGACATTTGAACCCCCAGAAGTACAGCAAAGGTCTATTATACTGCGGGAGACAATGGGAGTGCAGGTCATTGTACGCAATATGCTGCTTGAGATGCTTATTGATCTTCAGGTAACCATTACATCTGAAGAAATACTTGAATTGTGGCACAAGATTGTCTCTTCAAAACTTATCACATTTCTTCTTGATGAGGCTGTTCATCCTACAAGCATGCGCTGGGTAATGACTTTACTTGGAGTCTGCCTTTCATCCTCGCCAACATTTGGTGCAAAATTTCGTAATAGTGGTGGCTATCAAGGGTTGGTTCAAGTACTTCCTAGCTTTTTTGATTGTCCTGAAGTATATTACATCCTCTTCTCTCTCATGTTTAGCAAGTCAGTTTATCCAAGGCAGCCTGAGGTGCGGATGCTAGACTTCCATGCACTTATGCCAGATGATGGAGGTTCTGGAGAGCTGATGTTTGGCGATTTGTTAGAAGCAGTTGTATCTATGTCAAAAGCTGCTTTTGACAGAATGACCTTACAGTTACAGTCGGCAGAACAGGTTCAAATGAGTATTTCTCTGGATTTGAATTTCAGAGGCATCATGGATTCCACAGAGCAGCTGCAAGGTGAAGCATTGTTGCACAAGACATATGCTGCAAGACTACTAGGCGGTGAAGCAGCTGCCCCTGCAGTTGTGACTTCTATACTACGCTATATGGTAGACCTTGCAAAGATGTGTCCGCCCTTCTCAACTGCTCTTCGACGTCAAGACCTCCTTGAAAGCTGCACTGACCTTTATTTTTCATGTGCCAGGTAAGGATCAGCGTCATTTATTATGGTAAGTGAAGAGCATGTAATGGCAGAGGATATGAATTATGGCGGTTGCTGCAGATGGGCATGCTTCTGGGTTGCATTTCTTTCTATTTACAATAACCTTTCTTTACTTCTTATTGCATCTTTTCTTTTTCAGGTCTGCTTATGCTGCTCAGCTTGCCCAATGTAGAGTATTAGCAGAGTCACAAGTTCCACATAATCAAATGGATTCAGAAGATGCACCCAGCTCTGTAGTCACATCTTCGGGCTCCGTGCATGAGCAACAACCTAGAAATGGGAGTGCAGATTCGAGTTTGTACCCCCAAAAAGTGCAGGAGCCTAAGACACTTCATGTTTCTGATACTGTTGTCAGTATCCCGCGCTCAATGTCTGGTCCTAAAGAAATCGATAACGTCTCTAGTATGGAGGAAGACACTTTGCCATCAGAAGAAATTGTATGTGATGTCAATCTCTTTGCAATGGACAGTTTGGATCATGTGGTTGCTCTGGCAGCTGTTTCCCCTCCAGTTGCTGAGCAGAAGGAAGAGGTTGTTGAGGCACAAATCCCCTCTTCTCCTTCAAATGCTGGGATAGATTTGTTAGCATCTCGTTTTGCCTTAGCCCCCGGTTCTCCTGTTTCAGAAACATCTGGTCTGTTAGCAGCTGTCAGGCCAGTGCACTCAATGTCTGTTACACCAATTGCTCCCTCAGCATCATGGATGGGAAGCTCGTCACGCAGTGAAACCAACATGGGAGCTTCATCTTTGGTCACACCGTCCACATCCATGAGTAGTATAAATTCCGGGGTGTACTACAGGTCCAGTGCACCTGGAGCATTTCCAGAGGGTACGTTTGTTGATATAAAACCAGATCTGCTGCTAAAACTTGATTCTGCTGGGTCTGGTGGGGGTCCATGTTCTGCAGGAGCTGTGGCTGTGCTAGACTTGATTGCTGAGGTGTTGGCAGATGCTTTATGCGATCAAGTCAAGGCTATCTTACTTACAGAAGCAGTCCTTGAAGCATCTCCGCTGTATATCACTGCAGATTCTGCAGTGGTTTTTCAAGGTTTGTGTCTAGTTCGTTTGATGAACTTTTTTGAGCGCAGACTGCTGCGGGAAGATGAGGAGGTAAACAAGCGATTAGATAAGGGCAGGTGGTCCTCAAACCTTGATGCTTTTAGCTCTCTGCTGGTGGATCGTGTTTATATGGGTGCTTTGCCAGAACCTGGATCGGTGCTCAAGGTTCTAGAATTTTTACTCTCAATGTTGCAGCTTGCAAATAAGGACAGGAGGGTGGAGGAAGCAACCTTAACTGGAAAGGGCTTGCTATCTCGCAACAGAGCAAACAGTCGGCAGGTTGAATCGTATGTACAGGGACTGCTGAAGAATACAAATCGGATGATCATGTATTGTTTTACTCCATGTTTCCTGAGTGCAATAGGGGAGGATGAATTCATCTCTTCTAGCTGGCCACGAACAGAAGTGAAAAGAATTGATGAAGGGGATGGAGGGTCTCTGTCATCTCCTATTGATGTCTCCACTGTGCTTCAGTTGGTGATAGCAAACAAGCAACTGATTCTATGTGCAATAAATTTAGACACTGATCTGGTATGTTGTCTTTGTATCAACAGTATATCTATGCTGTGGGACTCACGGCCAAGTGTTCGCAATCTAGCAGTGGAAGTCATGAAGTTCCTAATTGATCTTCGCAAGCCAGCTTTGGATGAGCTGCTTGCTGTTAGGCCAAACCAAGGCGAAGCCTTGGATGTTTTACATGGGGGATTTGACAAGCTTCTTTCAAACAACCTGGCATACTTCTATGTTTGGTTTCGGAATTCTAAAGAGGTAATTTCTAGAGTGTTGGAGCAGTGTGCTTCAATAATGTGGATGCAGTATGTTGCATCTGCAGCCAAGTTTCCAGGAGTACGAATGAAGCTGACAGAGAGTCGGCGGAAAAGAGAAATGACAAGAAGGCTTCGAGATGTTTCCAAACTTGAGGAGCGTCATTGGGAGCAAATGAATGAACGACGTTATGCCCTTGATGTAGTAAGAGATGCAATGGCAACAGAGCTTAGGGTTATGCGACAGGACAAGTATGGTTGGGTTCTCCATGCAGAGAGTGAATGGGAAGAGCATGCGCAACATCTAATACATGAGCGTGGCATATTGCCCATGCTAAAGCCTACATCCAATGGGGACTCTGATTGGCAGCTATGTGCAACAGAAGGTCCTTATCGTATGCGCAAAAAGCTTGTGCGTTGTAAAGTTAAAATTGACATGGCCAATAATAAGCATATGTCAGTATTAGAAGTTGCAGAAGACGATAAATTTGGTCCTGGAAAAGATGGTCTTGGTCTGGATATTACAGATCCAGACTATGATTCATTCTTCCATTTATTTCCAGTTGGCGGTGCAAGCCCAAATAAACTCAGCTACAGTAGCAAAGATATCTTAGAAGTTTTTGTGGATGAAGAGGAGGATTTGAAGGGAGCAGAAGAAGATAGTATATCATCTTCAAACAAGGCTGGATGGAACAATACTCAGTCAGGCAGTGAGAATGGCATTTCATTGCATCCTTCACGAGATCCTCCTACTAGAACTAACAGTGTTTTCTCTGCTCAAGCTAGCTTGATTGGAGAGATCCCCCAATCTGGCCAAAGCTCTCCAAAACAATCTTTGCAATCAAGTGACGACCTCAAATATGTGGATGGCAAGACAGATAAGGATGTTCACGATGATGGTGAATATTTGATTCGACCTTTCTTGGAACCTGGGGAAAAAATAAGGTTTCGGTACAACTGTGAAAGGGTTGTTGGGCTAGAAAAACATGACGGAATATTCCTCATTGGTGAAATGTGCTTGTATGTTATAGAAAATTTCTATATAGATGAGTCAGATCATATTTGTGAGAAAATTGGAGGAGATGATTTGTCAGTCATTGATCAAGCGCTTGGAGTGAAATCCAGCAGCTCTAGTATGGCTGCTTTTCAGGAGCTGAGACAAGGTGGTTCTTGGCAAGAAACTGCCAATGCATGGCTGGGGGGTCGAGCATGGGCATATAGTGGAGGTGCTTGGGGAAAAGAAAAGGTAGAGAATGTGAGTCATATGGCTCACCCCTGGCGCATGTGGAAATTGGAGAATGTGCATGAGCTTTTGAAGCGGCGTTATCAACTCCGCCCTGTCGCCATCGAGCTTTTCAGTATGGATGGATGCAATGACTTGTTGGTGTTCCACAAAAATGAGCGAGATGAGGTTTTCAAGAATCTTGTTGCAATGAATCTGCCTCGGAATAGCATGTATGTGTGGGCTAATTGCTTTTGTTATTTTTGTATATTGTTTATACAGCTTTGACTTCCCTTTGATTTGTTACTTCTCTCAATAAGACATGTCCATTTTTAGCTACACAAGAACTTCACTATTGAGAACCTGTATCTGTTTCAGCTAAAGCAACTGAAGATTGCACTGAACACCTTGGATTCTTGTATTTCACAAGTCTTGCTTCGAACACATTTTGAAATGCTGGCTTCACACAGTGATTGTTTTATTGATAGCCCACTCTAGTAACTCAGTCAAAGTAGCTGTGCTGTGCCTCCTTTTTTATGTACACCTATATATATGTACTTATTTCATTACACCTATATATATGTACTTATTTCATAACTCCCCTTCGTCTTTGCCTATTGATTGATTGATGCTATTCAGAAATATGTTCATAAACATGGGTGCAATTAATATATTTGCTCCTTTGCATCTTAACCATCTACAAACCCCAAAGTTTTTCATGGCCTGTCTGCTTCTAAATCTGACACTCTTTAGTATATTTCTTATGCTTTATTGTTGAGGATATGATGCTAGGGATGCACCGTAAGGATTGAAAATATGTTTTGACTTCTGCATGCAGGCCTTTTGAGAGGATAGGGAAAGAAATGTTTAAAAAATGCTTGAAAATTAAATGTTTGCTTTGTTTAAAATATTCTCTGCCAGTAGTTGATTTGTTCTCAAAATGCCCAATTGGATGATCTTTGATTATGATGGAGAGTGCTACAGAGTATAACTCTTTCTATTGCTTTTCATATTTGCCTGGATGTTCATCTATTGAAACACTTCTCCTCATTACTTGTTCTGTTGCTCGGGTAGGTTGGATGCCACTATTTCCGGTGCGTCAAAACAGGAAAGCAATGAAGGAGGCCGGCTCTTCAAGACGATGGCCAAATCATTTAGCAAGCGCTGGCAGAATGGGGAAATTAGCAACTTTCAGTATTTGATGCATTTAAACACACTTGCAGGGCGTGGGTACAATGATCTCACGCAGTACCCTGTTTACCCATGGGTGCTGGCTAATTATGAAAGTGAGCATCTGGACCTTGATAATCCAAAATCTTTTCGAAGGCTAGACAAACCTATGGGTGCACTTACCCATGAAAGAGAAGAAGAATTCAAGAGAAGGTATTGTTTTTTTGCAGTTGATTGGGTTAACTGCATTTTCTTACACCTTTTGCAAATGTATGCATTTCTGAGCAAGTGATTTTTCAGGTATGATAGCTGGGATGATCCTGAGATACCAAGATTCCACTATGGGTCACATTATTCAAGTGCTGGTACTGTACTCTTTTATCTTATCCGCTTGCCACCTTTCAGTGCAGAGAATCGGAAGCTGCAGGGAGGCCAATTTGATCATGCTGATCGGCTATTCAACAGTGTAAGAGAGACATGGTTAAGTGCCAGTCAAGGCAACACAGCAGATGTCAAAGAGCTCATTCCAGAGTTTTTTTATATGCCAGAAATGTTAGAGAATCGTTTTGATCTAGATTTTGGATGCAAGCAGTCAGGGGAGAAGGTACAATTCTGTCTTTCAAATGTACTATTTATTCTTTGTGGAGCACATATGTGCTGGCTAATATGCAGGGTTGCATGAATAAATGGTGTGTGTGTGTTGTGAGTGTTTCTAGTTCTTTGTGGAGCTGCTTTTAGTTGTCAGTATTTCGTTATGAGTAGTAGCTGTTCCACTCTGGGACAGCTATAAATGTAAATGCTTTTTTTATTTAAATTTCCTTTAACCAAAAAAATGTGTGTGGGGTGTGTGTGTGTGTGTGTGTGTGTGGAGAGAGAGAGAGAGGGAGAGAGAGAGAGGGGGGGGGATGATATGATATGCCGAAGGATCATTCACACATCGAAAAAAAATATACAATATGATATGATATGATTGTATTGATGCTGTCTAGAGACCCTTCAGGATCTATGGGACTGGTGACCGGTTCGTTACACTCAAAAATGTGAGAAATCTTTATATACGCTTGCTATGCTTGGTATCCTAGGATTTCCTTTATGTAGGTGCCTATCCTATTCGATATTGATGTGCTTGGACTGGCTCATTTAAGGTGCACCATTGCAACTTGTTTTGAGGCGCTGTGACCACTATCAAAATGATAGTGGTTCGTTACACTCAAAAATGTGAGAAATCTTTATATACGCTTGCTATGCTTGGTATCCTAGGATTTCCTTTATGTAGGTGCCTATCCTATTCGATATTGATGTGCTTGGACTGGCTCATTTAAGGTGCACCATTGCAACTTGTTTTGAGGCGCTGTGTGTGTGTGTGTGTGTGTGTGAGTGTGTGTTTTGGAACTAGAGGTCCCAGCTTTCGGGACTGATTCTTGTAATATAATCTTCAATGGATTTCACCCAAAGAAAAACTGTGTGTGTGTCTTTTTTGGATCTTTGGCATTCAGCCAAGGAGGGTGGAGTTTGATCTTGGGTTCGATATTGGGCACTTTGGACTCTGTGGAATGACAGCAATCACAGACTCGTTAGAGAGCTTTCTTCTTCCATGTTTACTTTTTCTGTATGCTGTGCAGGCAATCCTGTCTGTTTGTCAGATAGATTACACTATTTACTTGTCTTACAATGAAATTTTCTGATCTTGTATTTTGCTGCTCTCCACTTTGGGGACAGCCTCTTGTAATATAAAAATACCTGGATTTCACTATTTAAATAAGAAGTGTGTGTGTGTGAGAGAGAGAGAGAGAGAGAGAGAGAGAGAGAGAGAGAGAGAGAGAGAAGATGTATTAACGTCTTCGGGAAGCCTCACTTGCAGAGATCAATTAGACAAGGATGTCCCCTTGCCCCTTTGCTATATGCAATTGCATCTGATGCTCTAGGGCGGCCTATGAGACAAAGTACAATCAGCAGAATAACTCATACAAGCCGCCATGGGCTGAAGCAAAGGGCTCGCTAAGGCACTTGCTGAGTACTAAGCTAAGCTAATGATCTTGAAAACTCAAAAACTCGAAAAAGACACTCTCCGAGGCTCTCAAGAGACTCCATTAGACAGTGCGAAAGCTCCGAGGACATATTTTGGAGTCGTGGTATCTCTCCGATAGGACGCAAAGATGTCGCGTATCTATAGCTGTCGAGCTGTCTCTCGTTGTGGCGGGGCGCATGGTCTTCGGGATCTTTGTATACGGTGAGCGGCATGAAGGGTGACACCTCGTTGGTTGCGCTCCTCTGGGTAGAGCAGCGATGGGTTGGACCTCTATCGTGCGTGCTCTCATCCTCCTCGGTCTCTAGGTGTACTTGTAGCTCTCCTTGCCTTGCCCTCGATCCTCAACTAGTGAAACGAGACCCGCATCTGTCCTATGGCAATCCTCAACGCATGGGTGACCCGTCTGTCCTCTAGCTATTGGGGCCTCATGATCAGTCTATCCTCTGATACTCTCAAGAAGTGGTCCTGGTAGAATTAAATCTTGGAATCTGGTCGCCTCCCTAAGTCAGTGATGTGTACAATTGATGGAGGTCCATCCGTATGATACGGCTGATCTCATCTTATGGGATATGAAGGGATGAGGAGTCCAAACCAGGGGGGAGGTGATCCATCTAAATGCCCTGAGACCAAAACCATTTGGAGATGCGTGCATTCTAGGCTTTGCTGTCCCTGCGCTCAGCTAGCCGTCGAGATGACTCTAGTGCCAACCTAGGTAGTCTCCATCTAGGTAAAGCCCGCATGGAAGATGGCATGAATCTGCAGCAGTGTCATAGTGAACTCAGCCTGCATGATCTGGTTAGGGACTGATGGCTTACTCCTAACCATCTCTGACCCCCATGGTAACCTATAACCTCTTGAATCTCCGCCACTCAGCTGTTGGTAGATCACATCTCCAGAAGGGTGGATGTATACATGGGTGTCAGCTTCACTAGTCTATCAAAGAGCCACCCCTTCGTCGGGGGATCCTGAAAGTGTTTCTGGAAGCATTGTCTCTCTAGCCGAGCTAGAGCCCCTTGCCCTCGTTTGAGTTGCACCCAAGCTGTGTGTGTCATTCGTGAAGACAGGCCCCACAAAAATTTCTCCAAGATAGGTATATGACTGTACCATGTCCACTGGCTCCCCTCAATGTGAAAGTATGCCGTTGAAGTATTGCTCGTGATGTGTTGAAGGTCATAACCTTGGTCTTGCCAAGGTTGACCGTCTCCTCTCCTTGCAAAACACATCTAGAGCCTTAAGATGTTGTAGGCCTACCGCAGAAGAGGAGATGAGAACTATGTCATCTGCGTATAGTGATATCTGTATCATCAAATCTGCAAGCAAGGATCCCTCTCCTCCTAGGCAGGCAATGAACGTCGTAATCTTATCAATGTAGAGGGGGGATCTCATCTCCTGATACTCATCATCGAACCATGGGTTTTGGGGCATCTTCCCAGCTGGGGAGTATGATGTAGATCGAGTCGTGGGGAAGGATCTGACTGCGGCATCTTGAACCACTGATACTAAAGTGTCTGAGGCATGGGCGAGGTTTGCATAGTTACGGAGACTGTGGTAGCTCACATGATAAGTGACTCATGTATACTGCATCAAGGACATGATCAAATTGCACCTAGACCTGAGTGGCGGCTGGTGGACTGTGTCCTATGGCCGGCAATAAGGCTGAGATGCTGAAAGTGAAATGAGAGTGGTTTTCGCCTAGTGGGGGAGGGACAGCGAGATCGTGTACATGTGACACAAAAGCTGGAGATCCCAAAAGGTAATCTACTGTACTTGATCCCCCTTCGTGTGGAAAGTAGGTGAGGCCTCCCGACAATGGCCATCTAAGGAGACCGTTGTATATGATTAGATTATGAACTGCTCCCATATCTAGTAGATGTCGTCCATATCCAGTGATGTGTGGTGCATCCTGAGCGTCTCACTGTCCCAAGCTTTGTTGGGTCTATCTCCGGTACTCTTGAGGGGATCAGTCTCGAAATCAAGTAGGCCCACGTGTTTGTTCCCTGTACGTGCATTGAAGCCACCCAAAACTATGATCTCTCCCTGTCTGGAGAACTATGAGATATCGTCAAATATTGTCTCATATGGGCTATGACCCTTTGCGGTGACCTCATGTGCATATGATAATGTGTCTGGGGGAAGTAGCATACCGACAACGTAAATTGGGCGTGTGCTAGGTGGCTGAATTCGTATCCACATGTGGCGTGCATGCTCCTCCTTCTCATCACAGATATTTAGGGTCTCATATATGACCTAAACAAGACTGTCATTCCTCCTAAGCCTCGTATGCCGCTGTCTCTCATCATCTCCTTTTATAGGCTGATTCCCATATATATCTAGTTACTATAGTCAATCCCCTCTCTAGGATCTCAGGAGACTCTGTGTAAAAGATTACATCCTTGTTAGTGTATGTTTCTGAGAAACCCCTTGGGTCGGACCAAAGGGTTCCATTGCAATTCCATACAGCTATTTGTATTCTGCTTTGTGCTCTCTTCTCCAGGCCCCAACACCGTCATGTGCTGACTATTTCACCTTCCTCATTCTCTTCTCTTTCTGTTTTGTCAGCTCTGTTGCGGATGATCACTTAACCGTCTCTATATGCAGCCCATTTCCCTTCCTGTGTTGCTGCCATAACTTTCACCATTCCTTCTCTCCAATGTTCCTGTTGTAGGAGGGTGAGATCATCATCTAGAATGGTCCTGGTGCCCTTCAGTGTTTCCCTCATGCTCATAAGAGTAGATCTGTCCTCTTTTGTCCAGCATCTCACCACCGATGGCCTGGATTGTGCGTCCACTCCACCCACTCTTCAAGCTGCCTCACAAGTTAGGTTGACCCCCATCTTGGTGAATAGGATTTTGGCATCCGCCTTTGGGGTATCCCCTACTGGTAGGCCTCTAACAAGTGCATTCAAGGATTTGCTGTCCTGTCTCTTGTCCTCTTTAAGGGCATCCGATATGATCTACCTTTCTTAACCACATCCTTCTACTACAATATTTTGGCTTCCCCCTTGCTGACTTGCTGTTTAAGCTCAGCATGCTTCCTCTGCATTGTGGCCTGCATGGCTGTAATATCTTTCCTAGATTGGCATTCTCAGTTTTGAGCTCTTCCACTGGGATCCCTTTCATTTCTTTGACTTGGTGTAGTTCAATCTCCAATGCATGTATTTTGTCTTAGAGGCTGGTTCTGGCAGATTCCCATTCCACTTTTTCTTTCTCCCACTCCTCTCTCTTAGATTTCTCTTTCTTCCATTCTTCCTGCAACTTCCTGCCCTGCAAATTAATATCAGTCTTGAATCAAGAATAGGCATCAACAGCTTCTATTCACAATGTATTACTGAGAAAAGAGGAAGGAAGAGTACCCGCTCAGTTGAAGATTGCTTGAAGACCGTCCTAGGCTGCCTACATATACATAAATGTGAGGGTGTTTGTCATCTTCTGCATCTCTGCTATTCTACACAGAAAATAGAAGGGGCATTGGTTGAGCTTATTTGCAATCCGTACGCGAGGATGCGTGAAAGACAGATGGGGAAAGCAGGCGTTGGAGAATGCCATGTCAGCATACTTAGCAGGGACAACTAAATAAGGCTGCAGAAAATTTCCTCACTAGCATCAATAAGATTTGCATTGCCTTCATCAAGAAAATAGAGTCTGAAAGTCACAGGCCGTGTTAGCTGAGAAAGCACTTGTGCACAAGGCCTTAACTGCAATGAAGAAGCTGATGTCTTCTTGAAGGTCGTGGTAGCTGTTCCACTGGCATGTGGGGGCTGGGAGTAGCCTCGCTGCTGTATGAGTGTGCACGGGGGAAGGCTGGAGCAGTCGACAACTGTGGGGGCGTCCCCCCGTAGCGCAGTAGAGAGCCCACACGGGCTGAGTGGTTGGGGGGGGGGGGCTTAGACAGCCCCCGTGCTGCAAGGAGCAGCTGCGACGAGGAAGAGGGCAGCCCCACGGGTGCAAGGGCTGGTAGGAAGTGAAGATGGGGGCTATGGAGCCCCACGGCAGGCAGCAGAGGTGAAGGCAGGGGCTGTGGAACCCTGCAGGAGAAGCAGGCCGCGACAGGGTGAGATTGTGCGTGTGTAGGTCTTGGGTGGGTACAGATGATCGTGATAGGCTGTAGGGGGACGGGTCTGTTGGCGGAAGGGGATGAGGGGTGGGCTGTGTGTGTGTGAGAGAGAGAGAGAGAGAGGCCTCGCGGGCCTATGGGACAAAGTGCGGAAAACACCAAAAAGGGAAAAAAACTCTTACAAGCCACAAAGGGCTGGAGCAAAGGGTGTGCTAAGGCCCTCACTAGCTCAAGCAAAAAATCGAATAGAAAACATGTCGTATCATATCATGTCATGTCATATCATGTGTAAGAAGAGAGCTGGAACTGGAACTGGAACTCAGAATCCGAAACTCAGCACTGTGGTGGCTCGTCTATGAGCGGCGAAGATGTCTAGGATCTGTGTTTGTCTGGCCGTCTCACGTTGTGGTGGCAGAGGAGGGCGTAGTCTCCTCGATCTTTGAGCTATGTTCAGAGTGACCGCTTGTCTTAGGCGGTCTCCTTTGAGGAAAGCTGTGATAGGTCGGACCCTAATCGAGTGTGCCATGGTCGCTCTTTGTGTCACTGGTAGCCTAGCCTTTGCAATCCTCTCTCAGCAATCTATACCGCCTGCATATCAACTAGCTCCTCCTCCTCGACCCCACTGTGTCCTGGAGCTGACTCAAATGCATAGAAATCTGTGTGTGTGTGTGAGAGAGAGAGAGAGAGAGAGAGAGAGAGAGAAGAAGAAGAAGAAGAAGAATACATTATCGTCCTCTGAGAGAGAGAGAGAGAGAGAGAGAGAGAGAGAGAGAGAGAGAGAGATTGTTTCTGAGTCTCATCACAGATCTACTCATAAAATTTTACAGGTTAATAGTGTTCTACTACCCCCATGGGCTAAAGGTAGTGCTCGAGAATTCATACGCAAGCATCGGGAAGCTTTGGAGTCACAGTATGTTTCGGAAAATTTACACCATTGGATAGATCTCATTTTTGGTTACCAACAGCAAGGCAAGGTATGCATGCTTGAAGGAAATCCTATGTAGTCCGGACTCCCAGTAAGCTTGGCAGCTGCCAAAGTTTCTGTTGATCAAAATAAGCTATTCATTTAAAAACTAGAATGGCATTATTTGGAATCTGACACACTTTTCTGTGGGTTGTGATAGGCTGCTGTTGATGCAACAAATGTGTTTTTCTATCTGACATATGAAGGAGCTGTTGATATAGACTCAATTGATGATCCATCAATGAAGGCTTCAATTTTAGCCCAGATTAATCATTTTGGGCAGACTCCCCGACAGCTTTTTCTGAAACCTCATCCAAAGCGGAAGTTTCAATACAAAAGTACTCCAATGCATGTACTACGACAGCATCATCTTCTTGTGCCACAGGAAATACGGACTGTTGGGTTCCCGATTTCTCAGATTGTAGTCTTCCATGACAAAATTTTTGTTGCTCGTGCCAACAGTGTCCTTAAGCCACGTTCCTATAGCAAGTATGTAGCTTGGAGCTTCCCAGATCGAAGCTTAAGATTTTTCTCTTATGATCAGGACAAGCTCATCTCAACACATGAAGGACTCCATGGATGCGGGCAAGTGCAATGTGCTGGGCTGAGTAGAGATGGTCGTATTCTTGCCACGGGGGGTGAGGATGGTGTGGTGGCAATCTGGCGTCTCCGCAAGGATGGTGCTAGGAAGCAACGGCGGTTGCATTTGCAGAGAGCATTATGTGCTCACACTCAGAAGGTCACATGCCTCGCAGTTTGCCAGCCGTACAGCCTTGTAATCAGTGGATCTGAGGATCGCAGTGTGATTTTTTGGGACCTTAGCAGCTTGGAGTATGTACGGCAATTACCAGAGCTTCCTGCTGCAGCATCTGCAGTGCATACAAATGACATGACTGGTGACATAGTAACTGCAGCTGGTACCACACTTGCTGTGTGGAGTATTAACGGGGACTGTCTTGCTATTGTAAATACGTCGCAACTTCCATCTGACACCATTGTTTCTGTAACAAGCTCGTGTTTTTCTGATTGGATGGAAACTAACTCGTTTATAACTGGCCATCAAAGTGGCTCAGTCAAACTCTGGCATATGGAGCACATTTCCTCTGATGGGGTCTCTAAATTGCGTGTCCGAAGCCAGAGTGTTCCATCAAAGTCTGATCATAGGAAGTGGAATGATGAAATCTCCATGCGTCCCTTGCAGGAAGAGTCTCGAAAAGCTGGTGTTCCGGTTGTTTCCACACCAGAATATCAGCTTATCCTCTTAAAAGTGTTGAAGTGGCATAAACAATCTGTCACATGTGTGTATCTGACAAGTGATTTGAAACAGCTATTTAGTGGTGATTCTGGAGGGCATCTGATTTCCTGGACCCTTCCTGATGAGATGTTGATGAAGAGTTCCTCACTTCAAGACATAGATGACCACCTATGAGCATCATGGCTGTGGAAATTTTTTGTGCTGATCATGGTGGCATAAAACATCTGTTGCAGGATCAAACCATGCCTTGGACTTGAAAATCCGGCTTATCTTCTTGGATTTGGGGCAGGAATTATCCCCTTAAGGGAGGTCGTGTAAAAACGGAGTCAGCTGATCTGCATCAATTGCTTCCATAAGGAACTGGTTCTCATTCTTGAAGGTAAGAAATGTCTTCAACCAGTGCCAATTTTGAAGAATTGTTTGGCTTCTCAAGGGGTGTCAATATCTTCGGCTACTACTGGTGCTTTGGACTCAGTTTTATCTCCAGCTCATCCCTTCCAATTACAATAATCAGTATCGTCTATCCGTAATATGCCAATACTGAATGGAAGCGATGTGACTAGAAGCAACGATCACCTTATGTGCTTAAGCTTGGGTCGTGGGGCAAGTCCCTTTGTGAAGGATATTGACCTGGAAGTAAGGACTTGCAGTTGTCTCAGATGACCTGACTGCAGCTAAAGTTGTTGAAACCAATTTTGTCTCTGACAACTTCTAAAACTAACTATACAATTTAGCTATACTGCCCCTGATAGAGAGAAAAGGCTGGAGAAAGATCAGCCTTGTAACCTGGGCTGTATCATATTAGGTCAGTGAAGCTCCTTTGAAAAGGTTTGTTGACAAATTCATTGTCAGATGTAGAGTTGAATCATGACAAAGTCCATGCAATTTTTATAAATCATGTGCATATTGGCATCTTGAAGGTCTGTGCCACATCGAGTGATGGATATTGGCACAGGTGCATTTTGTCCCCTTCAGAGTATCTGGATACAAGCATTATTTTGCAGTAATCCTCTGAAACGTACAGAAATGCCTTGTCTAAGAATTGTGCTATGAAAAGGTGAATGTGTCATTTCTCACTTTCTGTACTTTCTTGCAGATACACCCTAAGATTCATTTCTTGCCAAAGCCAGTCTATTTCTTGGAGAGGTGATTGTCAATGCTTCTTCTTTTGTTGAAGACCAACATGTTGCGATCTCAGATTTGTAAAAAATTGGTAGCATGTGATTTGAATGAGCGAGTCCATGCTTTAATTTCGAGGGTCAATGCTGGGGGTAAACCCTGTTACAACCCTTACGCATTATTGAAGAAGTAGAGAGGATATTGATATTGATCGAATGACAGGTGCGATCTTGAGCTGATCAATGTTAAATACAGAACTCTTATCTGGACAAACGAAGGAAAGCAAATGCAAAATGTGGCAGAAATTGAGAGACTGAATCTATAGTTCGAAGTCATGCCAACCTAAGGCCGCAAGTGGCTTATCAGTTTCTAGATGGATCCCGCCCCTCCGCCCTCTCCCCGCGGCACCCCTTCTTACCTACATGTTCACTTACTTTTTCTTTCTTTTTCTTGAGAGAATTTCATTTGGGGTTCAAGGTTCTTTGACCCCCCCCCCCTTCCCATCAACCAACCCTCTCTCCACCTAAAACACAAACCCTTACACAACCACCCACCTCCAAGGCACCCAACCACGATGGTCGCCCATCAATGTTAAAATCTCTCTTTCCCTCTCTCTCTCTCTCTCTCTCTCTCTCTCTCTCTCTCTCTCTAAGGTTTGTCCATATTATAATGCCCCTCTTTGATATGTGTGTAGACGCAAGACTCTTGAAAGTCTTATGTTTTTAATCTTTTTTGGGGGGAGGAGATTCAAAGAAGAGTTACATTATTTATTGAAGAAAATAGTTGGGTTTGCGCCATGCAAAATTTGTCGCGAGACATAACAAAATCAATCATAAAATTACATTTTTAACATACGAGACAAAAGCTAAGGAGAACTTGAGCAACTCCCAAAATCTCCATATAGGAAGGCATTGAACACTTGTTTAAAATGTTTTAATGGATCATCAATTCATAGCCAATAGAAAGCCACCTAGAGGATTTGGATATCACTTATATTGGGTAAGTGGAGGAATTAAAGTGCATAAATGGTCATTGGGAACATTGAAAGGACACCATATTCACCGTCCCAGTGTGATTCATTCACTTTTGAGGATGTTTACATAGTTGGCCCACTGTGGGCATGCCCAAGGTTCATGAATGGGCAAGATTGCTTGCCCACAGCGGAGATGTATTCAATGAAGGTTGGGCAGGCTTACCATCAATTCATAGCCAATAGAAAGTCACCTAGAGGATCTGGATATCACTTATATTGGGCAGTGGAGTGGAGGAATTAAAGTGTGGGCATTGGGAACATTGAAAGGAGACCATATTCACCGTCTCAGTGTGATTCATTCACTTTTGAGGATGTTCACATAGTTGGCCCACTGTGGGCATGCCCAAGGTTCATGAATGGGCAAGATTGCTTGCCCACGGCGGAGATGTATTCAATGAAGGTTAGGCAGGCTTGGGCGCCCATAGTGTGTGAACACCTTGAAACAACGGGGATTGTGCTTTATCCATTATCCTTCTTGGTTTACAAAGTCTTGTCCTTTGTGGTAGAGACGATAGTATCATGAAGATACGTCCTACATGCCTTGTGTTACTGAATGGATCATTTGTAGATTGAGTCTCCGAGATTCTTTCTCAGAGAATTGATTGGAGGACCCATCTCAGTGGGTCATTTTACCACAACTCAGGTTTTCATCATGAGAGAGAGATATGCCAGAGTTGCGAGAGTGAGTGACCACGATGGTCACGGTATAGAACAAAAGCCTTATCCGTTGATCTGCAAAGGACCTTATACATGGAGAATAGTCAGAATCCTCACCCATAAGGAAATACTGTATAGCTCGAGCATAAAGCCTTCGATGGCTTGAAACACAAAGAATGTCTAGAGGAGATACTATTGCATTGAACCTTTGTTCTTTGCATATGGCACGCTCACCCACATGGATGGAACGGCCCAGAGGTTCCCTCTCTTGGCTCATTTGCAAGTTCAATCCTTTTGGTTTGGGATGCTCCAAGCTCTCTCCTTTGTGAGCCCCGGCATTTTTGCGAGTTTCATCTTTGGGTGGGTTGATTTTTTGAGGTTGTTTCTGATAATCCTATGTAAAGCTTGAACAAGAAATGATGCACATACGATATTGCATTATTGAACAATGAAGTATGTAAGTGATATATAATGGTTGTGAAGGGAATCTGTTCCTACATCTACGCATGGAATGGTGGGGATAGAATGCTTGCAATAGCATTCTATCCATCTTCCTCTTCGGTGGGATAACTCTTATGCATGCTATAACAGATATATTAGGAAAAAAGGGAGCTCATTTTGGGGCCCTGTAAGAAATTCACTATTTTCTCTTTTCTCTCTACAAAAGCAAGAAAATATGGATACTTGCATGAGAAATGTCAGTGTGAAAAGAAATAAATATATTCTTTCACATGCTTTACATTCAATGTTCATATAAGAGCAACACTTTTCTGTGCAGAATTTGGTGATTCTGACACCGCAGACGCATCCGGAACGGCCCAAAATCCCAAGAACGGCACTGGAAACGTTGGAATCGGACATCCGGAGGTCCGAAAACGTTATTCTGTAAATCGCGTTTTACGGCCTTTTTTGGCCATTTTCGGGCCTCCGGATGTCCGATTCCAGCGTTTTCAGTGCCGTTCTTGGGGTTTTGGGCCGTTCCGGAGGCATTTGCGGTGTCAGAATCACCAAATTTTGCACAGAAAATAAAATGTTTAAAGATTCAAATTAGATCACCTCATTAATGTGACATGCTTCTACAAACATATAGTACTATTTCCTTTTCTTATTTTCATCTTCTTTTGTTGAATTTTCAACGTTACGTTGGTCCACTCCTGATTGGTTGAGAGCCTATTTTCTCTCTCTTCTAAAAGGTCTCAAAATGAGCTCCCTTTTTTCATCGATCTATTGTAGTGTGTACCGGTGTTATGGATAAATTTGACCCAACTAAAAGGCATAAATATATGTGCTTGTATTTGGCAATAGTATAATAAAATGTGCTTGTATCTGGCAATAGTATAATAAAATATGGTGTGCATAAGGCCCAAGGTTGAGGTGGTAGGGTATGACCATGTGTTACCCTTCCATATAAGAGGACCCATAAGGTGTGTTGTATATAATCCATGATAGTAATAATATAAAATGATAAGGTGGCATGGGTCCTTCATGCACCACCTCTCCATCTAGGCGCTCCCACGTTTGCATTTAGAAGATATGGCCCAAGGACCATGGGAGAAGTAATATAAAATAGGTGGAGATGGATATTATATTGGATTATTTCCTTCATGTAGGATAGGTCCATGTGGGGAGAGGGCAGTGTAGAAAGTCCAAGAATGCAAGTTAAATAATGGAAAAGTAGGATGAGGTGGTAAGATTCCTTGTGCCAACCCTCCACTTGTTCTCCTATCCATATAGGATAGGCCCATGTGGGGAGGGGGCAGTGTAGAAAGTCCAAGAATGCAAGTTAAATAATGGGAAAGTAGGATGAGGTGGTAAGATTTCTTGTGCCAATCCTCCACTTGTCCTCCTAGATGTTTGAATGTATTATAAAATTGGGAAGAGACCAAGGGAGTATCTTAGACTTGGGATATGGGGGTTGATGTATGTGGAAAAATGAGGCAAAGGGTTGTTGCACACAATTGAGAGTGCGTAACCGCCTAATCCACATGGGACACTCTTCTACACACACCATGCATGTGGAAGGATGCATTTATTGGGAGAGACTCTCTCTCTTGGCTATAAAAGGAGAGGGCTATTTCTTGATGGAACACACTCATTCTTGTAAAGCCACCTAGCTAGTACTCTGATTTTCCTCCCCATCTTTCTAATAAAGCATGACTCTCTTCCCTTGATGTCTCCATCTCTACATTCCACTTTCTAGCATGTACTAGGAAATTCTTTTCCCCCTCTTCCTTCCCCTTTGTGTCATAGTCCCTCTCTTCATTCCCACTCCTCTTAATCTTTTTTTCCCACCTATGTTAACGCTTCTTCCGTCACGTTTTCTTTTCCTCCATGGTCCTCTAGCATGTACATGCTCCTTTTCCCCCTCTTCCTTCCCCCTTGTGTCATAGTCCCTCTCTTCATTCCCACCCCTATTAATCTTTTTTTCCCACCTATGTTAATGCTTCTTCCCTCACGTTTCCTTTTTCTCCATGGTCCTCAAGCGTCGCCATGCTTAGCGTCTAGCCTCACGCCTCGAATTCTTTTCTAGTTAATAGAATTAGTGTGGTTGTTGGGATCCAAATCTCCACTGCTAGTGTTGTAAAATTCGTTACTCCTACGGTTGGGTGTAGTTCTGCAGTACCTTCCGTGTGCGGTTCTTTGCTTTTGCGCCTCCAATCTGCGTATCTTTTGCTCGTAGTTCTTCATCTCTGCGGCTCCAGAACTTCTCAGTTTCTACGCCTTTAGCTTGTGGTTCTTGCACATCTTTTCGGTTCCTGTGCAACATCACGCATCTTTTAGTCGACTGCGCTTGCAAAATCGCTCATGCGCATCTGTAACACTCAGATGTCTCCTAGTTGCAGCTAGCGCATCTGTGCGTCGGACAGATCATGAATCGCGACTGTTTTTTGAGTTCTTGCATCTTCTGGTGCATCTGCGCGTCGCAGACAGACTTTTCATGCTTCTGCAAAAGATCTCGTGTCCCTATCCTCTTCCTCTTTCTCTTCTTCTTCTCTTTCTCTTCTTCTCTCCTCTCCTCTCTTTTTATTAAGTAGTGGGAATTGAACCCAAGATCTCCCCATTCACAAAAGGAAGGCTTACCAATGGGCTAGCAAATAGGAAGTGATGAAAGTGTAAAGATATTGCTTATATGGTGAAATCTCATGAACTGTAACTGTAGGGAGTTTCCTCTTGTAAAGTACTTCATTTGATGTGCTCTATTCATATTTGATACTACTCCTTGGACACACGTCACATGAGGAGGGTGGATATTTATGTTACTTCTGGACGAGTTCAAGGATTTGGTGCTTGGTCCTCCGCTCATTACGACTACCAATTGACGAGATCTCTTTCTTGATCTTCATGTTGATCTTCAACAAACTAATTGTACAATGCATTATTCAAGGAGACGACGGGTGGGATGATACACCATGGATGATTCAAGGTGAAGAATAAGTGATACAGTGAGAGGACTTTGATTTCAATTCTACTCATTGTGCGGTGATCGAGCTACTTGCTGCATCGAAGATAATTAAAAGGGTGATATTCTTCGAAGGGTGGGATGCTCCCAGGCTTGGGGGGAGATTTGGCGCATTTGCTTATTAATTTCTGTGGATAAGCTCATCTTGAATGATTTCTTCTCGATCTCATTACAGAGGTTTCTAGGGCTCGGCTATGGTTGGTAATGTTTCGATCAAAAAATCCCTTTGTACCTAATTAACCTTTTGTGCCTCATTTTGAGCTTCAAGTTGTAATTCTTTTTGGTCTAAAAATAAACTATCAACAAAGGATTGCAAGTTTATTTGGTGTTGAACGTCTTGCTCAAGTATTGAATTCTCCCTACCCTCTCCTTCTACCTATCTTGGACTACTAAGAAACTTGGGATGTTCGAATTTTAGTCTTGGTGTGATGACATCTTGACTCCTCCAATTTGACGACGCATATAAACCTTCGACCAAGGCTGCTGGTGTGGGTGTGAAGCTCACTTCATAGCAAGTTTGCACCAGCAAGTACTTGCAACCAAGCTGAGTACTCGGCACTTATTTTTGGGCTACAAAAGGTGCAAGAACATTGCATCAAGCAACTTGAGGTGCAAGGAGATTCTTAACTCGTGTGTGAATATGTTAGTGGAAGGTGGAAGGTGCGGAGCGAAGGCTTGGTTCCACGACATCAACAAGCATTGGAACTTTGCCAATAATTTGAAGAGGTAAAAATTCAGCATATCCCTCGAGCTTAAAATATAGTTGCTGATTTCTTGGCATGTGAAGCTTGTACTTCAATCATGCATGAAGCGAGTGGAAGCACCATCCCAACAAAGCCGCAAGCCACGAAGGAGGGTGATCATTTGTAAGGAATGCAAAGGTTGTGGTCATTATGAAACTAAGTGTTGGGCATATTTGATACGAGTTTATCGACTTCGGAAGATCATCAGAAAGGTCCTCAAGGACATTGCTCAAAAGAAGGATGCCAGGCCGTGCACCCCTTGAAGAAATAGCATGGCGATTACAAGAACTGGAAGAAGCTGAAGATGATGTGCAAGCTGTCCAACTGTTGACATTTGTCATTGCATTCTTGTTTGCCTTGATGAACAACCTCATGCAGCGTCGTGTCTCTGACCCTCGCTTGTAAAGATGGATGCGATATCATGAGGGTTGGTCCTTTTAAGACTATCTATGAGCTATTTTATGCTGAAGATTCTTCCCGTGTAGTATTTCACAATACACCAGTTACACCGTACTGTGCCTATGTGTGCTTTGTGGATGTATCTTCACCTGATTTTCAGTTCAAGCTATCTTTTTCCATTGTTTGCCAATAGATAAGCCTAATTTCGACTCTCTCTTTTCCATTTTTCAAGCATGGCTGACATTCCTGTGTTCTATGGACAGGTTGAAGAAAATCCAAATGAGTATCTTGTGGCCTTCAAGCGCCATTGTGTTTCTTTCAACTTTCTTACTGAAGATAGATGGCTGTTGGTTCTTCCCACATTTCTAGAGGGGTGGAATGAGAAGCAGGTCGACGGCGTTCGTCAAAGCTTGCCAATGTTAACAGCAGCGATGATTGAATATTTCGGCAAAGATGAGGAGTCAGAGAATGTGTACTTGCAGGTGGGAAACTTAAAGCAGTTAGAAGGTGAGACGGTGCATCGATATGTGGATCGAGTGGTCGTGCTCATGGACCGTTTAATGGCCACACAAGAGGACAATGTCGGATTTCGAGCTGGAATGACTCAACATGTGCTGGGCTACCTTATAGTAGGAGCAAGTGATGAATTCCACCTCAAGCTTAAATAGGAGGATCCAGAAACTATGGTGCTAGCACATGAGATTGCTCAAAAGTTTGATAAAGTTCAGTCTGACCCCACTTTAAAGAAGACGATTCTCCCTTCGCAACCCTCTTAATTCTTACAACAATAACCTGGGGGGTCTAACTCAGAGGCATACTCCCATCCCTCGTCAGGGATGTATTTTCTGCCTCCACCTCAAATGTACGGTCTTTCCTTAGATGCTTACCCTCAACAAGGAGTATATCCTCAACCTCCGCTTTGAAGATTTTTCCAGCCTCGCCCACGAGCCTCTCTCCTTCCTCTTCCCCTAGCCCCTCTTGCCGAGGAACCCAGAGTCAATGACCTAGCCAAGGCCCTGAATGATCTTCGGCTTGAGATGGTGGACATCAGAATCGCCCTCTAAGAGAACGTGCTAATGTTGTGTGCTACGAGTGCCACCAGAAGGGTCATTATCGCACGGAATGTCCCAATATTCCAAGGGTGAATCTTCTGAGTGAATCAGGCACTGAGGATTCTGACGTAGAGATCCTTGACCTCGGAAAATGAAGTCGTACTACCTCGGACCCCTCTCCAATCGAGCCGCCCCAGAAAGTGTCCTTCTTAGAGCCCTCAGATGTTGAGATGGCAGACCCACCAACAGAGAAGAGTAAGTGGTTGCCCTCGGATATGCTCCCCCTGACTTGTCAAAGAATAGGGTCTCAATCTATCAAATCCTATTCATCCCTAGATAAGTCAAACCAAGAAGAGTGCACAATAAAATTATTCCCTACTCCACCACCTTTATATCTGCACACACGCATGCACGCATGCATGCACATGTGCACATGCACATGCACGAGCACACAAACATTTGTGTGTGTGTGAGTATGTGTATGTGCATGCGTGTGCACGTGTGCATGTGCATGTGCGTGTGCGTGTGCGTGTGCACCCACATATGCACGTGTGTGTGTGTGCATGCACGCACACACATATGCACATGTGTGGTGGAGTAGGGAATAATGCTATTGTGCACTCTTCTTACTTTGAGTTATCTAGGGATGAATAGGATTTGATAGATTGAATAGGTATTTATAAAGACAAAATGTGGTTGAATCCTAAAAAGAGAATATTTTTAGGATTGAAAAAGAAAATTTCCATGACAGAACCTTGGTACCAAACTTCAACTAGCAACGCTGATACCTGCCACTATCCAACACACCTAAGTTAGGAACATAGCTTAAACCCAAAGGGAAGACAGGTGTCATAACATTGATGGACTTGTTAGCGATCCAAAGTCAAGTACAAAATTAATCCACGAAAAAAATAACAAGGATTGGAAAATTTCCAAATCCCATCACACACACATTACGATCATATATGCAAATAAATATATGAATGGAGAATGCTAAGTCAAAGTAAAGTAATGAAAATGTATGATCCCAAGATGGCCACCTCCAAATGACATAGAAGGGGAAGAAGTATTTCCCTTCCTTTTACTATTAATTATATTACTAAACACATAAATTTTGCTAAGAATCCATTGCATCCACCAAAAAATTACATAGGATAATGGTCAGGCAAGGAAAATATGGCATTTAGCCCTACATCTATACTCATGCATGTATGATTAACTTAAATGAATTTAGAGTCACGATTATGGAGCTAAGACCAAGGGACTGAACCAATTGACACAATACAAAAGAGATAGATCTAGAGTCCCACCAATGGTGTAGTCCTTTGATCTTACCACAAGGTACTTCTACTATCTGCCGGATATCTCTACATAGTAGGGCTACATGGCAATTCATTTACTTTCCTTTCAAAATTCTCAAAGTTTTCTCATCTCCCTTATTCTCCAATCATTTCATTAGCTCATCTTATGGGCTTCCAAAGAGAATCCATCCCATTGCCATTGATTATTTTGGTAAGGAAGGGAATGAAATGAAAGATTATACCATTTAAAGTTCTTGTATCCTTAATGGAAACATTCATAGTGCCCACTCCAAAAGCAACTATTAAATTCTTGCATTTACCCAGTCTTGATCTTTCTACCATCCTTTGAGTGACCTTTCCACTAATTAATGTAAAAAGATATAAGCCATTTTGTCATTCAACTCGTCTCTTGCCTTTTTTTTAAAATTTGGATGTACATCCATTTTTGACTGAATTGTCAAGATTTTGTGTGTGTGTGTAGAAGACATTTACAACACCCCTTTCCATAGTGAAGAGAAGACAATTTAGAGTAGGAATGAGAAATGTTTTATTGATAAACTTTAAAATAAATATCCACTAGGAATGTAGTAGCATCACTTAGAGGGTGAACAATTTTTTCTATTAAGAAAAAAGGAAATGTGAGCAGTTGAGCTTTGATAAGTTGTTGGCACCATCATTTTTTATTAAAGAGGGAAATATGCCTACCTACCACCATCCAACAAGCAAAACAGTAAGAACCAGTTTTAACTTTAGTTGGGAAGACAGATGTCATAAACACCCCTCCCCTGTTATCAGAGTCACAATAAAAATTAACACTTGGCCATATACTTATCAAGCTTAATGTAAAAACAAGATTGTTTGGGTAGAAGAATGAGTTTAGCAGTTATAGGGAGAGAAATATTAAACCTTTATAGATAGGGGGATAGGTGAGAAGAGTGTGGCGTAAGAAAATAATACAACGTCTATGCTCAACAGATAACAAGATCTCGTACACAAGAGAGAAAACTAGATAGTATGGAGAATCAAAAATTTGATTACTCTAGATCTGATACAATAGATGGCACTGCCTCCCAACTGTGCACTGCTGTGAAAGAAGCTTCGATGGCAAGCTAGAAATAGTAGAGGACGGAGGTTGGATGCTAAGGAATCAGGGTTGTTGTAGCCAGTGATGAAATGGGCTTCACGGGCTTGCTCTTATATAGCCACTAGTCGTAGTCGGTGGGACCCAATTGGGTGACTGACCCAGTCCGCCCAAAACAGTTGACTGGGGTGTTGAGATATCGAGCTCCACTCGTGATATGCCAGGGTGACCGTTGTGCATTTATGTCACCGACTTATTAGCTGCAGATGCGATTGGTACACCACCCATGAATGGATGATAGCTATCCTTATGTACTCTAGTTCGTGGCTCAGTTAGTATGCCACCTTAGTTAGCTGAGTTTGGTTTGAGACCCACATATAGGGTTCTTCTATTTCTTTGTACGAGAGTTCTTTTGGCTTTTACAACTAAGAAGAGGAAAACTGTTTCAAACGTCCATATTTGTGTGTATTCCCCCATTGTGTATGTGAGAAAGCTGCAAGTGAGACTCCTTCCTTCTCTCCCACTATCTTCAAATGGTATAAGAGCTTGGTTCATGGTAAGGAGCTTAAGAAAGCAAACCAAGTTCATGGTGTCCTGGTAAGAGGACCAGTGTTGCTTTTCTTTTTCGAGTTTGGGAGCAAATCTCTGCAGGTAGCATAGCCGAAAAGTGCAAGAGTGCATTGTCTCAGATTGAGACGCCCTTCGCAGTGTGGCGAGAGGGCAATACATGCTGCGGGGGAGGGCGAATCCCTTGGTGACTTTATTTTTTTGATTTGAGGCCATTTCGGGGCCCATTTTGAAGGCTGAAGTTCTCCGCAAGCACTGAGAAAAAGGCCCTGTTTTTTTTGTGCGACCATTGCTCTGTAGGTCGGTGAAAAGTTGTTGTAGAAATTGCATCGTATGCCTGTGCACAGAGATATTGGGAGTTATAGAATCATCCTTATTGCCTGTTGATGCAAAATCCTCACTAGGAAGTGACTGTCTGGTCAAATACCACTTTCATTAGTTTTGTAGATTTGTCCTTGTGAGGTAGAACCTGTGTTTTTTATAGTGACAGAATATTTTGTAGTGTTTTGTAATGGCGTCTGATTCTCTTTCACAGATTGTCACTGAAAAGCTTGACAAGAACAACTTCCAAGCATGGAAGTTTAGAATGACGAATTTCCTTATGAGAAAAGGCTACTGGGAGTTCATTACAGGAAATGAAGAAGAACCAGTTCTTCCTAATGTTCCCAATCAACAGGAAATGCAGGCATTTAAAGAATGGCATGAGAGAGCCAGAAAAGTTATGGACTGGTTGTCTATCAGTATTTCAGATTCTATGATTGTACATATTCAGGATGCAAGTACACCAAAGGAGGCATGGGATACTTTGGCAAAAATGTACAGCACAAATACGCAAGCCAAGAAAATGCAGCTCAAGCAAGAGTTGCACAATGTGCAGAGAGAAAATATGAGCATCAATGACTACCACATGAAGGTGAAGAAAATTGCAGATGCACTTGCTTCCATTGGGTCGTGAGTGGAAGATGATGATTTAGTCTCTGTGACCTTGAATGGTCTAGTAAAGGATTATGCACAGTTCCGGACATCCATTGCCGTCTATGAAAAATTTTCTGATTTTGAGGAGTTGTTTGCTCTTCTAATTTCTGAAGAGCAGAGAAATGGTGGTGCATCTTAGGTGATGACAGAAATGAGCATCTGTTTATGGTGCAGCACATGACCAATTCTGTGACAAGTGCAGAAGAAAGCAATGATGTGTGGTATGTTGACTCAGGTGTGTTAAACCACATGACAGGTCATGCAGAATGGATGCAGGATGCAAGGAAAATGGAAAGACCAGGATTTGTGGAGACTGGTAATGATACTGCACATCCTATTGTGCAGATTGGTAAAATTCCTTTGTCTATGTAGGATGAGAAAAAGAAATACATGTCTGATGTATTTCATGTCCCGAATATCACCAAGAACCTGGTTTCTGTTGGTCAAATGGTTGAGCAGGGCTTGTAGGTCAGATTTAATCCTCATGGATGCTTTGTTGAGGATATGAAAAATAACAGTCGCTTGATAGCAAAAGGAAAGAAGAAGGGCAGGATGTTTACGTTGGATGCAGACATGCTTGAATTGAGTGCAGCAATGTTTGCACATGGGACCCGTGTAGTTGCAAATATTGATATCTGGCATAAACTCATTGGTCATGTTAATGTACGGCGACTTAAATCAATGCAGGCTTAAAATATTATTGCAAGATTGCCTAAATTCAAGGTTGCAGAAATGCATAAGGTATGTGAAGCCTGTCAATTTGGAAAACAGGTAAGGAAACCATTTCCTAGACATGTTCAAGAGAGTAAGAAGCCATTGGAATTAATCCATTCTGATGTGTGGACTACTAAAGGTGCATCTATTAGAGGCTGTCATTATTTTGTCACTTTTATTGATGATTACAGGAGAAAAGTTTGGGTGTATTTTATGAAAAAGAAAAGTGAAGTGTTTGGGCATTTCAAAGCTTTTAAAGCTATGGTTGAAAAAGAAACAGGCCTACAAATAAAATGCCTAAGGTTAGATGGAGGGGGAGAGTAGCTCTTAAATGAGTTTGCAAGATTCTTGCAGGAGCATGGCATAAAGCAACAATATTCATGCAGTCGTACCCCACAGCAAAATGGACTTACAGAAAGGAAAAATAGGCATATTGGAGAGGTATCTCAGGCCATGCTAAATGAAAAAGACCTACCAGATTATTATTGGGCTGAAGCAGTTGCTACAGTAGTTTACATAATGAACAGGACTCCCACTGTAGCAATACATGGCATGACGCCAGAGGAGATGTATACTAGTAGGAAAGTAGATATTTCTCATTTGAAAAATTTTGGTTGCATTGCCTATGTTCATGTGCCAGATGAGTTGAGGTCCAAGTTGGATCCAAAAGCTGAGAAGTGCATCTTTATTGGTTATTCTCTGCAGCAGAAAGGGTATAGATGCTATAACCCTTCTACTCGTAAGTTTACAGTGAGCAGAGATGTTGTTTTTGATGAAATGAGCAGCTGGTATAAACCAGTAAATGTGATTGATGATGTAGATGCACAAAATGGTAATGCTGCAAAGAATTCATAGTAGCAATCACAAAATATTACTGGACCTGCAATGTCCTCTAGTAGTGGTTCACATACTTCGCCATGGACAGGCAGTTTGAGATCAGGAGAATCTACTCAAAGCAATGTAGATAGTGGTATGCAGGTATCACGAAAAGGTAAAGAGAAGGTAGATTAGCCCATGTTTGATATGAATGCAGGTCATTCTTATGTGGATGGTGAATTGAGTGGATCAAAACAGAGCATTGATGATGAGTTGGGTATTCCTTCTGTTGTTACACCTGGAGTAAGGAAGACCAGGGATGTTTTGAGAGCACCTGGAAGTGAGCCTATTTTGCACAGGTCTACCAGAGCTAGGTATCCTGTGGATAGGCTAAAATATGATGGATTTATAGCCATTCACTATGCCTATATGGTCAAAGTGATACAGGAACCAGAACCCACTTCTTTTGAGCAAGCCATGGGAAAAGAAAAATGGGAGAAAACCATGGATGAAGAAATGGATGCCTTGGAAGCAAATGCTACATGGGAATTGGTACCTTTGCCTAAAGACAAGAATGCAATTGGCTGTAAGTGGGTTTATAAGGTGAAGCACAATCCAGATGGTTCTGTGAACAGATACAAGGCAAGATTAGTTGTCAAGGGGTATGCACAAACATATGGCATTAATTATGAAGAAATATTCAGTCGGGTTGCAAGGATGGCAACTGTAAGAGCAGTCATTGCTATGGCTGCATCAAAGGGATGGTCTTTACATCAGATGGATGTAAAGAATGCCTTCTTGCATGGTGGTTTGCAAGAAGAGGTCTTTATGGAGCAGCCACTAGGTTATGTTCATGCTGTTCATCTTGAGTTTGTTTGTAGGTTGAAGAAAGCCTTGTATGACTTGAAGCAAGCACCTAGAGCATGGTCTGACAAGATAGGATAGTATCTTGTCACTATTGGCTTTCAGATTTCCAAGGTAGATTTCTCATTTTATGTGAGAAAAACAGAGAAAGGTATTATGCTGCTTGTCATTTATGTTGATGATTTGATCATCACAAGTGATAGTGATGAAGATATCCTTGATGTGAAAATGCTATTGAAGCAGAAAGTTGAGATGAAGGATTTGGGAGAGCTGCATTATTTCTTGGGCATTGAGGTGATTAGATCACTAAGTGGGATACGGCTCTTGCAGAGGCAGTATGGATTGGACATGCTGTCCACATATGGGATGATAGGCTGTAAGCCTATTTCAGTTCCTTTGGAGCAGAATGTGAAGCTGAGCACAGATGTAGGTGAGCTTCTGAAAGACCCTACTATGTATAGATGCATAGTAGGAAGTTTGATTTATATGACTATTACCAGGCCAGATTTGAGCTATGTTATTGGATTGGTAAGTCAGTTTATGCAGGCTCCAAGGAAACCGCATTTGGATGCGGCTAGACGCATACTCAGGTATGTGAAGTCCAGATTGCAGTATGGACTATTTTATGAGACTGGGGTTCAAATACAATTGCATGGATACACTGATGCTGATTGGGCTGGTAGTATTTCTGATAGACGATCTACCAGTTGATATGTGTTTTCTTTTGGGAGTGCTGCAGTCACTTGGAGTAGCAAGAAACAGCCTACAGTTGCCTCGTCGAGCACAGAGGCTGAGTACAGGGGTGCATCAATGGCTGCATGTGAGGTAGCTTGGTTGCATAAGCTACTTTATGATATGCATCAGTTTACAGATGGGCCAGTTGTCATTTATTATGACAACATGAGCAGTATACACTTGGCAAATAACCCAATCTATTATGCTAGAACAAAGCACATTGAGGTGCATTATCACTGTGCGGAAGAAGGTTTTACTAGGTCTTATTGATCTAGTTTATGTCAGCACAGAGGATCAGGTAGCTAACATATTCACGAAGGCATTGGGTGCAGAGAAGCTGCGCAAGTTCAGAGACTTGCTTGGTGTGCAGGAATTGGGATTGAGCTTGAGGGGGAGTGTTGAGATATCGAGCTCCACTCGTGATATGCCAGGGTGACCGTTGTACATTTATGTCACCGACTTGTTAGCTGCAGATGCGGTTGGTACACCACCCATGAATAATAGCTGGATGACAGCCATCCTTATGTACTTTAGTTCGTGGCTCAATTAGTATGCCACCTTAGTTAGTTGAGTTTGGTTTGAGACCCACATACAGGGTTCTTCTATTTCTTTGTACAAGAGTTCTTTTGGCTTTCACAACTAAGAAGGTAAAAACTATTTTCAGCCTCCACCTTTGTGTATATCTCCCCATTGTGTGTGTGAGAAAGCTGCAAGTGAGACTCCTTCCTTCTCTCCCACTATCTTCACATGGGGGTTGGTCCCGAAATAGGCCACCGACCACACGATAGAACCGTGGCGTAAAATAGAGCAACTAACCTACGGTCTCCGTTCGGCCCACAGCCACCATCTGAGATTATTTGGGACTCCAAACGGGCCCTGCAACCCGAGAGTGGGCTGCCTCGGGAAATGCTCCGTCTACCCTTAATGCGGTCAGTCATGGGATGCCTTCCCGCACTTGCATGTAGCCTAGTTGGCATGTGCCAACTCCGTCCAGCCATCAGGCCACACATGGCCCCCATCTGGTGTCCAAACCAGGACCTATCGGATAACCGAGTACTCAAATGCCTTCTCCTCATATGGGGGGCTTACAAGTAGAGTTAGCTGGTTCCTGCATAGTTACATGAGAGTGGAGCATTGATATCTAACATGTGGAAGGGGAGGGGGAGGGGGAGGGGAGGGGTTTTTGGAATAAGTGTGGAGGAGGAAAAGTGATGCTAGAAGGTATAGTTATTAAACAACTAATCAACTTGAGAGGGAAATTTAAAGCAAATGAATAGAAAGAAAAGGGGAAAAAATAATCTAACTAAAGGCAAGCCAAAAAATAAAGAGATTTGGATGTGGATGCCAATCCACAAGACAAGAGATAAAGGGGAGGTGGAAGTTTTGAGAAGTGTGAAGAAATTAATGAAAATTAAAGGCCCATAGATTAAAGGGGGAAATTAATGCAAGGAGTTAATAAAGGACCATAGATTAAAGAAAAGTAAAGGAATTAATGAAAATTAAAGGACATAGATTAAAGAAAAGTAAAGAAACAAAACAAGGGTTTAATAAATCTAACTATGAGGGAAAAATAAAATAAATAGAGAAGGGGGGGAAATTTTTTAAGAGAGAACAAAAATAATGTATATAGAGAGGGGGGGGGGAGGAAAACAGGGGAAAAGGGGTTTGGGGGGTAAGGTTTAGCGTTTAGATTAATGAGGAGAAAGGGTTCCATAAGGTTTACAAGAGGGGGGAATTAAAAAGAAAGGAGGGAGGCCTTAGATTAAAAAAAAGGGGGGGTTAAGATAAATAAAATTTAGAGAAGGGGGAAAAACCGTAGAGAGGAAGTGGAAGTAAGGGGGGCGGGGGCGGGCCTCGATGTAAGTAGTAATGAAGGAAGAATTGACCGGTGAGTCCAGGGTGATGATGATGGCATAGTGTGCGGAGCAAACATCGATGGGTGAGACGGATTAGAAGGCACAGACATGTGAGATGATTTTGGGCAGTGAGCAATAGAATTGTGTATGGGAGGGTAGAGAAGAAGCTACTTATTTGGGGATGGCAAGTGCAAACAACAAGGCGGCGCAATAGAAGTATGAAGCTAACTGTGGCAATGGGTAGGACAGCCAAGGATGTCTGAGGCAAGAAGACAAGGCCGGTGTGTGGATAGGCAGTCGATCTACAGTCTAAGAGGTATTGCAAGGCGTGGGTGCAGACTGTGAGGTCACCTCGGGGAACGAGCGAGCGAGCGGAGTACAGCAGATGCATACGAGCGCCTAGAGCAGAGTCTTTGAAAGTGGAAAAACGGCACGGGCAGGGGAGGTATTAATGATGGCGCAGAAGGGAGCAGAGGCTACGATGGGAGTTGGTAGGGAAAAGAAGCAGGAAGGGGGGGTTAAATAGCTGGTTGTGCATTAGTCAAGAAGGAAGGGAAAGGAGAAGTCGGAGAAGGCAAGGAGTTTGGGTCTCAAAAAGTTGGGTGGGGGGGGCACTTGTATGTAAAGAGTGGTAGTTTAGTCCAGTTAGGGGTAAGCGTGGGTTAAAGATTAAGACTAGGTTAGGTAGAGTAGAAAGTTAGGGGAGAGAGAAATTAGTTAGATAAAGTGGGGAGAGAAAGGGGGGGGGAGGTTAGTGGAAAATTTTGGTAGGGAGAGATTTAAAAAAGAGAAAAAAAGGGTTTAAAAACCAAAAAATTAAGGAATTTTTTTTGGAAGAAATACGAGAATAATTAAGGAAATTTTGAAAAACTACAAATTTGAAATTAAGAGAAAAACAAGGAAATTTTAAGAGAAAAAATGTTAAGAAAGATATAAAATTTAAAGAAAATATTTAAAGTAAAGAATTAAGAAAATCAAGAGGAAAAACAAGGAAAACTTAGGGAGGTTTAAAGTAATAAATAAGAAAGTAAGGAACAAAAAAATAATGAGGGAGGTGAGAAAAAAAGGGGGGGAAATTAATAATTTTCTTTTATAAAGAGGAAATTAGGGAAAGTATTTAAAAGGGAAAATAAATAAGGAAGGTAGGAGTGAGCAGGGAAAGATGAGAGGGAGGGGGGGGGGGAGGGAAATAGGGTAAAGTCAAAGTAAAGAGGGAAAGGAATAGGGAGTGTGTGTGTGTGTGTGTGTGTGTGTTTTGCTTATCAAACAACTATCCTACTACACTACTAGACCAATTTCCAATGTCAAAATAAATCAATTGCAAACATCTGCTCTTGCCCTTTTCAAACATTTAATGAGAGTAATCCATTGTTAACCACTCTCTTAATACTGCCCAAGTGAGAATAATTCATATCATATCGTTCCTTCTAACCAAGTTACAAAGTGAAAGTCAATTTTTATACTCACATTCATATTAGAACATTCCAAAAAGTACAACAATAATGATGGCTAGTCTCCAATAGAATGTCCAATCATATTTACTAGTACTTGGAGATAATCTGCTGTCGTGTATGCTTTGAAGATGTCAACACTATCTTTCTGCCTTAGAATTTCCAATGCAAATATGATGGAGAGGTATGTCGACTCACCTGCATCCATCCACAAACATAGCACATTAGAACATGCACACTATGAATTTTGGGACTACAGGCTTCAATGCCGGCACACAATTGTTATCTATGTCCCTCGATCTAGATTAGCATAATCAAATCCTCGCATTTTACTAATCAATAGTAATCAGCGGTGGGCAATTAAAGATATGAATAAATGCATATAAAATGTTAGTGAAATCGAAGTATTAAGTGGGAATCTCAAGTAAACCATAAATTTGGGTATTCCAACCAAGTCCAACGAAATTCCCAAGGTCAAAAAATCCAAATATAACCTCAATATACTTATACCTTTCTTCGATCTCCTATTGGCACTTCCCAATCATCAATACTATAATTAAATTTATGCACACATCAAAGTGCGATAAGGTCCTTGATAATGTCAAAATTGAGAGACTAGCTCCATGTTACATGGCCTTTTCACCTTTTCACACTTAAAATCATGCTATATTCTTGACTTTTATTAACAATTACACTATGAATGTTTCTTAATTCAGTATATAGGAAATCTCTCCATAATATAACTAATAAGATCAAAGGAGACTCCAATCGTAATTCTCTCCCCATTCACCTTAAAAGAAGTTCTCAAGAAATGCGACACAATGTAAAAAATTGCTGGCAAGTTACTGACTCATGACAAATGATGGCCTTTTCCATTTACCAAAGTATAAAGTGTAAAGTGTAAAATATCAAAGTATAAAGTGTGAAGTGTAATCCAATACCATCCTAAGGGTAACATCTTTAAGGGGTCTCAAACTTGCAAGATAAAATCTTTGAAGGATCTCAAATTCATGCATCATTGGGGTCATTCTATTCATAAGTACAACTTTTAACCATATATGGGGTGTTATAATGAATTCAAAATCAATGGAAATCTGTCTTTCCTGATCCCTACATCATTAAAGTGTCCTTAACCTTGGGACTTTAACAATCCTTAAGAAATACTTGATCATTCCTCCAACATTAACCCAGGTTGCTCAATACCCAATGGCAACTAAAAAAGGCATAAACTCCCTTACCGTTTCTTCCAAGGGTAAGGGATACCAAAGATTAATTCCATGAAGGCTCTTAATTATGCATTCCCCTAATTCTTAGTTACGCCGCATAAAATCTCTCAAGTGTAAAAATTTCCAAATCCAAATTTAAGGAAATCCCATGTCGCATATCCAATTTTCAAAGTGCTCTCCATATGGTAAGGGGATCTAGAACAAACCCCCATCTGGAAGCGACTCAAGACCATCATACAAGTAAAATATTGTAGTAAAATTACAATGGCAATATGTTCTTAATTTACCATTTTTCTAAAGAATATTTATGACATGTATGACCATAAACCTTATAAATCCTCCATGTTTCATGAGGGAAAAATATAATGAATTTCATGTATAATAATAGTACTACGTGGAGATAGAGAAGCAATATAAAAACTTTTAAATGCTCTAATTTAGTCCTAAAAGGCCCTTTCTTCTTTATCATAAAAATTAAAAGTGGCTAAAGTCTTTCAGTAAAAATCAAAATGGGTCTACTCAAGATCATGTTAGAGAATTCCTAGGGCGATTTCCAAAGTATAACATAATGACCCCCGACTATTCCTAGGGGCAATGGCCCCTACCTATTGAACAAAAACTCCAAAGGGATTCCTCTAAAAGGAATTTCACTATTAAATCAAGTCCCTCGACCCATTCAATCAAGTCCCTCGACCCTCTCAAAGCCTTATGAGAAACTTATAAAGCAGATACTCTTAAGCAAGGTAAAAAGTCCCCTATTAATTGCGTAAGTGCTATGAAAACCATCATCGTCCATATTGGGATTAGTTTTTGTGGCTATAAACCCACAACTCTGTCAACATTTTGGGCAAGTAATATGGTGATAAGCTCTATAACAGAGCTATTCTAGAGTAGCAAAAGACGAGCAAATATCTCTGAGACAGTCGGGCTCTTCCAGCAGTAGCAAATATTCATAGCTACCTATGTGATTTGTGAATCCAAGGTACCAGTGCTCACAGCTCCCACACAGACAATAATGTAGAATTCTCTATAAATTCCCACACATAAAAATATATACTACTACTATGCATGGTGGTGGACCGAACCACCGTTAGTAATACTGAGGTCCAATGTGCTTTCTGGTAATCCCACACCCTTCATGGAGATCGTCTATCTTACCTTAGCAATATATCAACTACAGACCATGGGAGCACAAATCCCCCACTATATCATGAACTAAAGACGTTTGATAGCTCAGCAACCAAGCACTTTTTTATAAAAAACAACAGAGGTCTCTCAGGAGCAGAGGTCCTCGTATACATTCAAAAATCAAGAAAGGTCTCTCAGGAGCAGATGTCCGCTTAGATATGTGTAGATCCTACTGAGGCCATCAGCCAAAGTAAATATGAGAAATACGTGAGTAAAGCTTTTGCGCTCATGAGCTCATTAATAGGTAAATGTTGTTTTTCTTCTTTGTTTTTTATGCATTAGCTTGTCCTTTTTCTCTTTCTATATTGTTGGCCCTTCTCTTTTTTCTTTTAGGTGTCTTACTTTCCTGCCTTGTTTTTTCCTCCCCCTTGTATCATTAATTAAAATTTCAAGGAAGAATTTCCCAGGTTAAAGGGCTTTCTTTTGCAACTTCATGAAAAGGTTTTTAGTGTGGGGAGGGATTAAGTAGTGAGAGTCTAGTGAGCCAGGGGCTTTTGATGTGCGCTCTGGTCAATGGTTTTTAACTATAACGAATGAGCAGCCTTCTTATTCTTAGCTGTAGCTATCCCAAGAAAGGGGGGGGTGGGTGTTCAGCGCTACCATTTTCACCCTGGGTCATTCACCCTCAGGCAGGCGTGGTTTGAAAATCTTCTCAATTATTGCAAATTCAAATCAATCCTTTAAGTGTCGACTGTCACGAGGTATGTCCTTTTAACTTTTTCATCTATTTGATGCTATCTTAATGTGTCATTCATATATATTTGAATTTTGAGCTACATCAAGTATGAGTAGGCTTTAGACGGCTTAATTTGATGCTAAAAGCTAAAGATCATATTATTGACTACACATGATAAAGATTGTGTTAGAATATGATATGTAGGCAAGGCCCTCAAGTGAGCTTTTGCATGAGGAGCTATGAGGGCTGTAGGACTAGGTTAGGAGGAGGGGTGTTATGACCCCCATGATCATAGCATGAACTCGCATTTGAATGTGACCCTTGGATTGGAGACTAGAACAATGGCTAGGAGTGAGGACCATGGGTCTAGACCATGGGTGAGAGGTCTCCCCACCCATAAATGCACAGCACGTACTTTTGTACACCTCAATGTAGCATTTTCCCATAGAAAGGAGCACTCTCATTAGTACACCTCAAATCCCTTTCTAATCCCTTGAAATTAGGAAACACTAATTGGAGGCCCTATTGAGACCCCAAATATTTTGTTAGCATTTATAATTTGCTATTTAGAATATATAGTCGACTGTCTATTAGCATATGTTCTATGTTAGGAATCATGCTAGCTAGCATATGTTCTATGCTAGTTAGCATATGTTCTATGCTAGCTACCAAATGCTCTATTCCATTTACAGATGTTTGTTCTATTTAACTTCTATAGTACATGTTACTCTATGCTTGTTAACATAAGTTATTTGCCATTTAGCATATGCTCTGTGCTAGTCAACTTCTAGAGCATATATTATATCCTAAGGTTGTTAAGTTTGTGCAACCAGCACACAGGATGATCCCCATTCATGTGGGTGGAGGACAATGATCCATGCCATGTATTTATTAGATACTTACTTTGTAGATCCGCCACCAGATAGGGTAAGTATATAAATCTATATTTTCATACTGACTCTTGTACAAATGCCATTGTGAAACAAAATATAATCTACTATTTCTTATTATTTTTCTTGATTTGAGGTTTCAGAGGATAGCTTTACATCAGTCTATGTTGATGGATATAGTTCCATGGTCATAGAAAAGCTATTAACTTATGCTCATAAATGGAGATGTAGAGTGAGGTCTATGGCTAGTGATTTCGGAAGCAAGGAGACTACTATTGCTAAAGGGAAGGAGTAGGGGGCTAAGGAAAATCCCAAAGTGGAAGAGAAGCTTTCCAGTGAGGATCCACAGTAGGCTGATAAGGAGCCTCAGCCTTCACAGTAGCCTCATCTTTCACAGCAGCCTTATGACCAGACCCACAGCTTGATTAGCAGCCTCCTTCATAGCAGCTTGATGTGAGCAGCCTCAGCCTAATCAGTAGCATCCTTCACAGTAGCATGATGAGCGGTCTCAACCTGATCAGCAGCCTCCTTCATAGCAGCCTTCATCTGCATACCTTCATCTGCATAGGATTAGCTACATATTTTCATCATAGTTGCAACTACTTTAGATTGTGATTATGACTCACTCATTGTATTGATACAATACCTGTAATATGAGTTTTTATTTATCTCAACAATCCCATTTGGGATGTCTCTTCTTATGTATCACTGATTTTTGTATTGATACAATTGGCATGTAATATGAGTTTTGATTTCTCTCAATGATTTCTTTACATATACTATTATTCTTTCTCTTATTTGTAGTGCATATAACATGTAACATTAGTATAACATGAATTCAAATCAAGAATCAAGGGTACCTTCTTATAAGGGTTTAAAGATAGCATATGGAAAATTAGTAAAATTAACAAAGATTGAGACCTTATCACTTGTAAAACCCATAAACTTTCCATTATAAATAATTCATGTACAAAAGTTTCATATAGGATTAAAAAACTCAATTTGCATTACAATTTTTTACAAGTGAAGGAGGAATGTTAACAACTCAAAGTGTGTATAGAGCTTTACAGCTAGACTAGTAGCATAGCTTCTCAAGTATGTTTCCCCAATAATTGAGAGTACAGAGCTAGACTAGTAGCAGAGGTTCTCTACTTGCTTCTTGAATAGCTCAAGAAGAGATGATGATGAGATGTTGAAGCAAATGTTAGAGGAGAAAATGGTACAGGAGGAACTGGTGCACTGCCTTCTTTGTGAATTGGACCATAGTAGATATCTACACATGTCCACAATCACTAAGATCAGAATGGCTGTTGGTCACTAAGTCGTTGAGAAGTACTCTACATGTACAAAAATCATGTGAATTCCTATTCTTTGTTATTGAGAAGTAATATAAACACTCTATCCAGCAATGCTTTTGCATTGAATTGTGCTCTCCCTCCTACGCAATAGCTGTTGTATGTTTTGTTAGTAACAAATGAAGACAGGAATGAATCATGTAAATATAACAAATGAAGATACTAAAGAACCAATTTGTAAACATTCTATGCACCTTTTTGTTCTTGATAATGAATGAGAATTCTTTTGAAATACTATCCATTGTCTCCACACAGATGTCATGATGCAATTGGGCTAGCATACAACCCTGTCCTATTGAGATTACACTTACCAATATTCCATATTCATAGGCCTTGATATCCAATACTTTGCTTTCAGGGCCAAACAAGTTAAAGTCTTGGTCCATTGGAACTAATAAATTATGGCATGCAATCATATACTTAATGATAACCATACTTGGCACCACCTCACAGTAGACCTTGTTTAATATTGATTTATCCTAACCATCATCCAAGAAGTCAAAGTTTTCTTCATTTCCAGTTGCTTTGTAGGTGAGCATTTTTTTGCATACCTTGAATGGATACTTGTTAAATAGTTCAAGAAATACCGTGATTGGCATGCATACATTGATTTTTACAATTCTTGTAGCAATGCTTGGATGTAAACATCATTGAACTTTTGTGAATAGCTTAGCCTTATATGTCTCTATCACGCTACTAGGGGACACTGGCCAGTCTATCGTATTCCATGGTAGAAGATCTTGTTTCCTCAACACACTGTGAGTGTTTGATTTTGTCCAACAATTCATTAAAATGGTCATAGAAGAAGATACCTGTTTGCACTAATTGAGTTGCAGATCTAGCTTGATATTGTAATTCTCCTATTGCTCCATGCAAGACATCCAAGAATCCAAAAATGCACTCCACTGATTGCCATTCTTCATATGAATTTGAAAACCAAAACACGTTTTAGTTTATGCTAAAAATTGAAATGTTCGAAACTACCAATCCGAAACTTGGGTTAAAAACTCACAATAGGGCCTGTGCCATTGAAGATAATCATGCACCACAAGTTCATTGTGCATATATACATGCTCGACTAGTATTTCCTTAACACCTTTCTTACCATATATTGTTCTAAAAGCTTTGACCTTGTCTTTCCAAGAGGTCAAAAATATATAATTCGACTGTGGATTTTTGCTCCTCGTTGGCTATAATAGCACCCAACTTCCTTTTGAAACAACCATCTTTTGCTAGCGACCATCTGCATTCACCCTATTGGAAACCTCTATAGATGATATACATGTTGTAGGTCGTTGAGAAACAATGCTCACCTCTATGTCTTGGTCTTTTGCATTTTGTGTTACACACCACTTTGCATTGGGACGCCTTGGGTTGCCTATTGCCATGGATGATTCATGAAAGAGAACCAGACTTTCAAATGGGTAAAATATAAGCGAGAGAACTCGGACATAAACTAGGAATGTAAGCAAGAAAGACACCCTAGGGTAGGCTCTTGCCATGGATGGAAAGTGTGAGCAAGAGAATTGGGGGGGAAAAATAGGCCCAATCTTAGACTTAAGAAAGCACATTTGAATCTTTGATTCGTACAAGCGAGAAAACTTGTTTAGAAGGGAAATCATATTTAAGACTGTGATCTTTTTTGAAGATGACTCTTTGTCAGGTTTATACAGTAGTACATCCTTATAGTTTTGTCTCTTTCTCTTATTATGGAGAACTATTTTGTATTTTCTCTATTTTCTCAACGTTACATTGGCCCTCTTGTGATTGGGTCTGTTAGAGATATAACACTGTTTGGGAGCTTTGATGTCACAAGGAGAATGGGAGATTAATACAATTCTTTTTTTAGTTCTCAGGTAATTGATTTGCATGCTTAGGTGATGAATATGGTTGAGTTTTTTGATTAATTGATGATATGGACTCAATTTCTTATACAATGCATTGATAACAATATTTTTACTAGGATGTATAGAGGAGGGTTAAAAGAGAGGCAACAACTTAAGGTTCATGTACTTGATCCTTGCATATCTCCCTTACTAAGAAATCCAAAGATTCCTACAACTGATCTTGTCAAGTGGTTCAAACACTATGACTTCACCTTGATCACTCTCATCTTGTTACCTTATCACTCCGAGTAAGTGAATAATACATTTTATTTCATTTCTTCTATCATTTGTTGTTGTAATGTTGACTGTTGTATCTGTCTTTTTTTTGTAGCAACCATTGGAGCCTAGTGTTTATTGATCTTCAACAAAAACAAGCCTTTCGTATGAATTCTCTTTACGGAACACATAAGGACCTTGATCTGTATGTTTTCTTTCTTTAATATAGCCCTATATAAATAAAGCTCTAAGTTGTTACTTCACCATTGTTAATGATAGGACTTTATCGTGCAGTGGAATAAAAAGGTTATACGATGTCTTGGATCATTGTCCTCCAAATGTGGACTTGCTTGATAGTGTTGAGATTTTTGACTTAAAGGTAAGAACATTTGTGGATGTTCAATGATGTTTTTGGCCTCCTCAATTATATAAACCATATCCTAAGGTTGTTAAGTTTGTGCAGGTCCCACAACAGGATGATTTCCATTCATGTGGGTGGAGGACAATGATCCATGCCAAGTATTTGTTTTGACCTTGGCAGCTCTTAACCATGGCCTACCCAATAGCATTGAGTAAGTAGAATCCTTTTCCTCCATTTTGAGCACTACAAATGTGACTGTGAATGTTAGTCCCATGATTGTAATCTCTTGCCCTCTCAATATTCCAAGAGTTTGGATTCTCCTTTGGTTAGCCATCCTCACCTGGAATGGTGTTGGAACTAATTCATTGCAGCACAATTTTTTGAATATATCCTCTGATAGGATATTGACGCTTGAGCCTCCATCAACCAAAACTTTTGGAATCCTTTGCCTTTTGTAGTCTACATCAATGAGTGGTACTTTGGTAGTCCACATCTTCAATTGTTGATGTGTAAATATCTAGAGTTTCCTGTGGTTTTTTCCTCCTCGTTGGCTACATTAGCACCCAACTTCCTTTCGACACAAACATCTCTTGCCAGTGACCATCTGCATTCACCCTATTGGCAACCTCTATAGATGATATGCATGTTGTAGGTCGTTGAGAAACAATGCTCACCTCTATGTCTTGGTCTTTTGCATTTTGAGTTACACACCGCTTCACATTGGGACACCTTGGGTTTCCTGTTGCCATGGATGATTCATGAAAGAGAACCAATCTTTCAAATGGGTAAAATGCAAATGAGAGGACTAGGACGTAAAGTAGGGACGCAAGCAAGAAAGATGACCTAGGGTCCTAATTGCCATGGATGGAAAGTGTGAGCAGGAGAACTGGTGGGGAAAAATAGGCCCAATCTTAGACTCAAGAAAGCACATTTGAATCTTTCATTCATACAAGCAGGAAAACTTGTTTAGGAGGGAAATCACATTTGAGTCTGTGATCTTTTTTGAAAATGACTCCTTGTCAGGTTTATACAGTTGTACATCCTTAAAGTTTTGTCTCTTTCTCTTATTATGGGAAACTATTTTGTATATTCTCTATTTTCTCAACGTTACGTTGGCCCTCTTGTGATTGGTGGAGAGGGATTTTTCATTTTGGCCAAAAGGCCCCAAAATGAGTTCCCTTTTTTCCTAATGATATCTCCAACTCTTTCCTTAGCTTATTGCTACAATCCAGAAGCCATTCATTAGCATTTTTCTTTTCAGACTGAATATTCTAGCATCCCAACTTTTGGCCACTCTAAGGACAATCCTTATAGCCTTATCCCATCTACCCTAGGGATTAGCTATACTAGAATCCTTCCTTCCGCAAAAGATTGTTATCAAATTTAAATGGATAATCATAGGATCTTCCCACCTCCCCAGGCAAAGAGAACAACCATCCTATAGGTAAGTGATCAAAAATTACAAAATTAAGCCAAACTCCGCCCACCCATAGGTGCACACAACCACCATCCCTTGTCTCAGAAAAAATAAAACTTATGAATTTTGCTAGCTCTAAAATTCTCTCCCATTACTCTTGTTAGTCCAAGAAAACCCATTCAGTCTATCAGGATCTAGCTCAGTGCCATCTATAAGCCATCTAAGCACCAAGCTTCTAACTCTAAGATAGCTCTCTAATAGAGTACAACCTATCATTCAAACATTCAATCATTTTCCATCCCTCATAGAACCAATCTACTCCCAGACATTCTCTCATTTAAATCTCTTCAACACTCCCCTCGGACTTGAGCATCATATGATGCATAACTGCACACTACATTAAAAAGACATCTTGCTAACACGGTAGAGATAGCCAAAAATTGGCCCAACAAGTCCCAAAACAAATCTTGCGCCTTCACTCTTCACTAGATTTTTACCAACACACCCTTCCCCCTCATAGGGGAGTTAACAAAAGCCTCATAACCCATCTGCCTAAAGGCAAGCCAGACGGGAGCCAGACACCCTCTTCAAATTCCACATTTCACTTCGTATAATAGAACTATCTTGGTATTCCGTTGTATAACAGTGGCATCACATCCTTTTTGTTATGACATTCCAAGACACTAGGGACATAGAGTGCTTCCTTCTCCCCCCACCTCCTTATGACTGTGCTAGGGCCTTGTAAGCATTATGGAGTAAGTTAAACTTGCTCTCTATTTCACCCCCAACATTTTTGAGCCATGTTCTTAATCCTTTTCGAGGCCTCCTTAGATGCTTGCTTGCTCAACCCACTCTCATCCAAAGGCAACCTATTCTGCACTTTCTCCTCTAGCACTTGTTTCCTATGGTTTGCCTTTAGTAGTTCATCTACCACACCATCCACAAACTCTGCCTAGCCACTACCTTCAGGATCCTGAGCCCAAGTCTCACTCTCATTACTGCTTGCTTCCTTTCAGCCTTCACCCATGATAGGTTGAATTGAACTGGAACCACCCACCTTATCCTGGACTTCGACCTAAACCTTACCCTTCTTTTCCATAACTTTCCAAGGTTCTTCACCTGTCCTGCTTGATCATGCATGATTGCATCCATTGTTTTCTTAGTAGTCCTTGACAAATCTTCCATTGCATGAACAATCTTATCATCCAGTCGGGACCCCAAGATATTTCCTAGATGTATGCATAGCCTCCAAATTAATTTGAGATGAAGTCGAAGCCTCTAAAGGATGATGATTTGACCGGACCTTTCGTAGGTGCAAGCACAACCTCTGATTTATTCGAGATAATTCTGAAGCCTTTGGAGGATAATCCACGGATTGTATGTCCTCCCTTACACCATGATTGCTGGAGGGTTCAATTTCAGACCATCATCCCTTTGGAGATGCAACTTACAACACATTTTGGCATTAGATTCGGTTGTGGTGATAAGAGGCTGTTCCACATGAAGGAGAACGGATGAATACTCGTAAGATATGCTGGTTGACTCCTTATTTGAGGCAATCCTTCACCGACCAAACATGTGCTAGGAATTGAGCTACAACACGGCTCACTAGCATCACCTCTGCGAGCACGCTCGAGTAGGAGTCAGGCATGTCATCCCTAGCTGCACTGCTTATTGCCTATTCGTTCTTCTGAGAGAAACAAGTGTTCAACATGGGTTGTCTGGTGGATGTTAGCGCTTCACGTGGAAAAATGGCACTCGAAACAAAATAAACCAAGTGTTGACAACCAAGTGTGTAGCCCATCCATTCTTGGCGAGAGCAACTCTTCACAAGGGCGGCATCAAGCAGGAGGCGAGGTATTGAGAGAATGTCAGCTTGGTTGCTAACACAAACCTAATTAGTGAATGGCTAGGATAATCCTATCCTAATTAGTAAAAGGTTAAGGCTAATCTGCACGATGCTGCAAAAGCCTTTTTCTTCTTCACCTCATCTTCATCTTTGCCATTTTGATTCATGCGAGCTCGGCTATGGCGGCAGATCATGATCCACTCTCATAACCTGCAAGTTCCTCTCTTCTTGGCCTGAATTATCTCCTCTGTTTGCGTTCATGGCAGATCCTAATCTTTTCCCGCAGCCTCACCCTCGCTCTAAAACCATTCGGGGCTCACGATCGCCTCCTATCACCTTGGAATCTTACGCTCACGTCCTGTCTTGCGCCTCCAAAGACATGTTCCACTTATGTTCGGCTTCTGATCTCCGAAACGTACGTTTCTTTCTCCTCATTTTTTGTACTTTTTCTGCATGCTGATTCTGAGAATTCCGACGGGCTTAATCAGATGTATCAATTCTTCCTTGAAAATTTTCTTTTTGTCGCAAGATATCCTTCAACTATTTTTGTATCTGAAGTAGATTGAAACTGTGAATCCTTCTGCTCTTTGTGATGCTTGTATCTGAAGTAGATTGAATCTGTGAGTCCTTTTTCTCTTTGTTATGCTTGTATCTGAAGTAGATTGATGCGACTCTGCAAAATCAGGTGTTGAAAGTGAATGGATACTCCCCCGGCAAATTCACGAAGGTTTGACAAACTGACAGTCCATTCGTCGACATTGCATGGTTTTCGCTAGTCTTGTGGATTCCCTTGCGGGTCGCATGGAAATATGTCCACCTACCTTTGCCTACTTCTGCGCGTGGTTCTTTCACATGTTTGCATCCCATAAACACTCTCGAGCTAAAATAATTTCGCTTGCGAACGCCTCGCAGGACTACATAGCTTCGCATTTGAGTTCACTGACTCTCTATCAACCGTTTCGCTCTTCTCTTGGCGACTCTGTCAGTGCAACCGCCTTGGAGAATGCAGTAGTGATCGATGATTTGACGGCATTAGGATGGCTTGAGGGCAATGTTGAGGACTTCGACAATCTTCTCCTCTCACCTTCCAATGGAGGATTTTTGGAAGAACAGCAAACAGGTCGTCCTCCTGTCATCACAGACACAAGTATGAATGATGATCGAGGATTCCGGCAGACTGCAGTATCCAGTTTACGTGACCCTGCGTGCAGCTTATGGAATGGATCACAGAGCGGTGTAACTGGATTCCGGCAGGCTGCAGTAGCCAGTCTACCTGATCCTGCGTGCAGCTTGTGGAATGGATCACAGAGCGGTGCGACTGGAATGAACGGAATCGAAGTCCATACAATTGGAGTAACTGACCAGCAGGCGCCAATCGTTATAAACGCTGTGTGTAGTTCAGAAGGCCGGGCCATGGCGGATGTAACGGAAGAAGCGAGTATTGATACGATCGAACCGTCATCGGTTCTCATTCCAGTTGAAGAAGTATCAGCAGGCACGGTCGGCGGAGTGGTAACTAGCTCACCTCTGGCTGTTGTGCCCCTGGCTTCGGCGAAAGTGTCAGCCGAGGTTCCAAATTCTGCAGAAACAGACTCATCTGCTCGCATTCACCTTAAAGAAGGGGTGGGGATGATAAGAGGAGCGGGAACTAGCTCATCTCTGTCTGTTGTGTCAGCCGATCTGCCAAATTCTTGCGACAAATTCTCGGTAAACTTGCTTGAAAGCTGGATGAACAGGAGGGAGCAAGGTCGGATCGAGATGGTAAATCTCGTTGAAGCACCTAACAAGCGATTGCGAAAGACTGGAGACTGCATCGCTGCTACAGATCAAGGAGTTTTTGCAATTCAGCCGAGCACTGTATGAATATGGAATATCGTTTGTTGCATAACTCTACTCAAATCAGTTCGTATGACTCGATTTCGTGTCAATGCATTTTGAATCGCCGCAGAAGAGTTGAGGAGACAATTTCAAAACTAGGTATGTTGCATATATTTGTTCAAATCAAAGCAAGCAGAATTTCTGTCAGCAACATGCGATCTTAGCAAGATCGGGTGTATAATCTGAAAGAATTTCACGGATATCCGAACGTTTATTTGCATAGCTTTGATGAAGCTTTTCATATCCTGAGATTGTTAATATTGGAGATGTTGCTGTCCTACGAATTACATTACGCGCAGCAGCGACTTATTCGTAAGAATTATCTGAAGGAACCAGTACAGGTATGGATTTCTTGAGACATTCTTTCAAGTTCAGAGACTGATTATCAAGCGAACAATGCGACAGAGAATTATCTTGTCCAAATTGATTTCAATTTATGTGGTTGCTGAAGGCTTGAAATGGAAGAAGGTTGATTTTTCTTTTTTGTTGCATTGCGTGTAACGGGCCTGCAGACCACCTCACTCAGGGTGCTCTCTCTCCCTTGGTCTTTTAAAACTCTCCATTCTTTCCCTCTTTCAAAGCTCCTAAATTATGTCATGGTTCATCCAAAAGTCTGGAGAATCTGAGGGGAAAAACATCCCGACGATCTTGTCAAAGACTTGGGTTGGCAAAATCGTGATCTTAGACCATTGGATAAAAAATCTGCAGAACGGTAATGCCTCCCGTGAATGCACCTTCCCGATCACCCTGCCTGAATTCCCCTCCCCAAGCCTTTGACGATCGAGAAAGGTCGGGGAGTCCTCCCGCCTGCTTGCCATTTTTCGAGTGTCCTCTCACCATATAAGCTCATTAAAAAAAATTTTAAAATCACATGTAACGAGAGGGGGGGAGCGCGCGCGCTCTCTCTCTAATTGTTCCCCACTTTCCCTACCATATAAGCTCATTTTTCAAAAAAAAAAAAACACATTTAACGAGAAGGGGGAACAAAGAGAGAGAGAGAGAGAGAGAGAGATGAGTAATTATGGTGGAGGAGAGGAAGAGGAAGGGAGGCTTGAAAGCATAAAAATAAAATCTTCTAGCTTTTTTTTTTTGGGGCGGCTTTTATCAATAAAAGGGGGAATTTGGGATTTTTTTTTGGGCGGCTTTTATCTCAATAAAAGGGGAAACACTGGATTTGGAAGAGCCGTCAACTTTGGAAGAGCACATCAATTTGGAATACAGTTGAGGTGATAGGGATATGCGACTAGATGTAAAGAAGGAAATTTCCAACCCCAAAACAACTTAAACCATCCAAGGGTAAGAAATAGGTAATCCCTCTCCCTTCTGCCTTACCTTTAGATGATTTTACTTCAAAGTGGTTTAAGGAGGGGTGGGAGATTTTCCCATCAAGGAAACCCCATTGCATGAGAGAGAGGTGTGGGAAGAGTAGCAAGGAAAGGCAAAGGATGTGGTCCAAGACTTCAAGTAGCCCAAAACATAATCAATAATTGGGTTTGGGAGGAGCACAAGAACCTTAAAACTATAAAGGTATTATTCCAAGACTTCAAGGATGCCTATGAGGACTTTGCGGCTTCATTGTTCACCACATCCTCTCAAGCCTGATGCAAAGTCTATGTGGAAGCTACCTTATCCAAGGTACTAAAAGACACACTTGTCAACATGGAAAAGTTGGATTCATAGTGTTGATTGAGCATTTGAACTCATAGTGTTGATTGAGCATTTTAAATGGTTGTCACCATGCATCATTGTTCCACAGAAGAAGAATTAAAAGTCAGATTATATGTGAACATGGAGCTTTGAATGAAGCCATCATCAAGGGTGGCTTTCCACTATCTTTCCTAAATAAGGTGCTCAAGGATGTGGAACGATGGCTTTAATGTTTATGTATCCATTATTGAGGGGGACAAAAACAAGATGTCCTTTGTAACTCCATGTAGAACCAATAAATTCAAGAAGATGGCCTTTGGGCTCAACAATGTCCTAGCACTTTTTAGGAGTCATTACTCAACATTCTTATGAACTATTTTTTTGAGAGAAAAGAGGGTTTATCTTATACTATCAAGAATAACTTTGATTACATTAATTATATCTCAACCTTTTGTAAATAGTAAAGGGGAGTAAGCAATAAAAAGAAAGGATCATAAACTATCCAATCTAGTGACCACAACTTTGCCTTGTTGGGCCATAATGGCTTATACAAAGAAGAAGAAATTTGCCCTATTGGGCCATGAAGCCTTGGGTCTTGGCATTCTCCTCTCTCTGAGTCTGGTCTTTGGTAGGAACATTTGGTAACATTTCAACCACATTTGCAAGAAGGTTCCAAGTAAGAGTAGCTAGTTTGACATGTCATTTGGCCATGGCAACATCCTTCTTAAGGTAATCATGTACTTGATGCACTAGTTGATCAACATGTTCCAATTTTTAGCTCAAGCATGCATGTATTCACCATGTTAGAATAATGGGACTAGCATCCAAACCTTACCTCTAAAAATATTAGAGCGATGCTGAAGTCAAATAGTCCATAATGTATAATGCTTGATGTCTAACCAGTTTCCTTTTGCTCTGATAGGAACATCCCCTGGTAGAATGTAAGCATAATCAAGAGGATAGGGAAGATATGATTTTGAATCACATTCCAAACACTGAGTTGCATCCTATGACATCTTCTACATCTTTGTTCCCCCTACCTTATCACTTTGGCCTTGCTTGTTGTCCATATTGCCTTATGCATAATCAACCACAGTTTACAGGGATGCTTTTCAAGAATTGACTTAATACAAATTCTTTCAAATGTGGATGACCAAACCATGAGAGAGTATCTCCTATACCATTTCTATTAAGGTGGTCAACTATCTCATCCAGTGGTATTCCTCACAAATAGGTATAGAAAAAATCCTTCTTCATTCGATCCATCTAAATTCCTAGAGAGTAGGTTGCTGCTGCTTGCCACCCATCCAAGCTAGAACATCTTTGTCCTAGACTCCTTCTTTCTTGTATCCACATTAAATCAAACCTATTTTGAAGTTCCTTATTCTCAATCTAGAATCCCCTTTGTCTATCCTCTGGTTGATGACTTTTCAATGCAAACTATTCCTAGACCTCCCATGTTCTTTGGCCATGTGAAAAAATTTCATTGTACCTTGGCTACCTTTCTCTTTCCTAACACACCACCCCATTGAAAATTTCTAAATAGAGCATTTATCTGATTCAATTTTTTTGGGATGGAAACTAGCAGGAGATAAACTAGATCAATGATGGATATATGAAATGATTGAGTGAAAACTTTTTCCTTGCCAGTGATGGCTACAATCTTTGCTATCTAGCTTGATTTTTTGGAACACCCAATCCCTTCTATCTTTGTTGGTACATTTAAATCCCACGGGATCCCTAGTAGTATAAAGTTCTCACCCTCTCTCAACACTTTACATCCATTTTCAATGAGGAAGCTAGGTGGAGAGCTCCTAGTCCCATGTATTCCTATTTTTTTGTGGTTAATTTTAGAACGTAATGTATGACAAAAAGTCTCCAAACACTTTAGAACTTCCCAACTGACTAAGGATCATTATGTGGGGTGAGGTTAGTGTCATTAGCAAATTGTCGTGACTAACAATATGTAGATATCTCTCAAGCTAAATGCCCTTAATGACTTGTCTGTACACTCCATCTTGTATTAACCAACCGAAAGAATCTACAACAATTTCTAAAAGTAGAGGAGAGACGGGGCATCCCTACCTAATAGATCTTTTCAAAGGAAAAGCTAAGGAGATTTGACCATTTATCTCTATTTTGGTCCATGCTTGTTTGCAACAAGTTCTCAACAAAATCTCTGAATTTGGGACCAATCCCCATGTCCTCCATTGAACTTTGGACTAAATCCCATTCCATTCTATTATAAGCTTTGTTGAAATCCGTTATAAGAAATAAAATGTCTTGACACTACTCATGAGCACATTCTCGACCCTCCCACAAAGTCACTCTTGCCTATAATATGTGCCTCCCCTTATAAAACTTTTTTTTTTCTTCTTTGAATAGGGTCCCCCCATTGGAGGTGAAATATGGTATTAGAGCATGAAATATGGGGGAAGGGGGGGAGGGGAAGGGATAAATTGGAGTTAAAGACATTGTGCCACATGTTGCCACTTCAGCCCCTTCTAGATTTTTCTACTTCACCTTGTGCGCATATAAAGAGATGCCCTCCCTGTTCCACTTTCATAGCCATATCTACACAACCCTCCACTCTTGAGCCTCCCCTCAATCCTCCTCTCTCCCCCTTTTGCTGCGATCTACCCTTCTCCTTCCAATCCTCCTCCCTCCGCTTAACCTTCCCACAAGCAAGATTTTTTCATTCGATGCTGCCTTATCAGATACAGGGTGGCTTTAGGAAATGCACATGGAACAGTTATGATGCACCGACTCGACACAAGCTAGCCGTTGCATTCCCTCTCATGGTTTTCTTATGCAAAATATGTGGAAAGCCAAATCATGAAGCAATGTTTTGTTATGCTACAATGGAAGAGAATGCCAACATGGCTCCCTTGTTGCAGATTACCAAGATAATGGTTGCCAAGAAGGAAGCAACTACAAAACCAGAAACTACCAATTTACTTTTAGTTGATGTGCCTCCACAAGATGAGGCCTCCTATGATGATTATGCTTTTTGAACCAGCTCCACATATGCTCCAGATCTCTCTTTTATGTAGAGTCAAGGTACTTTGCCTGGATAGTCCTCCAAAATGAATGGAATAAACTATTGTGTTCTTTGTAAACACCTCTGGTCACCATATGATGTAGGCCATGTGTATGTGTTTAGCTCCATGGTACCTCCTGCAGACATTGTGTGCATGCACATGCAGGGGAGATAACCATTGGGTAGTCTTATGTATCCCTTTGTTTGACTTCACACACTTGGGAACCCTTGCTAGCATGAGATCCTAGCCATAGATTTATCCTTGACCACCATGAGATGGCTTGAGACACTATGTGACTAGATGTATCCTTGACATAGCCTGAGGCATTCCCTTGAGGGGGGTTTGATGGGATATCTCAAGGTGTATGCCCCAGGCACACCTTGGGTTCTATGTGTGTGTGCTAGAGGCACAGCTAGGTGCCCATAAGCACTGTTAGGTGGTGGTAGATGCCACATAGGCTGATTGAGAGATTCTAGGAGCTGATTGAGGAGATGATTGTGGAGCTTGGTGGCTCATGTAGAGGTGCCTACATATGGACCTCACCCTTCTTCATTTGATATGCATTCTCTTGTTTCATGTTCAGCTTTATGCTTTCCTTTCACTTCTCCAAAAAGAGGGGATGTCCCACATTAGAAAAAAAGGGAGCTCATTTTGGGGCCTTTTAGAGGCACTCCAAGATAACTCAGCTTGAAGCATAGTTGAGTTTATCTTTGAAAATATCATTTGCAGATATGGTTGCCCAATACAAATTGTCAATGATCAAGGGTCACACTTTCTTAATGAAGTCATGGAGCTACTAAAGGACGAATTCAAGATTATGCACACTAATGGAGAATTTGACTAACTTCTTAAACCTAATCATAATCCAAATTTATAGATCGGGTTCATTAGTCTGGGCCCACAACATTTATTAATCCAAATTCACCTATTAAGTTCATTTGGCTTGACTCTAATGTCCCATATTTTCCCCATATCTAGGCCTTTTTCTACCCTTAATAAGGGCCCATGATCAATCTCAAAGTTGGGTCATATCCATGACAAAGCCTAAGGGGCTGATCTTTGCTCTCAAGTAGGTCCAATTGATTGCAAGGAACACAACCCTCTACCTATGTGGCAGTGTCATCTATTGACACATGGCATGCTATAGGCCCACCTATGTGGCAACCATGCTAGCTATCCATGTGGCAATTCTCTCATTCCATTTCCTTTATAAGTGTCACTTCCCCTTGTCCTCCTCATGTGGGGCTTGCAAGTGGGGAGTTGACCCATCTATCCCAAACATAGCCGCCTTGCTACAAAAGTTCTAGGCAAAGAAGTGCATGTCGCCTTTGGATTGAACACAAGTGACATAAATTGCTCTTAAGTTTGCTCAATATTGCTCTTGATTAGTTCAATATTGCTTAAAGCATTCCAAAAAAGAAAAAAATATGGCTTTGGTGGAGGTCAACGTCTCCTGATGTCACTCTAGAGAAAGAGGGCCTTGCTTGTGGGTGTGCTTGCCCAATGTGAGGCTAGGTTAGGCTAAGTGAGCCTGTGTTGTGGGTGTGTCTGTCCCCATGAGGGTAGTGCAAAACTGGCGACTATGGTATATCCCAACAAATCTGGTGCCTTGGCTCTCGAACAATCAATAGAGGTCCAACATAACTTTGGAAAAATACCAAAAATCACGTAAAAAGATAAAAGAAGTCATATTCAAAATCTCTCTCTTTTATTAAATCTAACATACATGATCTTCAAAGATGTTTTTCTATGCAAAATTTGATGATTTTGACATCACCGATGCATTTGAAGTGGGCCAAAACCCCCAAATCGACCTCAAAGACACCGAAAATCGACGCCCAAAAGTCCTGAAAAGGGCAAACATGTGCCAGTTGGCCAAATCACATTTCATTCCAGGCATTTTTGCAAATCTTCCGTTCCGAGCATTTTTGCCCTTTTTTGGGCCTCTAGGCATCAGTTTTTGGTGTCTCCGGGGTCAATTAGGGGGTTTTGGCCCACTCCGGATGTGTCAATTAGGGGGTTTTGGCCTGCTCCGAATGCGTCAATGATGTCAAAATCATCAAATTTTGCACAAAAATTAGAGGATCTTATATTCACATTCAATGTGAAGCATGGGTACTAGTGTGGCTTTTTTGCAGTAAGTATTCGTATTTTATGGCATTTTTCATATTTTGGGTGTAACAAAAATAGGTAAATAGCACATTTCTTAGAGGGCCCCAAAATGAGTTCCCTTCTTTCCTAATGCCCAAGAAGGCGAGGGTGAAGAGGGGAGATGAGGGCCATGGGGATTCATTTAGCATTGTATAGGGATTGCGAGTGAAAAGGAGAGAGGCTAGAGCTACAAGCTTGCCTATTGCATTGTTATGGTGTATTGCTACCGTAGATGAGTGATCTATGATCTCTATTGGTGTACGAGGATCCCTTTGATTCTATATTACGCACTTTGCTCGTGTTATGCTCTTGTCTAGTGCTTTCTTTGCTATTTGTCATTAGCGTTATTGCTTCTTATCTCCTTTCTAGGTTTGTTCTTCCTATTTTGATTCTAGCACTTAGCACTCCATAGCACCTTCAATGTTGTATTGTCATGCGTTGCGTAGTGTAGTGCAGTCGATGTAGTGTTGTGTCATAGGTCTAGGCATCACCCACTTCACACTTCTCACTTTTCCTGACAATTGCAACTTTCATTAAGCAAGGTTAATTTTTGATGATGTAGGAAATTATGTGTCCTTATCCTACCGTGGCCTTTTCTACCATCTCGCATGTGAAAAGGGATGCCTCAGTTATCCTTAGATTTATATGATATCTACGAATGTCTTAGTAGATCTAGATATAGTTTTCTAACTTTTGGCATAAATTCCACTTGTTGTATTATTCATAATTCTTCCTTATCTTAGTTTTCCTGTCCTCTTCTCCATCTATGTTCATGAACTTGTTGTTTCATCTAAATATAACATTTTGATGTACTCCTTATGTGTTTCCCTACTTGTATGCAATCTGTGTGGCTTGCTTGTGTATTTGTGTAGATGTGTGTCATTAATGTGTGTCAACTCTTGAGTTCACATATGATGTAATCTATGGATGTACCCCCCGTCTATATAATGACACTTTCTCAATGAATAAACAAGATTCATTGTTCATCTTGTTGCCTTTATCTTGTCACCATGCTGCTCCAACATGTGGTATTAGAGCCACTCCGACCTCCATGAGCCTCCTTGAGCCATTTCTAGCCACGTCATCATCTTCTTCCTCACACTCTCTTCTTCACCATTTTTTTCTCTTTGAGTAGAATTTCCAAGCGCTTGTTCTCCTTCTGTAGGCGACCATTTCTAGAATGCTTTGAGTTGGAGATACCTTGTAATAGGGAAAATCTATAGCTACAAGCAATTAAAGGATAGTTGTGCCTGTTGCCTGTATCGCCACTCTGATAGTCCGATGAACTTTCTGAGTATTCTCCCTCAGGGCATTGAATTTCCTTAATTACTCATAGCTGGAGTTAGGCAACCCTATGAGAAGTTTGCTATTGAAGCATGAGACCAAATGTATTAGTATTTGAAAATAAATAGACAAAAAACCAGTTAACTTTTGAGCTTTTGGCTATGGCGACCTGGCACGACATTTCGCCTTTGCTCCCTAGTGGACAATCTCTGATAATAGAACTTCCTTTCCATGCTGAAAGCCCTCTAAAAGCCAACTCTAGTAGTGCAATTTTGATCCTCCGATTCATTTGGGGGTTTTTTGCATTACTTCCTCATGTTACATGCAATGCTGATGGTTATGTGCTCAAAACTTTGGTTACTTTGCTACTTTCACTTAACATTGATGGCTGTTTGTCATATACATGGATGGATGAAGTATTTTATGATCAAAATTTTGATTATCACTATGAAAAGAATGGTCTTTGAGTCATATGTTTGTACTCTATTATGAACCTTGGATCCTCCTTCTCACCTTAAACCTCTTCTAAACCTTGATATCTCCTTTTGAACCATGAACCTCCCTCTAACCCTCAAACTCCTCCTAAACCCTTCAATCCCAATGAAGGCGAAAGCCTTCATTACCCCTATCATGATGATGCATGTCCCTTTCACACATGCATGCACTATGTTTGCTTACCACACTTAAGATTATGTCTCTCACTAGAATACGACCCAAGGTCCTAAGCTACACTTATACTACAAACGACAACATCAAAATATCTATAGGTGACAAAAAATCTCAAAACCCTGCATACTGAGAATACCCTGCTCTTCCTACGGAAGCCGTGGAAAAGAACCAATAGACAGCCAAAAATTGGGCCAGCAAGTCCCAAAACAAATCTTGCCCCTTCACTCTTCACTAGACTTTTTACCAACACACCCTTCCCCCTCAGAGGGGAGCTAACAAAAGCCTCATAACCCATCTACCTAAAGGCAAGCCAGACACCCTCCTCAAATTCCACATCTCACTTCTATAATACAACTATCTTGGCATTCCATTGTATAACAGTAGCATCACATCCTTTTTGTTATGACATTCCAAGACACTAGGGACATAGAGTGCTTTCCTCTCCAGGGCCTTATAAGCATCATGGACGAAGTCAAACTTGCTCTCTATTTCACCCCCAACATTTTTTAGCCATGTTCTTAATCCTTTTCAAGGCCTCCTTAGATGCCTGCTTGCTTGACCCACTCGCATCCAATGGCAACCTATTCTGCACTTTCTCCTCTAGCACTCGTTTCCTATGGTTTGCCTTTAGTAGTTCATCTGCCACACCATCCATAAACTCCACCTGGCCGCTACCTTCAGGATCTTGAGCTCAAGTCTCACTCTCATTACTGCTTGCTTCCTTTCAGCCTTTACCGAACCATAGGCTGAGTTGAATTGAAACCAGCCACCTTATCCTGGACTTTGACCTAAACCTTACCCTTCTTTTCCACAACTTTCCAAGGTTGTTCACTTGCCCTGCTTGATCATGCATGATTGCATCCATTGTATTCTTCTTAGTAGTTCTTGACAAATCTTCCATTGCATGAACAATCTTATCATCCAGTCGGGACCCCAAGATATTTCCTAAATGTATGCATAGCCCCCAAATTAATTTGAGACGAAGTCGAAGCCTTTGAAGGACGACAATCTGACTGGACCTTTCCTAGGTGCAAGCACAACCTCTGATTTATTCGAGATAACTTTGAAGCCTCTAGAGGGTAATCCACGGATTGTATGTCCTCTCTTATACTATCATCCCTTTGGTGATTGTTGGAGGGTTCAATTTCAGACCATCATCCCTTCGGAGATGCAAAGTTTGACACTTGCAACACATTTTGGCCAACCTATCAAATCGCTTTCTTTAGTACACTTTTTTAGCGGGGCCTTTTTGACCTTTTTCAAGACTTTGAGTGCCCGTTTTCAATGTTTCAAATGCCATTGTGGGGGTTTTGGCCCGCTCTGAATGCATCGGTGATGTGAAAAGTGCCAAAGTATGCATCATGCATCAGATATAATAAAGTAGCTCAAGTATCCTCATTGAATGCAAACTTGACAATATTTATTTTTTCTTCCTTTTTTGTATTTTTTCAATGTTACATTGGCCCTCCTGTGATTGATGGAGGGCTATTTTCCTTCCAGGCTAAAAGGCCCCAAAATGAGTTTCCTTTTTTCCTAATGTGATTTTTTGTATTTTTCCAATGTTATGTTGGACCTCTTTTCATTGGTCGAGAGCCTATTTTTCTAAACCCTAAAAGGCCCCAAAACGAGCTCCCTTTTTTCCTAATGTGGGAAATCCCCTCTCTCTCTCTCCTATTAGTCTATCCCCTCATCCTTAGCCATCCCGCAATTGCTGAGTCTCTTCATGTGTTCTACAATGGCCAGCTTGTGTCGGAGTTGGTGCATCATAACTCCTCCATGTGCATTGCCTAAAGCCACCCTTTATCTCATAAGGACTGATGGATGAAACATCTATGCCACCTATGAGTTTGATTTGTAGAGGTTGGCAGCCCCTTGACACATGGCCATGTGCTTGGGTGATATGTCATCTTGATGACCATGCCCCCATGTGACTATGCCATCCTAGTAACCATGTTCTCTCCATGACTTGTGTCATTTTGTGACCTTGTCACCTCCATGACTTGTGTCATCTTGTGACCCTATCACCTCCAAGACTTATGTCATCCTTGTGCCCTTGTCACCTCCATGAATTGTGTCATCCTTGTGACCATGTCTCGCCAAGTGAACATGTCATCCTTGTGACCATGTCATCTCCTGACAAAGAGACTAGACATAGCTGGTCATGCATGATCTCTATATGATAGTTTCCCCTGCCACTATCATTGAGCATTCCGATGAATAGGTCATGTTGAGAGATGTGTAGGAAAAATGAATTTGCTCAATACAGGACTGGTCATAGGTGAAGCAAAAAGTCCTATTGAAAACATATCAGAATCACCCAACTCATAAATGTATCACCAATCTAGATCCACTGAGTTTTACAAGAGTCAACTTGAAAGAAAACCTCACTAAAAACTTTATTAAACCAACTTCTTACAAAAACTTTCTTAGCATTTGACAAAAACCGTTCTAGAAAAGGCATCGGCATACCAAAAGGTCTCCTGAGATTACAAAAGTTTGCTGAAATCCAAGAAATCATTGAGAGAAATGAACCAGGTTATGTACAAAATGCTTGAGCTAAAAATGGAACCAAACTAACCCAATACCAAAACCAGCTAAGAAGCCAACATGCTAACAAGAGATGCCATAGTGAGGAGGGAACTAAGCTAACTATATACAAAATACTCTTGCTGAATCATATGCCATTAGTCATCCCTACCCTAAGATGGTGCTAAGAGACTCTAAAAAGCTTATGATTTTCTTCCTCACTAGTGTCCACATTTTAGAGATTCTTAGATTTTCCTTTGTAGCGGTGATATTTTGATCTGTATAGGTCATGCTATGACTGTAAATTAGTATGCTCAACCTGTAGGGATAGTAGCTCTGCATTTATTATGGCATGTGTATCTTCTAATGCAGAGTGCCACTCCTAGATCTCCTTATGGTCTTGCTCTTGAGTCTCAAGTTGAGACTCCAACTCAGCTATCCTCTGCTCTGCTCTTCAGAATGTGAAGTGGCTAAACAGTCATGGCTGGCTTGGGGTACACTTAGCGCTTGGGCCATCTTATCTCACTCTGCTATATGTGTGCATAGAACTTCTTGGAATTGAGACTCCCTCTGATGTAGTTCCAGTTCATGTTGCGCTTTCAGCCTGTCCATCTCCATGTTATAGGCTCTCTCCTTGTCCTAGAGCTATTTGATGTACTACTACTCTTGAGCTCATGCTTCTTTTTCCTTTTCTAATTTCATATGTTGCTTCTAGCATAGGAGCATTTGTGTATGGCATGTTGCATTAAAGACAATAGCCCCTAACTGGGCAAATGTGTCATCCATGATATGATGATGTAAGTGTAATGACCTTTTAGCCCAGGCATATCTGTCAGTGAAGGACATACGATCAGCCATATTTATAATGTTGCCTAGCTCTTTAAATCTGGCTTGCATACCTTTCTATTCCATAAACTCCAAGGTGGCCACATGTCCCAGATTATTGAGTTCGATGTAGTCAATATAGCTAGGTGCTCTGGTAGCATGGTTGTTTTGTGCCAAGGTCTCATGCAGAGGGATAGTGAATATCTCGTTGATGGGAGACTGTTGCCCAAATGATGAAGCAAGATAAATGGACATCATATCATTCTCATGCACAAGAGGACACTCCATAGTTTCTAGCAAACCACCACCCTCAAAGATATAACATGGAATAGAGATGACCTGCATAGCAACACTAGTACATGTGACATCGGAAGTACTAGGTGCAACGTAGCTAGTACATGGTTGGCGAGGAGGCATGGGAAGGGAGGGTGGTTGAAGGGATAAGTGGGGGCCCTATACCTATGAGGAGGGAACCAAGAGTGCGCTCTACTCATGAATTGCCCCATCATTGCTCATGCCCTTATGCCATCATTTGGTAGTATGATTCAAAGACCAAAGCTGATTTCCATGATGCGAAATCCAAGGAGGAGGCATTAAAACCCCGTATAAACTAGACACCACTAAGATATAGGCCAAGCATAAGGGATGGGTAGTAGATCCTTAGCAATGTAAGGTCTAATCAGTAAGACAATACATCAGCTTCAACCTGGGCACTAGAAAAAATTCATGAAGCATCTTAGAAATATATTGCCAAAGAGGTCAAAATGCATGCCCAATCCATATTGTCTGGCTGCCAAAGAAAAGGGTAATAAAGAACCACCATCCATGAAGCACATCATTAACCAAAGCAATCCCTTTTGATGAAATATTATATGAATGTCTGGGTTCTTGAAAGCAAGGGGTTGATGAAACACCTTTGACCAGTGCAGATTGGATTTCACCCCCAAAAAAAAAGTGTGAGATGAGAGAATCTCTTTCTAGGCCAAGAACATTTTGGAAACAGAAGGAAACTTGTAATCTTGCCATCAATATAACCCAAAATGAAATCCCATGGAGGGGGATGCCAGTGCCCAAAAGCAGGAGTAGTCAATTGTGAATGTAGGCAATGCATCATGGTGGCCCAAGATTGATCACCCTTCAAAAGTTGCAATATCATTTTTCCTTTATGAGCCCAAATATGCATGTGAGTATTTACTATGTTCAAGCCACCGTGCATCTTTGGGTAATAGAGATGCTCTATAGAGAGTAACCTAATACTCTTACGGCCATGCTTTGGACACCAGAAAGTCTCCATAAGAGCATACATGAAAGAAGTAATATATTTTTTGTCAAACATCATGAAGGCAAGAAAACTAAATATAGGCCACCAAAATGGATTATATGATTCGAAGTCAAACATGAGGAGGCCAAGTAGCTAACTTACAATACTTGAGTTTCTTCCTAAGATTTGCAAGTACCCAATCTATTTGTTGATGGTGGTGAGTGATGGTCTATCCAAAAGGATAACCTAGATGATGAACAAATTGGTTGGGCAAGATAATTTCCCCTGGCCACAATGAGCTATGCCAATCCTTAGCATGCAAAGGTAGAATCTGGGACTCTTGAAAGTTGACCTAGAAGCTAGCATCTATGACATATACATATCAAGCAGTCATGAGTTGCAAAAGATCATATTTTGCATTTGTTGGAGTGACAAATGAATCATCATCATAAGCTTATGCAATCATGTGCTTTCTTCCTTGTATCTCCAAACCATGTAACATCCATGGCCACAAGATGATCAATATAGCAAAGCATCGGATGAGTGGCTATTGCATAAAGAAAAGCACTAAGAGGACATCCCTGTCTCACTGAATGATATAAATTTTGTTGATTAGAATTATGTCCAAATAAAATGTGTGTTGCTTTACTATCACTGTAGAGCCAATATATAACATGTTGCATTTGATGCCCAAATCCTAAGGATTGCATGGTCTATGAGATAAAATCCCACTAAACAATATCAAAAGTTTGGCAATGTCTAATTACAGAAAGACCACATGCACTTTGTATATTTTGTATATTCTGTCCCAACATTGGCATTTGCAATATTATCAGTGATGTGCTTGCAATGGATGAAGCCATAAAGGGTCATGCAGAAAACCTTTTATTCTATCAACCACCACTTTATTTTATCAAAACACACACACACACACACACACACACACACATTTTTTGGGGTTAAAATTTTGATGCCTTATATTACAAAGTAGCTTCCCCTGAATGGGGAGCTCAAGAGTACATTAGTAGAAGATCTCACTATATGATAAGTATACATTGTAGTCTATGTAATAAATCTGCAAATAATCAAAGAGATATTGCTATAAAGAGAATTTGAAAAAGAAGAAAGTGGATAAAGGAGGATCACCAAAAGACTCCATGATCTCTATTCTTCCATAGAGTCCAGAGTGCCCAATAACGAACCCAAGTGAAAAACGACTCAAACCCCTGTTTGTGTGGGTGAATCCCAAAAGGTAGAAATGCTTCCCAAAGGTAGCATTCAAAAATCTAGTCCTCTAACAATGCCTAGGAAAGCCTAAGAAATCACAGGTGTGTGGACAATGCCAAAGTAGATGAGGAACAAATTCCCATGGAGCCAAACATTTGCAAGTGATAAATAGCTAGAGCAATATGTCTGTGTGCCAAGGGCTGCCTAGATGGAAGAACCCCAACATCACTTGCCATAGAAAAAGCTGTTGTCAAAGAGGAACTTTGGAATTCCAAAGCTGTCGCAACCTCTTTCACCACCACTTTGTCGGGTGATTTATTTGCCAAAGCTTATTTGCCTTATATGTAGCCCAAGGTGGGGGCAATAAAGCATGATTGTAATATGAGACAACCTCAATCAATTGGAATGAAGAGTTCAATCTTGAAGGCTATCGTGAAGCTCTGATGGTGGCACCAGTAGAAAAGGCTGAAGCATTTGAGTAATAGTTTGCCATAAAGAAGGGATCCCTTTGAAAGTAAGAAAGTATGAACATCTGGGTTCCTACAAAGCCAGTGGAGGGTAATGGATGCTGTCATGAAGGGGTGGTTTTTAAAGGCATTACCTCCCACCATTGCCATAAGGCTAGTTGACAAACTCTCTGAACATGCCACACTACAAGATTTCCTAAGGGAAGTAGTAAAGATGGAATGGTCATAGATAAGTTTTGCCTCATCATCGACTTCAACCACCCAACCCTTAAGAGAGGAAGGATCGTCAGCATTGCAGTAACTCAAGAAGGATGTAGAATAAATCAAAGAAGGTCTGAAAGAAAGAACAAGTGTGTATGGACAATCATCCTTTGAGGCCCAGACCATAAGTGGTGTCTAGTGCACAAAATGCAAAGGTTCTAGTCATGGTCACTAAGAGTGTCCCTCTAAGCACAAGGTACCTACTTCTACCTCCTTTTGTACCTTTTGTGATATCCATAGACATGATGCCTCCAAGTGTAGCTACCTCAAAGCATTAAGGAAGCTTTTACCAGAGTATTCTTTAGCAGAACCACTATTGATAGCAGTTAACAGAGCTGCACTGATAGCTTCTAGCCCAGCACCCATACCTCCTACTCTTGGAAAATCATTTGAGCCACCTTCCCCTCATATCATTCTACCTCCATTAGTTCCTAATCCCCCTTTGCTTCAAGCCCCTTCACCCAAACTGGTTGGGACACCATACATTTATCCTCAACCCTATTATGCACCATACCAACCACCTATTCCCAGAGGTGGGTATGGTGATGGGATATCTCAAGGTGTATGCCTCAGGCACACCTTGGTTTCTATGTGTGAGTGCTAGAGGCACAGTTAGGTGCCCACAAGCACAGTTAGGTGGTGGAGAGCCAGATAGGATGATTGAGAGAATCTAGGAGCAGATTGAGGAGATGATTGTGGAGCTCTGAAGTCATCAGTGATGTCACTGAGCATGTATGAGGTGCCTACTTAAGGACCTCACTCTTCTTCATTCCATAATGCAAGTAATGCAAGTATTGTGAGTTTGTGTCCACTCTTTGCTTTCCTTTCAGCTTTCCAACATGGTATCAGAGCCCTTTGATCCCCCTTGAGCCCATTTCTACCACATCATCTTCTTCTTCTCCATTTTCCTCCTTCCCAAAATCTTTGAGAGCTTGGTTCTCTGCCTACAAACGACCATTGCCCAAACCCTTTGAGCTATAAACTCCTCTAGTATGGGCGAACTTCCACCTGCAAGCAATTGAGAAAAAAACATCTCTGTTGGCCGCCATTCTCCAAACAGCGAATTTCTTCTATTGCTCAATACTCCCTGCCTGCTCCGCCATTGCCTGAGCCTTCTTAGCAGTAGATGGGCAACCTCAAGACAAAGATTTTGAGCCATTTTTCAGCTCATTTGGTTCAGTAACGAAGGAGAAATCGTCAAAACTCAGGTTCAGCCTGTAGCAACTCCCCCGAGCAAAAGCGCACCATTTCGTCCAACCTCTGTGCTGAACCCTCTCTAATATATGAGCTTTCTTTTGCTTCAGAAAGCCCTCTTTTCCTTGCTTTGAAGAGTGAGCTACAAGCCCTCCAAGCTTAGCCTGTTGGTTTTGACAGTTTTGACAAGTTTTTGAAGATGATGCTACATAAAATGCTACTCTAGCATTTCTAGTTTTTTGAAACTTTCAATAACTTCAGTACAAGTGTGGCTTCAGTTTTGTTTTGAATTGCTAGACCTGGTTTTGATTGGAAAGTATTCATTTTAGCCACCTCTATGAAGCATGTAAGAAGAAGCATCATTGTTTGAAATTTGGTCACAAGACTTTGCTACATTAAATGCTTATATTTTGAAGCATTTCAGTTGTTATTCTAAGCCCTGTAAGAGAGAAGACACTGCCCAATACCAGGTTAGACCCTCTCATGGCTTGCTTATGCAAAATATGTGAAAAGCCAAAACATAAAGCAATGTCTTGTTATGCTACAAAGGATGAAAATGTCAACCTGACTTCCTTGTTGAAGATTGCCAAAACAATGGTTGCCAAAAAGGAAGCAACTACAAAGCCAGAGATCTACCCTCTCATGGCACTTTTATTTGACTCCAAGTACAAGAAAAAGATGAAGGTCAGATACCTAAGATATGCTTCTCTACACAACTATGGAGATGATAAGATAATTGTTCTCTTGAAGGATATGATTTTCAGATCCACTTGTTCTATCATAGTACCATCTTATAAGGCACTAGACACTGCCTATGTGGTAAGACCTTGCCTTGACATGGATATTCTGCCTCCACAAGATGAGGCATCCCATGAAGATTATGCATTTTAAAACATCTCTATGTATGCTCCAGATCTCTCCTTTTATGTCAAGGTACTCAACTTGGATAGTCCTCCAAAATGAATGAAAATAAACTATTGTGTTTTGTGTGTTTTGTAAACACCTCTGGTCACCTTATGATGTAGGCCATGTGTATGTTTCACTCCATGGTACCTCCTGCAGACATTGTGTGCATGTACATGCAGGGGAGATAACCATTGGAAGGTCTTTTTGTATCCCTTTTGTTTACCTTACACCCATGCGAACCCTTGCTAGCATGAGAACCTAGCCATAGATTTATCCTTGACCACCATGAGATGGCATGAGAAACTATGAGACTAGATGTATCCTTGACATAGCCTGAGGCATTCCCTTGAGGGGGGGTTTGATGGGATATCTCAAGGTGTATGCCTCAGGCACACCTTGGTTTCTATGTGTGAGTGCTAGAGGCACAGTTAGGTGCCCACAAGCACAGTTAGGTGGTGGAGAGCCACATAAGATGATTGAGAGAATCTAGGAGCAGATTGAGGAGATGATTGTGGAGCTCTAAAGTCATTAGTGATGTCACTGAGCATGTATGAGGTGCCTACTTAAGGACCTCACTTCTTCATTCCATAATGCAAGTAATGCAAGTATTCTGAGTTTGTGTCCACTCTTTGCTTTCCTTTCAGCTTTCCAACATATGGACCATACTATCAACGAGGTTGATGTGGTGGTTTTTGAGGAGGCCAGAGAGGCACTTATAGAGGGACCAACCTTTGAAGACCTATCATGTGGTATCGATGTGGAGAGTATGGCCACTACCAAGATGATTGTCCATAGCCATTTGGAGGACCCTCTTGCACATGGTGCAACACAAATGATCACTATAGTAGAGACTTTCGCAATACCAAAGGTGAACCAGCATCCCAAGTCAACATGGTTGATGTGGTAGTAGTGGTGGAGGATGACACACCCCATTGATTGGTGTAGTGTTGGGAGCTATGACAAGGTCACAAACAAAGGATGGCAATTGTACGGACAACTTAGACTCAATACCACAAGCCTTGTCACCGACTAGTATCAACTCTATCCCTGGCAATGCATCCCCTTCGAAGTCACCCCCTCCTTCTAGGTTAAGATCACCCCCTCCTATTAGTCGATGAGAAAGAACAAAAAGTCCTCACACCCATCAAGGCCCATCAATAGCTCCAAAAGTGGCCCACCTTCAAGTGACCAATCTATGCCTTCAAGCTCTCAGGCGGTGGTCAAGAGCATCATCAATGATCTTCAAACTAGTAGTTCCAAGGAGGACTCCGAGGGAAGCACATCTTAGTTTCCTTCCTGAAAGTTCAAAACAATGAAGTTCACAAAGGAGGTGAAAACCCTAGGAGATAGCAAGGATAAGGAGGAGAAAATAGGACCTTCCAATCTTCTCCAAGAGAGATGGCCATTAAGACATGGTATGGCACAAGACAAAGGGAAGCAAGTGATGGAAGAAACATTACATGAGTCATGAGATGGACATTTGAGACATGGCACAGCACAAGAGAAAGGGAACCAGGTGCTAGAAGAAACATCACATGAGTCAATGGCTAGACATTCACATTTGCACCCTCCACCTCACATGAGCTTTGACCCTCTGACAAAAGCTAGGAGAATGAGGTTACAAAAAGCAACTCACATCCCTACTCCCTCATCCAAGGCCTGATGGAATTTAGGCCTAACATTGCCCTACATCAACTTTATTTGTTGTCCCCATAAATCAAGGACAAACCATTGCATTCCTAAACCACATGTCAGGGGGTCAACACAAGGGACCTGTTCAAAGCAGGCCTACACTAGAGACTCGACCGTTGGTTCAGGATGGAGATCACTACTTGACTTATGCTAACCTAACATGTGAACAAAGTCCTAGTCTCACTGTGGATATTAATGGCATGGAGTTGAAGGATGTCTTCTTAGATGGGGGTGTAGCCATGAATATCATGCCCAAAGGTATGCTACAACAACTGAATTTGAAGAGGGTATGCAAGATTATCGAGCTAAAACCCTCGAGCTAAATTCTTCGAGCTACCATTTATAGGAACCTACCGAAGCACATATTTCTCAAAGAAATTCCAATTCCAAACATGGATAATATAATTGTTTTAAAATATATTTAAGATCCTCCTGCACTATTGTAGTATTTAAATTTGAGGAGCCTTCCACTTCCTCAAATTTGAGAAACCTAGAAATATTTTCGTAAGTGAGATATGTGCAATAAGGGACTCTAAAGAGTCAATGAAAGGTCTAAAAAACAAGGAAAAGAGAACAAAATGAAAACATAGATGTGCACATACTGTTGTAGATTACACGAAACTCCTTACTTATTCTCATACAACCATGAACACATACAAATGCACATGTGTAGCTCCAATCAACCCAACATCCCTTTTGGCTTCTCTCTCCTCCATGTTTTGTCAATAAATAGTGAGTTGGGATTTTTAATCCACCATTGGATAGAACCTGAAAATTTGAGCATTTTTTCTTTTTACACCTCCTCATTTTGATGTACGGTTTGCAAGTTATGACACCTTTTGCATGAGCTCCCCCCCTTCTATTTTGCCAGAGAAATAGTGATTGGGGCCTCTCAAATTTCAAATTTGAAGCTGTCATTAGATAGAGCATGAAAATTTGAGCTTTTTTGTTTTTTACACCTTTTCATTCTAAGGTGCGGTTTGCGAGTTATGATGCTTTTTGTGTTAGCTCCCATCCCTATTTTGCCAAAGAAATAGTGTTGGGGCTTCTCCATTATTGGGCTAAGCATGAACAAATCAACATTTTTTTTTTAACACCTCATTCCAAGGCATGGTTTGCAACTTATAATGCCTTTTGTGTTGGTTCCGCTTTTGATTTTTTAAAAATTTCTACCTATTTCTTAAAAAGATATTGTGAAACTATTATGTAAAAACCATGATAAATCCAACATATTCAGCCTTTAAAACTTCCAAAAGCTTAGAATCTAAAGTCTCATTAAAAAAAATATCAAAATAAGCTTATGTCTTTCACCTCACTGAAAGAAAGAGGTACGATGTCTAAAATGGATGGATAAAGGGATTAATAATCTGAACAAAATCCCATTTGAAGTTGACCAGTGACATCTATTTCCAAGTCCGTATGGTTGATCAACATAGAGTGAAGCCTATGGGGGCAATCAAGGGTGTTAACATGAAGATTGGTGGTGTGACATTCTTGTCCAACTTTGTTGTTTTGGACATGACTGAGGATGAATGAACCTACCCTTTACTTCTTGGTCGACCATGGTTGCGATCAGCAAAGGCCATTCAAGATTGGTCCAAGATGAAGTGCAATTGCCCTTAGGTTCCACATTCCCAGAAATAGATATGGTTACGAGAAAAGCACAACATCGACCCATCGACCAGGTGAAGAGGATTTTGAAGAGCAAGTTGGAATGAAAGAGGAGCATTGGGCTCTTGGTTACTGGCCCATTGCAGATGACTAAGATGGAGGAGAGGAAGCACAAACCATGGAAGGTTTTAAAAGCTTGACCTACTTGTTGAATCATGCTGACTTAGATGAGGAGGAAGCTTGGATTACATGAAGTGGTTAGTGATAACATCAATCCTACTATCTACTGCATGAAATATAAAGAACTTCAACAAAGAAATGCAAGAGAAAACAAAATTGTATTGCATTAATGCTTCAAGAAGCTTTAAGCACTACATCGATGATACACCACACAGAACCGAACACTGAGCCATCACTGAAATATAAGGGAGGAAGCCAAAATGACACCTCTATCAACTGCGAGAACTGCTCCAAGATCACCTCGTGATCATCTCACCTCTGATCTCAGTTCTTTCATCGAATAAAGCCACGCCATGCTAAAGAGTTTTGCATGCTGTCATGCATTATACATTGCAATTGTTCCACCAACCCTCCTTGATTTTTACCAATCAAGGCTTGGTTCCAACACCCCCCTCAAGCTAAGGATCGGTAAAATAATCTTTTGCATGAAATTGTCCCTACCAACAAAATCTTAGAGGACCCCAAGTTGACAGAAGACCAAATAGAGCTGAAGACAAAAATATCACTCACAAGAAAAGCAAGGATCTACAAAGGCTTTTTGCTAAAAAACAAAAACACACAATTAAACACACAATTAATCTATAGGACAGGGCAAACAACAAACGGCTTGATGTATTCAACATTCAGCTAATATCATATACTCGTTTGACTCCATGACGCTCCTAACAACAAACCTAATGGTGATCAGGATATTGTCTCAACCCTATGGGGTGTTTTTGGCTCACAAAATGGATCACCTTATTGGTGTAATTGTGGACACTCCCTACACTCCGCGCTATTACTGCTACATGAACTCAAAAAACATATTCATTGTAGTCTACATTGCCCTCAATGATGCACAAGCCTGCCATCTATTTTGCGTGTTGGTATTTGCGACCTCTTTGTTTTGCTTAGCCAAAACCTCCTTCTGCTAGCAATAATCCTCCTTATGGATTGACTTTCCACATAGGCACACTTCAAGTGAGGTTTCTAAACTTGCTTACGTTTTTCAACCAGATATGCATGTTGCTATATCCATATTCAAAATTTTGCCATCTCTCATCATCCAAAATCATTACAATCATCTCATGCAAGATAGGTCACTACTCACATGTAGGATCTTCATGATCTCACTGTATGAAGTAGGAAGACCAGCACAGCATTAATATCATCATCTTTGACTTTTACCCTGAGATCAATAGCTGCCGTAGAATTGCTAGCATCCTACTCATATGCTCACCAAGCATCATAGTGTTGTGCATCTTTAAACTAGAGAATTCTTGCTTCAAGTGTACCTTTGAATTTTTTAGACGAGCACCAAACAGTGTTTCGGTGGCCACCCAGTTTTCTGTCATGCTTGCTACTAGATCCAAGTGATAAATATATTGAGCTCCGAGTAACTTGTCTATGATCCCAAGAGCATGCAAATTGTGACTCTGCCACTATAGTGAATTGCTACTGTCTTAATCTTCTTTCTTGGCATCGGATACGATTGGTCAGAGTCCCTTCTCCATGAGATAGCGCTGCACGGCCAACTGCCATGCCAAAAAGTTGGCTCAAGTGATGGTGGCTAGCTTCACAACCTCTCCATTTGATTCCATCTTGTGATGGCTACGTTGATTATCAAGTGGATGATTAGTTCTCGATGAAAACACCTTCAAGCATGCATGCAACAAACTCTCTCCATAGATCCTGCATTGATGTGCTCTAAAACCGATTGATACAATCAATCCTACTATCTACTGCATGAAATATATATAAAGAACAGAGAAAGAGCAACAAAACTATATGGCATAAGAAGCTTCCAGAAGCTTCAAGGACTACATCGATGGTACACCACAAAGAATCGAACACCGAGCCATCAGTGAAATAGAAGGGAGCAAGCCAAAATGCAACCGCTATCATCAAGTGCGAGAACTCCTACAAGATTGCCTCATGATCATCTCACCTTTGATCTAGGTTATTTCACCGAGCCAAACCACACCATTCTAAAGAGCTTTACATGCTCTCATGCATTATTGCCACATGGCAATTATTCCACCAACCCTCCTTCATTTTTACCCATTAAGGCTTGGTTCCAACAGTTAGGATAGAATCTTGAAAAGAAACACTCTTTTTTTTTGTAAAAGGCAATATGTCATTAAGAGAAAATGTACATTCTAAGCTACTCCAACAAGAAGCAACTTCTACTCAAGAACTCAAAACAGTGAAAGAACACTTCTAACTAAGCCGAGGAAGATCTCCTTGGGCATGCGCATCCTGAACGGATTGATGCAAAGAGGATTGAAAAAAAATGATAGACATAAACAAGGGAATGGCCACACAAGTGAAAGTTATCGGCATGATATAAAGACCCTAAAGCCTAATAGTCACACACACACACACACACACACACACACACATACATAGACCCTATAGTTCTTGTAATAAATATCGCAAACGTTTTTGCTTTTATAAATAATCTAGATAAAATCTTATCATGCATAAAGGTTTTCACGCATTCTAGTGTATTAATTGTCATGTATTTGTAAGTGATGAGAATCTTCTATAATGTTCATTAGATCTACTATTGTATTAGTCACAATCATTATGCAAATTAAGAACCTATTAGATTGTAGTCAATAGAGCTACTCAAATACAAATTTACTCTTTTTATACTATAAGCTAGAAATAGTAAGGGATCATATTATTATAGATTTGAATGTCTTCCTATTGCATCTTTAAAACGTATAGCTCCACTCACATTTTGTTAGTGTTTATGTCGACCCTTATGACGATTGTGCTATTTCTTACACTAAGTTTATTAATTGAGACCCCACATTCCATACTGGCTCTTATGTGGTTATGGCTTCTTTCTATGTTTGAGACACCTCTTCTTTGCTAGTTGATATTGGAAAAATTGTGATTGCAGGTGTAATTTGACTCACTATTAATATGCCTTGAACCAAAACTGTATTCTCTTACAATTGTTTGAGGGGAGGGGTTCCTATCCTTCCAGAGGTGTTACCAGAGGCCAAAGGCCACTGGCGTGAGAAGCATAAGTTTTGCAATGCTCTAATGCAATGGATCGCGCAGAGCACACCTGCAGTAGTGTGCAAGTGTCGTATGCACTACAGTGAATGATGATGTACGAGTGCACTATGCTAAATGACAATCACCGGCGAACTCCACAACATAAGCAAAATAAGAAAATCCTACACTGGTGAACAATCCCCATATTGGGAAGAGACAAGAGAGATGAGAAAGTGACAGAGTTGGTCAAAATACATATCACTGGACTAGTGTCCCTAGGTCATAAGTTGCAAGTCAGCAGAATACATAGGTCTATCCCCATAGTAGATAGAGGGTACACACAAGTCTCTCCACATTCTCTCCTTGGTGAGCTCGTAGCTCTAGCCTCTATCTCTCCTCACTCTCCTCTCTTTTTCTCCAGTGTCGAATGCCGAATCCCTTTTCTCTCTCTCCCCCTTCTCCTTCATCCTCATCCCCCACCTTGGAGGGTCCCTTCTTCGCTGAGAATCCCCCTCTTTCTTCCCATTGGTCATCCTCTTATCTCCTTAGCTATTGAGGATAGCCGTTGCACTGCTGCTCTCTTGATGGCTATGGCAACTTCCTGAACCCCTAACTCGCCAGCCTGATGGTGTAAATTCTCTATGTGCAGGTGAGCTAGATCACCGCACCACTGCACCATTGTATCACTGAACCACTATGTACATGTAAATACTCCTGACTGCTCCATGTGCTAAGCTTACTCTCCATGTGCGCAGCTCTTGATGAGATTACTTTGGACATGATACTCCTGGTTGACCTGTGGTTGACATGTGTCGTTACATGATTGCCTCAGATAGTACTCCTAGATGAACCCATGTGATCACGTGGCTAACTTGTGTTGACACATGGTCAACATGTGGTCAACAGATGTCATCATGTAGTCAATGCCTGTTGACAGGTGGTCATCGTGTGATAAGGTAACAGTTTCCCCCGCCACGATCATTCACCGTCCCGGTGAATAGAAATGGAGGATGAATCCATCAAAGAAAAAATAAAAATGGACTTACAAACCATTGATATGGTGATAGAGTAGGAAAAGGAAATGGTATAGACCATGTGGTTGGCCGTGGGAGTAATCCAAGATTTGTATTAAGTTGAAACTTGAAAAATAAACTGCTGCATGATAAGGGATAGCATGGAAACTTGCAAAAAAAAACTGAGTACATCTTGAGGTAAAACACTGATATTTACAGTGAGGGCCAAGCAGCTTGGCAAAATCTAATAGTGCAAAAAAAAACCCAAACACCTATGTATCAACCCTTGTATGAGATTATTGAGGGCTGTAATCAGCAGCCCTTTCCTCTGCCTTCTCCTCTTCTACCTTCGTATTTGGCTCTGTGGCCTTTTACTCATCCCTTTGCTCTAGCTCAGTCATGTGTATCTGTGGATGGGGTGCTTCCTCCTCACACTCAAGCGTGTCCATCACATTTCTCAAATTTTCATAGTTGGCTTTATATCGGTGGTATCACTGGTAGTAATGATCCTTTTGCCCTTGCAAGGTGGACTGGGAAGCCTGGAGGGTGGCCAACTACGTCTGAAGATCTATGAATTCTTCCTCCATGAATGAACGCTTCTTTTCCAATTCAGCCACTTTGGATTCTGATTTTTCCTTGGCAATCTCGGAGGAAGACAAAGACTCTTTTAACTGTGTAATCTCCTCGTGAAATCTGGTTACCTCAATGACATGCTGGCTTTGCAAAGTTGCCAGAGCTGCTGCATGTTGGCTGCGTAGTGTTGTCATTTCTGCTTCCCATTCCTGCCTGTGATTATGGAGGTGATCCTCAAGGGTAGCCTGCTGAATATTCCAAGCGATGTCATGCTCATGTATTGCTGAGTCCTTCTCTTTCTGCCACCTTTCCTCCTGTTGTCGAAGTGTCACGTTTGTGGCACGTTGCTAGGCTGCTTGTGCTCTCTCGAATTCTAACTTCAAATGTTGCTGTTGAGAGAGGAGCTTATGAGCATAACCTGTGGAATTGAAGACCGCTGTCCCAAGCTGTGTGAAAGTGTCATCCATGATACACTGAGCAAGATGTAGGGACCTTTTCATCCACGCATACCTGTCGCTGTAATTCATCCTGTCTGCTAAATTAATGACATCCCCCAATTCCTCAAACATGTCAGGGAGAGCTCCCTCTTCCTTGGTTGACAGGTTTCCTATAGGTGTCAATTTGTCCAAGTGCACAAAACATGTCAGGGCCCTGGAGATCTTTTTGTTCTGTGCAAGGCAGTCCTGCAAGGGAATGGTGAAGATTTGATTGAGATCCTCCTCTTCCCCACATACTGGTGAGCGTTTTTTGTGAAGGACAGATAGTAGTTGGCTATAATCTTCATTCTGTTTTTCCACCAGGGAAATATTTGAAAGAGGTGGGCCCGATGAAGCAGCTATGCAAGCTGTGAACATATCATTCTCATGATGGGGTGGGCAATCCACGGATTGGGGCAGAATCCCTCCCTCAAATACCTCCTCTGATGTTGAAGTGGTCGATGGAGGATCTTCTCGAGAGGGGCTCCCACTTCGGTCTCTGCTCTTGTCTCTGCCGTGTGGTGGTCGTGGTGGGGAGGCCGAAATATGAAGTACACCCTAGGATGACATCTCCTAAGAAAGCCCGTGGGAGTCAGGACCCAAACTAAGATTCAGGTCCAACACCTGGTCCAAAACATGATCAGAGGTCGCCTGAATGTCGCCTGAACTATGGTGATGATTGCATCGGTGAAAGTGGTAGGGAGTGAAGATGAAATAGCTGCAGTCCTTCATAACAATACACCTTTCGAGGAAGTCCCTGGTACAACAGTCATGTCACTGGTACAACAGGAGGTGTACCTGGTGCAATCCCTCCCATTGAAAGTCTGGAGATCCCTGGAGAAGCCTGGACAAGTGTGACTGATGGAGAGGCAAGTCCTAGCACGGGCACGGCTGATGGAGATACAAGACATGTCACTGATGGGAACCCTCTGGCAGAATATACTGAAGAAGCTCCGGTGCAGACTTCATGAGGTGGCGCTCGCCGAGGTGTTCTCCTGATCGAAAGAGGAGAGGAGGCAGTTCCGAGCGAAGGAACACTGGAAGTGATAGTGAACGATGTGGAAGAGGGGGTGACAGGATGGGAGAGAGATGATGAAGGGAGGCGACCTGTGACAATGGAAGGAGGGTTGGCCTTCCAATAATGAAGTAAGAAGGTGAGGTGGGGCCCACAAGTACAGGTATATGTGCCCCGACACTTGCAAATTGTGTTACAGAAGGCAGAGTAGAAGAGATGCAAAATTGTAGGGAGTGACCGAGAGAATGGAGTCTAAGGCAGAATGGATCACCTTGGTGATGAAGAAGTGGCCTAGGGCAGAGTAAAAGTGTGTGAACAAATACCTTGCTAGAAGCGCCTCTCGACTGTTTCCCTCTAGAACCCTCTTGCACTCATGTCCTCTGCAATGAGTTTTACAAGTAGACAAGAAGGACATGAATGTGGGTGAGTCGGTGTGAGGTGGCAAAAAGGGAAGTGTGGGAAGACGGAGATAAGTGGATACGAGACTAGGAGTGAACATGTGACGGGAATTCAAGAATCCGAATGTGTCTGTTGCAAAGTCATAAGACTGAATGAACGCAATACACATTTGGACGTCCACCTGGGGAAGTGTGGCATCATCAAAATCCACGAGACATGCGGGCTATCTCATCAAGTGACAAGATGCTAGACAGCTTGAGTGTGGGATCGAGGAAAGATTTGAAAACCACCCAAATGATCAAGGAGGATGAAGCCGGGGGTGGAAGACCATAAGCTGTACTTTGTGGGGCCAAATCACTGCCACTGTAAAAGAGTATAGAGGGGGTGTCGATGTTATCGATTTGGAGAGGCAAGGAGGGAGGAGGAGGTGTTGATGTCAAGGTTAATAAGAGAGGAGCCCAGAATCTGCTACGAGAGAATTCCTTAGCAGAGCCACCAATGCAGGCCCATGCTTCGTATGGAGAGGAAAAGAGTGAGGAAGGGGTGTCAGTGGAGAGGGAGAGCAAGAGGACGGATGTAGACTGATAGGGAAGGAGGGGTGACGAGAGGGGAGGAGGGGGGCTGGAACAAGGAGGGGAGAGGGGGTGATGCAGAGGGTGTAGGGAGGAGAAGGGGGGAGAGTTGCACAACAGAGGGGGACGTAGGCAGGTAGAGGGAGAGGGGGGGAGGGGCTGCGCAGGAGAGAGGGGGAGGGGTAGGGTGGTGGGTAAAGGGAGAGAGGGGAGGGGGTTGTTGCGCAAGAGAGGGGGGAGGCAATTAGAGGGAGAGGGGGGAAGAGGCTGTTCAGGTGAGAGGGGGAGGGGCAGGGTGGCGAGTAGAGAAAGAAAAGGGGGGGGGGGGCTGTTGTGCAGGAGAGGGGGAGAGGGGCAGGGTGGTGGGTAAAGGGAGAGAGGGGGGGCTGTTGCGCAGGAGAGGGGGGAGGTCAGGTAGAGGAAGATAGGAGGGCTTTTGCGCAGGAGGGAGAGGAGGGAGGGGTTGCGTAGGAGAGAGGGGAAGAGCAGGGTGGTAAGTAGAGGGAGAGAGGGGGGGGGGCTGTTGCGCAAGAGAGGGGGGAAGGCAAGTAGAGGGAGAGGGGGGAAGAGGCTATTCAGGTGAGAGAGGGAGGGGCAGGGTGGCAGGTAGAGAAAGATAAGGGGGGGGGGGGCTGCGCAGGAGAGGGGGAGAGGGGCAGGGTGGTGGGTAAAGGGAGAGAGGGGGGGCTGTTGCGCAGGAGGGAGAGGAGGGAGGGGCTACGCAGGAGAGACGGGAAGAGCAGGTAGAGGGAGAGGAGGGAAGGGTTGCACAGGAGAGAGGGGGAGAAGCAGAGTAGCGAGTAGAGAAAGAGAGGGGGGGGCTATTACGCAGGAGGGAGAGGCTGTGCAGGAGAGAGGGGGAGAAGTAGGGTGGCGAGTAGTAGAGGGAGAGAAGGGGAGGAGAGGGAGCTGCGTGGAGAGGGAGAGAGCTGGTTGCCAAGGAGAGGAGAGCTGAGAGGAGGAGCTAGTTGCCAAGGAGGAGGGAGAGAGCTGGTTGCGAAGGAGAGGAGAGTTGGGAGGAGGATAGTCAGTTGCCAAACTAGCACGATTTTGAGTGTGGTGTGTAAAGGGTGGAGAGAACTGATGGAGGGGAGAAAGAGCCAAAAAGCAAATCCACCAAACTTAACCTTATCCACCAAAAATAGCATATCCACTAAGTTTAGCATATTCATCAAATTTAGCTTATTTGCTAAATTTAGCATATTTGCCACATTTAGCTAAGTGCCAAAAATAGATTGGACGTGCATCGTAGGATGATGGAAGATGGAAGAAAAAGAGATGAGTGTGACAAAGGTGGAAAGAGAAGGTGTTTGTAAGAGGGAGATAGGGGGTTGGACATAGGGTGGAAAGAGAAGGTGTTTGTAAGAGGGAGGTGGAGAGTTAGACATAGGGTGGAAAGAGAAGGGTTTTGTAAGAGAGAGGTAGGGGGTTGGACATAGGGTGGAAAGAGAAGGTGTTTGTAAGAGAGAGGTAGGGAGCTAGATAGAGGGTGGAAAGAGAAGGGTTATGTAAGAGAAAGGTAGAAGTTGGACAGAGGGTGGAAAGAGAAGGGTTTTGTAAGAGAGAGGTAGAACTTGGACAGAGGGTGGAAAGAGAAGGTGTTTGTAAGAAAGAGGTAGAACTTGGATAGAGGGTGGCAAGAGAAGGGTTTTGTAAAACAGGATGAAAAGTGGAGGCCATAGTTAGAGAGAGAGAATGACACAGAGTGAAAAAGGGAGGTCGCATTTAAAGGGTGGTTATTTAGAGAGAAAAAGTGGCACGAGATAAAAAAAGGTCACACTTAGAGAGAGAAAGTGGCTGGGGGTGAAAAGTGGAGGGCGCACTCAGAGAGAGAATGTGACACTCGGGTGGAAAGAGAAGGACCCATGTAGAGAGAGAAAGTGGCATCAAGGGGAGAGAGGAGGAGCCAATGAGAGAGAGAAAGTGGCACCAGGGGTAGAGAGGAGGACCCTTGTAGAAAGAGAAAGTGGCCCTCACTCAGAGGGAGAAGATGTCACTAGGAAGGAGAAGGACTAGGAGGGTGTTTTCTCATTGATCATGGTACCTCTTGATGCGTGACCTATTCACTGGTGCAGGTAGGAGTCTGCCTTTCAAAGTGGCCAAGTAGACTCCACCACTTGGGATAAGCTTGGCAATGAGAAATGGACCTGTCCAACCACTCACAAACTTAGGTTTGTGTTTGAGAAACTTACTGGAATACAAGAGTACTAAATCTCTAACTTTGAAATTTCTTTTGTTGAGGTTTCGGTCATGCCAAGCTTTTGTCGCTTCTGCCACACTTCTTGAGCGAAAACTGCTTCAAGTCGATGCTCTGCCAGTGCTTCTAAATCCCACAAGCGTTCCATTGTGCAGGCTTCAAAGTTGTCATTTTTATCTGGAAGAATCCTGTGAGTGTCAAGATGAAATTCATAAGGCATAACGGCCTTGAGTCCATAGACCAGCTCGAAGGGTGACTACCCAATACTCGCCTTGTAAGCATTTCGATAGGCGAATAAAGCAGCTGGAAGTATGTCGTCCCAATCGGCTAAAGAATTTAGGCAAAGTCGATGCACGATCCCACACATTGTGCGATTTGAGCTCTCAGCTAGACCATTGGTATGTGGGTAATAGGGAGATGAAAATTTGTGAGCTATTTGTAGCAGGTGAACTAGTGCAGCAATGGTGTCATTTAGGAAGTGAGACCCTTTTTCACTCAACTCAATAGGACAAACAAACTGAGAGATGATCTGGTCATATAGAAATGTGGCTCTACTACCTGGGCTGTACAATTCTTTACTACCTTGTCTTCGACCCATTTGGTTCCATAGTCGATGGTAAGCAGAGCATACTTATTCCCTCGGCGTATGGCAGGAGAGATGAGTCCAATGAAATCCAATCCCCAGCAATAGAAGGGAGGCATCGGAGTGAATGGTTTGAGAGGGAGGTACTCATGCCCTGTAGGCTTGGGGCCTGCTCGTTGACATGAATCACATCTAGTCACATGAGCATGGCAGTCGCGGAAGAGCTTGGGCCACCAGAACCTTGCTCGCATGATCTTCCGAGCAGTAGCATCTGAGGACATATGCCCTCCACCTATGCCAGCATGTGCCTCTTTAAGAATGGATTGTGTCTCGTGCGGAAGCACACATGCGGAAGCACACACCGTCTCAAGATCTGGTCCTTCCCGAGCTTGTACAATTGACATGCAATCAACTTAAAAGGAGCAGCTTGAAGGATCCGCTTGCGTTTCTCTGTTGGAGTTAATCCTAGAGGAAAGCCACCTGTAGACAAGAGGTGTACTATGTTGGCATACCATGGTGGGAAGCAGTCCACGACAAATAGGCATTCGTCAGGTAGTGCCGTCATTCCGAACAAGCCCGCATCGGGTAATTCATTGGTCATACCACTGGCTGGTTCCCCGGAATGTAACCTAGACAAGTGTTCTACAGGTTGATGCAGTCTCCCAGCCCTCACCACAATGTCGAATTCAAATTCTTGAAAAAGAAGAATCCATCTGCTTATCCGGCCACCAAGAGTAGGCTTATTCAATAAATACTTAAGAGCTTGATGATCAGTGATGATCACAAACTTGTTGCCCAAGAGGTAGTGACGATACTTGGTCATGGCATAAACCGTGCCGAGGCCCTCCCTTTCTATGGTACTATAATTTTGTTCTGCTCCATTGAGTTGTCGACTCGCGAAGTAGATCAGCAAATCAATCTTGGTATCCTGGTTAGGTTGAGCCAATATAGCACCTAGTGCCCACCCACTAGCATCCACATGGACATGAAAAATTACATCCCAATCGGGCTGCTTGAGGATGGGGGCCTTCACGAGGTGATGCTTCAGATCATCAAAGGCTAGTTGTTGTGGGGTGGCCCAAACAAAAGATCGGTCTTGATGTAGGAATTCTGTTAGTGCAATAGCAATGTCGGCATAGAAACGTATGAACCTTCAGTAATATCTTACATGCCCTAAGAAGGACTTCACCTCTTTGGGTGTACGAGAGATGGGCAATGAGATGATCACCTCTACCTTTGCGGGATCCGTGGTCATGTCCTCGGGCAGATACAATATGACCAAGGAGAACACATCGGAGTGCGAGAAAGAAACATTTGTCACAGTTCAAACACAAGCGCACTTCTCTACACTTATCAAAGACCCATCTCAACTTATGTAGATGATCATTTTGTATGGCCGGATCAAGATGGGAGGCCGATTTACCATTAAAAACAGAGAAGTCATCTAGGAATACCTCAAGACACTTGCCGATATTCTCTTGAAAGAGTTTGGATACAAGTCATTGAAAGGTTGTTGGGGCATTACATAGTCCAAAGGGCATCATTCGGTAGGCGTATGTTCCCCATTGAGTGACAAAGGTAGTCTTGGGCTGATCCTGTTCTTTCACTCAGACTTGGTTGTACCCACTATATCCATCCATGAATGAGTATAAAGCATGTCCTACCACTATCTCCAACACTCTATCTATGAAGGGAAGGGGGAACATATCACGTCGTGTTGCAGCATTCAAACTCCGATAGTCAACACATATTCTAAGTTTGCCGGTCTCTCTTTTGGGTACAATGACAATTCCGCTGACCCAATCGGAGTAACCCACTGGGTAGATTAATCCTGCTTGCTCCATTTTCTGTATATCTGTTTGGACTGCCTTGCTGTAGTTGGGATTCATGCGGTATGGACCTTTAATCACAGGGTCTGCATCTGGATATAATTCGATGCTATGCTCCATGAAATCAGCGGGCACCCCCTTCAGATCCTTGTAGGACCAAGCAAAGACATCCACAAATTCTCTAAAAAGGTCGGTGACTGCAGCTAGAAGAGTCATGTTTCCAGACCCAAGTGGCTAACTTCAAATGCCTGGGTTGGTCCTCACTTCCAATGTTGAGATACCGCCAGTTCTGTGCCTCATCAATAGGGGCAATGCATTGGGATGTTGAGGTATTTGGTTCACCCATCCTCACTCTTGTATGTGCTGGAGTATCTTCAAGGGGAAAGTCCCCCTCCACTTCTCTCAACCAAGATGGGGGGTAAGTAACTAGGGGGTTCTCAGGCATTGACTGAGATGTAGAATCAGTAGATGTTGCAGTTGTTGTATGCCTTCGATGCCTCGGTGACTGTTTCAGCATGCCCCGGTAAGGTAAGCCTTCCACCTCATAAGTGGTTTCTAAAAGGTCTTGAATTGAGGGGTGGTTGGCTTCTGATAAGAAAAGGTCAAGCAAAGTGAGATCGGTCATGTCCTCACCTCTGTATTCGGTATGCACCTTGGGTCCGCCCAAGACCTCAAGCTATTGGTGGTGATTCTCCTCAAGTTCAGCAATGTCTATGTCACTTTCTTCTAAATCACTATCACCATCAGTCTCGTCTTCATTAGTGTTTCTGTCTTCTGTATGTCCATCATTGCACTCAGTAGTACCATGGTTGTATACCGTAGTACCATGATTGTACTCTGCAGTACCATTGGTGGGTTGTGCAGTACTAGCCTCATCTACAGTGGATCCTTCATTGTATCCTATAGTATTGTCAGCATCATTTTGACCAATGTCCTCCATGTCAACCACTGGACGATCCTCAACGTTTACTGCAGTACCATCATTGTCCTCAGTACGATCAGTGGTGTCCACTGTAGTACCCCTAGTGACCATTCTCTTATACATGTGTGGACTATTGCAAAGTCCAAAGGGCATCCTTTCGTAAACTAGTTCAGCCAGACCCTATCGTTCTAGGTGGATTTCTAATACTGCAAGTAGGTGTTCTTCTTGATCTTCTTGTTGGCATAGTTCGACCATGTTGACCGCTAAGGAGCCCAGGGCTCCTATCCAATCCAAAATGATAGCTTCCTCGTCTTCTTGATCAGCCTGATCCAACAAGGTCAAACTTTCAAATTCTTCTAGGGTTGTCTCCTCATTGATATCTTGGTCACCACCCTTGGGCCAGTCCCCACAGGCCCAATGCTCCTCTTCGACTCTGGCTTGTTCTTCAAAATCCTCCTCTCCTAGTTCTATAGGTATGTGCCTTGCCTGCCCTGTGACCATATCTATTTTGAGGGATGTCGAGCGATCCCAGGGGCAATCGAACTTCATCAGTTGACCAATCCTGAATGGCTTTTGAAGACTGCAACCATGGCCTACCAAGAAGTAGAGGGTAAGTTTGTTCATTTTCGATCATATCAAGGACAACAAAATTGGAGAGAAAAGTTACTCCGCCAATCTTCATGTGAACACCTTTGACTGCACCCATTGGTTTTACTCTGCGTTGATCAGCCATGCATACCTGAAAGTGAACATCACTTGTCAACTTCAACCCTAGTTTTTGGAGTGTACCTTTCGACATAATGTTCGTAGCCGCCCCACCATCGAGGAAGACGTCCTTCAGCTCCACTCCATGGATCTCCACGGTGAGCTTGGGACTTTGTTCACAAGTGAGGGCAGCGTAGGTAGAGAAGTGGTCCAGTGTAGACCCATGCTGAGCCGGTAATGTCTCTGGTGTTGGCCCACTCAGAGTAGATCCCTTGTGTCGACCTCCTGGGAGGCGATTTAGAAATGTAATAGTCTGATGCTTGATTTGGGGGGACAACAGACAAAGTTGTCGTAGAGTGAGGTTGGGTTTGAAACTCATAAGATCTTCAAACAGGGAGTAGTGGTGGATACTAGCATTAGCCTTCTGCAACCTCATCCTCCTAGCCTCTGGCCGAGGGTCGAAGCTTACACGAGGATGTGGATGTAGGTCTGAATTGTGAGTCATTGTCTCCAGTGGTTTCTCTTCCATCACTCCTTTCCCTTTTTCCCAGGCAGGACTAGGTCTTGTACCCATAGCCCCTTCTCTGTTGAGTGCTGTTGGGGATAAAGTGAGAGGACCTACTCATGCCTCCTTATCCCGGTGCTGTCCGAGGGTTGTCACTTCTGTTGCAAACCTCACAATTCTGGACTTGCTGGATGGAAGTTGAGGTGTGCTACCTTCATCTTTAGAACTTGTTTGAAGATCTCTCGTGACACCCTTTACCACCTCCTGATACCTCAAAGGCATAGAGTGATCACCTGAGGATGAGGCACTTCCAGAGTTAGTGGTTGACCTTAATGGCTATGCGCCCTTCGAGTTTGTTTCTGAATCACTATCAGAAGCCAGCATGGGTGGTCTATTCTTGGGCGTACTGTGTACCTTGGAGGAGGAGAATGACCTCGGTGGGGAAACACTTGTCGAACTCATTGGTGCTGAGGTCTCCGGTGCTGACTCTGAGTCACCCTTACATTTGTCACCTTTTATATGTGACCGTGTCACAACGCCCAACACTGCGCTAATCAAATGGGGACTGTTGCCCTCCCCCGCTATTACTACATCAACCATATTCACTTGGGATGCGGGTTCCACTCTTCTATTGGGACAATCTCTAGTGTAGTGGTCATTTGTGTTGCACTGTGTACAAGAGGGTCCCTCGAACGGCTATGTACAATCATCTTGGTAGTGGCCGTACTTGCCACATCTGTAACACATGTGATGGGTCTTCTAAAGTTTGTACCTCTGCCTGCACCTCCACGTCCACCTCAGAAACCACCCCTTCAACCGCGTTGATAAGAGGGTCCATAGCCACCTCCGGACATAGGTGGTTGGTATGGGGCATAGTATGGCTGAGGATAGAAATAAGGAGAACCAATCGAATTGGGGGCAGGAGCTTGGAGCAAAGGGGGAGTCAGAAGCAATGAAGGTGGCATGATAGGAGGAGGAGGTGGCTCAGATGCTCGTGCAAGAGGGGGAGTAGGAGATACTTCTGCTGGGCCAGAAGTTATGGGTACCGTTCTGTTGACTGCAGCAACTAGAGGTTCCCCCAAGGTATACTCTAGAAGAAGCTTCCTTAATCCTTTGAGGTACCTACACTCAGAGGCATCATGTCCATGGATCTCACAAAATGTACAAAATGAGGTAGAAGTAGGTACCTTCCGCTTGGAGGGGCACTCCTAGTAACAATGGTTAGAACCCTTGCATTCTGTGCACCAAAGGCCACTTCGAATTTGGGCCTCAAAGGACGATTGGCCATCCATCTTTATTCTATCTTTCAGGCCTTCTTTGATTTCTTCTAACTCCTTCTTGAGTTGCTGCCATGCGGATGATCCCTCCTCTCTTGGGAGTTGGGTGGTCGTATTCATTGATGAGGCAAAGCTTAACTGTGACTGTTCCATCTTGACGGCTTCTTTTAGGAAGTCTTGAAGTAAGGCATGTTCAAGGAGTTTATCCACCAACCTTATAGCAATGGAAGGGGGTAATGCTTTCAAAAACCATCCCTTCATGACAGCATCATTAGGTGGCACAAACATCTTTGCCGCCAAGACCCTCATCCTTGTGTGTACATCTCAGAGATGCTTTCTCCAGGCTTCATGGTGTCAGTGGATAACTCTTGGACAATCATGTGTTCGAATTTTTCCAACTTGAAAGTACGTAAGAATTCCTCCCTTAGGTCTGTCCACGTTTGGAAGTGGTCCGGAGGAAATTGATTGTACCATACATCCGCGGCATCCTCCAATGACGAGGGAAAGATGTAAAGGAACGCATGCTCATTCTCCACACCTTTAGCTCTACATGCTATGAGGAACTTCCTCACATGAGCTTCCGCATCCTCATGGAGGTGGCTTTTGAACTTTTGAGTCTTCACGTGGACCTTGTTGAGTAGCTCAAGAAGTCTAGCTCTGTTTGGAGGACTGAGAACGGCCATCCCCACCCGAGAGGTTGGAGAAGATGCAAGAGTTGGAGGGAGTCCCGATGGGGCTGTAATGAGTGTTGGTGTTCCCAAGGAGGAGACCACCGCGACAACTCCTCCTGTGGAGGACCACATGTGGAGGACCACAATGGGGAAGTCACTACTGATGTAGTCATAGAGGGAGTGTATCTAGATGGTAGCGTGTAAGTGGGGGGTCTCGGTGTTGTAGAGGGAAAGGGTGAGAACATGGAAGATGTGGGGGTAAAAGAGGATGGGAGAGCATTTGGGAAAGAGAGGGATGGAGTTGAAGTCATGGATGAGTAGGCAGAAGGGAAGGAAGGAGGTGGTGGAAAAGGCAACACCGGTGTGGATGGAAAGGGAGATGAAACCATCATGGCAGGTAAAGGCATGGCCGGAGCAAAAGTATCCCCCAATGGGATAGATGTAGAAGAAGGATTAGCTAGGAGCCCAGAGCTATGCATAATAGATGAGGTAGCAGCTTGTCCACAAGAGGTCGAGGCGGGAGTAGATGGAGTCACCACTCCGGTAGAAGAGGTGGTTGATGAAGACATTGTTGCAGGAGGAGGAGAGGGACTGCCTTGACCTTGATGAGTCCTTCAGGAGCCCTCGTCCTTAGTACCCTCTTCTTTCACCTGTTCTCCGCTTTGCACTTCTTCTTCTCTGGAGTTCGGATTAGACCACCAGGGTTCCTGTTGATCCAAGTCAATGAGAGTGTCGATGAAGTTATTTGCTCTGGCTACTGCTCTAATGGGCTCACTTTGTGCTCGAGTTGAGGACTTCGCAAACTTACGTCGCACATAATGCTTCTTGTACCTAGTTTGGTCTGCCGGAAGTCTTTTCTCCACTCTCCTCAAGTACCTCCTAGTTCTCTCACTAGCTCCTTCAAATGTTTCAGAACTACTCGGCATAAGACCTCTCTCTAGGACCCTAGATCACCACTTCACTCGTGCTACTCAATACCAGCAGTGTCCCACCGTGATCGCCATAAACTATTTGAGAGGAGGGGTTCCTATCCTTCCGGAGGTGTTACCGAAGGCCAAAGGCCACTAGCGTGAGAAGCATGAGTTTTGTAATGCTCTAATCCAATGGATCACGCAGAGCGCACCTTGCAATAGTGTGTGAGTGTCATATGCTATACTGCAGTGAACGACGACGTACGAGTGTAGTACGAGTGTACTATGCTAAATGACAATCACCGGCGAACTCCACAACATAAGCAAAATAAGAAAATCCTACACTCGTGAACAATCCCCATATCGAGAAGAGACAAGAGAGATGAGAAAGTGACAGAGTTGGCCAAAGTACATATCACTGGACTAGTGTCCCCAGGTCACAAGTCGCAAGTCACCAAAATACACAGGTCTATCCCCATAGTAGACAGAGGGTACACACAAGTCTCTCCACATTCTCTCCTTGGCGAGCTCGTAGCTCTAGCCTCTCTCTCTCCTCACTCTCCTCTCTTTTTCTCCAGTGCCGAATGCGGAATCCCTTTTCTCTCTCTCCTCCTTCTCCTTCATCCTCATCCCCCGCCTTGGAGGGTCCCTTCTTCGCTGAGAATCCCCCTCTTTCTTCCCATTGGTCATCCTCTTATCTCCTTAGCTGTTGAGGATAGCCGTTGCACCACTGGCTCTCTTGATGGCTACGGCGCTTCCTGACTCCCTGACTCGCCAGCCTAATGGTGTAAATTCTCCATGTGCAGGTGAGCTGGATCACCGCACCACTGCACCACTGTATCATTGAACCACTGTGTACATGTAAATACTCCTGACTGCTCCATGTGCTAAGCTCACTCTCCATGTGCACAGCTCTTGATGAGATCACTTTGGACATGATACTCCTGGTTGACCTGTAGTTGACATGTGTCGTTACATGATTGCCTCGGATAGTACTCCTGGATGAACCCGTGTGATCGCGTGGCTAACTTGTGTTGACACATGGTCAACATGTGGACAACAGATGTCATGTGGTCAACACCTATCGACAGGTGGTCGTCGTGTGATAAGGTAACAACAATGTACGCGCTAGGATGAGTTGGGTGGTGCAAATTTTTTTCTCAACTTTCCTCATATTCTTGCCAATGATTTGTTGGGGTCAATCGAATAAAGACCAAAGAGGCAATATTATAGGTCAACCTTTGCATAATAACAACCTTGTTGGCTATAATAACTCAGCCTATGGGTCCCTTCTTTTGAGGCCCTATCATACTTGGAGGCCTCTTTAGCTAGATGTCTAATTGAATCTAAACTTTTCCATGTGCACCTATCGAGTAGTAGGTACCTCGAATCATGGAGGGTATACTACTACAGTGTTTTGTGCAATCCTTGCAAAAAAGACACAAAAAGGTCCAATGTCACTTTTCGTTCTCATGTCCTTGCTGGAACCAATATCCCAACTCAAGGGCATGTTGACCCATAGTAAAGTCATCTCATCTCTACCATCCACCAAAGTTTTGTCCTATAGTTACGAAGACTCTTGGTCATCCTGTTACCACTGCCAAGGATGGTTGCCAAAAAAGGAGACTAGAAAAATGTTACCTATGGAATATTCTTTTGCAATCTTTGCCATTGCTAGATAAGTAATCTAGGTTGAAGGCCCATATCATTCCGCATCTTGTACTTGGGAATACTCTTTCTTATTTGGATAATTCCATGACCAATATTTGCTCCATCTTGTACTTGGGAATACTCTATTTCTTACTAGTGGGTCACTTAAATAATCAATAATAATGGAAGTTGAAAGAATCTTATCCAAACAATCACCTGCATTTCAAACCATTCCAACCCTAAGACTCACCAAAAGGATTATAGTTGATTCTAACAAGCAACTAGATAAGTTGTGGACTTATACACTCCATTTAACGCATCACCCTAGCTTACGGCCTTGAAAATGGAGACACACGTAAGAAAATCAAGCGCCTTGAATATAACAAGAAAACTAGACAAGTTGTGGACTTATACGCTCCATATAATGCATTATCCTAGCTTATGGCCTTGAAAATGGAGACGTATATACGAAATTCAAGTGCCTTGGACTAACAAGTAGTAGTTCCTTTGGCTACAATGTACTCTTCTAGTTATGTCTTTTGTTCTATCATACCCTTTGTAGCCATGGCAATAATTTGATGGCAAAAGTAGAGGGTCTTTGTAATAAGCTCATTAAGAGATTATGTAATCAATTAACAGAACGAATGCTTCCTCGATCAAGAAGGATTGATGTGAACCTCATTGTTTGTGAGTCTTCCTTCTTGTTGAACATCATACAAAACCTGTGTTGTCAGGTCATCATTAAAACGTGCATTAGTGTACATCACATTGAAACATATGTTGGCCAACTCAATGGCGTTATATGCTAATAGATAATGTCCTGGCGTTATATGCTAATAGATAATGTCCTTACTTAAAAGTCAAAATTGCACAACATTAGTGGCAGCGAAATCTCATACTGCTTTTGTCTCGCCACCTAGTGAAATAATCATCGAGGATTCCGCTGTATGATTATCTTATAAAGCATAAATCTATAGTTTGTAAGCCAAAACTTCCAAGGAGATTTACATTTGGATACAAATATTGTACAGTTAGATCAAGAAGACAATTCTTCAAGTCACAAACAATGCATATGCCTCTATGCTTGCATGAATATAAAATGATTTCTTGCATTGGCCTACCACCTCAAGCCTTATGAATTGACCAGAAGCTAAATTGTACCTTAACCGTCGTAATATACATGGGCCCTTTACATCTCACTACCTTTTGCCTCACATGCTTTGCATGCAGCTCTAACACATCCATTCAGGAGATACACAATTGTTCCCCTTACAATTGTGTATCTCCTGAATTATGGAGACCACTCTTTCTTCCCACTCATGTTCAAATTTACAATTTTAGCATGGTACAAACTGACAATTTTACAATTTACAATTTTAGCATGGTACAAATTGGCACACATATTTGAAAATATGTCAACCGAATTCTCCGATCTTCTATATTGCTCAGCCCACACCCAATCAAAACAATAACGTTATGCAGCCATCAGCACAAGATTTGTATGAACCCTGTATCATCCAATTTGCAGGCCACATGAGAAATTTCATGCCTTCTTGGCTGAGAACCTACATAACAACAAAATGGATTGGTGAGAAAACCTCAATAATGAAAGAATACAAAATGGTAAGGCCCATGTTTTCACAAATGAAGACTTCTACCTGAACCCATGGAGAGTCGTATGGAGCACATACCTCAAATTAAGCATGGTTAGCTAGGGCAGCAGAGCAATACATAGAACAGGAAAGGATGTAGTTCCAACTTGACATTCATTTTTGTCTACCATTCTCTCTCTTATGTTTCCTGCCCGTATTCATCTGTCTTTCGTCCTTTCTTCTCTTCTCTTCTTCTCAATATTTTGCCAAGTTCATCTTCATCTTCCATTCTCTCTTGTTCTCTCTAATTCTGTACGTTTCCCTGATGTCATGTGAATACTCTGATATGTGACCTTGTCTATCCCTACCGTAAACTCGGTACCCCTCCCCCCCCCAAAAAAAAACTAACCACACACGCAGCTTTTCTTTTGGTGACTTTTTATATTATTAAAAACAGTCCCCAAGAAAGAGAGAGCCAGCTACATCATCAGAAAATGTCATTTTATGACAAGAAAGCAAGATAATGAAGATCCCGCGCATGAAGGCAATCATAGAAGGATTGCCAGGGACAGATCATCAACAAAGACCCTCCTTCCATAGATTCCATAGTGGCCAGTAACGAACCCATTGAAAGAATAGAACATATCCTTGCCTAACATGATGAACACCAAACAACCAAGATACCTTGCCAAGGCAAGTGCTACGGAAACGGGCTTGAACTCGCTGCCATATGGCAAAAACAAAAAGTCCCGAGATTCAGGGCAATTTATATATCTAGAGGAATCCAAGAACATGCCCAAACTCATCCTCTAAAAATACAACACATAGTGCGGTTTCAATCTCATGATAATCATTCATAAGGTTGAAAATCATAAACTCCATCATGCATAGCAGGGGCTAGCTACTATGACATCCCCATTGACGTCATCATCGCCCAACAATGGGTGTAGACCATAGTATAAACATATGCTCTCACACATACAAATTTAGGGCAATGCCAAAAAAGATGAAGCATAGGGACAGACACCGTCGACAAGTGGCAGGAGCAATGCGTCGATGGGCCAAGATTTGTCTGAATGGAAGAACCCCGAACAAGAGTCTCCAAAAAAAAATCTATTACCGAAGGGGAAGTTTGCAAGCCCAAATTTGCTGCAACCTTTTCCACCACGACCGAGAAGTATATGTCATATGCATGAAGAGAAACCCAAGGAGCAGGCAGCAAAACCTTATACAACGATGCAACCATGACATTAGCTACGAGCACGATAGGGATCATCAGAGAGAAGAGCCCAGTCTCTGAGACGGTCTAGAATCTCAAGATGAGGCACCGGATGAAAGTTATGGAGCATCTGTGATAATAAATGCCATATAGGCCTGTAATGCTGTCCTAAGCCAAACTGTAACTGCTGCTACAGGAAAGACAGAACCATGCCAACGTCATCAAGGACATCTCCCATGGAGCAAATTCCTTTAGATGAGATAAAATACGATTGGCAGGGTTCCTGTAATGCCAACAATGCCAACAAAGGAGTAAACACCTTTGACAAATGAAGACTCTCCGCATGCAAAGAGTTTCCAGCAAGAATATCCCTACCATTCCATTTGAGATGAGATAGTATGTGCTTCCAGCCAGAAAGCAAGCGAGCGACGAAAGGACATCCCTTAACTCTACCATCAATGTGACAAAGGAGAAAATCCCATAGGGTAGTGTTGCCAGCAACCAAATGCTCCCCCCCCCTCCCCCCTTTCATTAAGAGGAATGTACATTCATAGTAGCCATTTCAAGGTGAGATACATACTACTCATAAACCAGAAGAAGCTGAAAAGAAAACACATGATAGCTGCTCTAGTGAAGAATGAATACAACAAAACCAAAAATAGTGAAAGAACACTTCTAGCTGGGCCGCAGGAAGATCTCCCATGTAATGCGCATCTTAAGCGAGTGATGCAAGGAGGAACGGAAGAAATGATAAATATCCATGACCATAAATTTGGGAGTTACGGGCTATAAGGACCACAATGCCCAATAACGACACCAACTAAAAAACTGAACATAGTTTGATGTAGAGGCATATCTACCAAATAACCAAAACAGCTTGCCAAAAGCATCACGAGAAAATCCAGTATGAAGATAAGGTCCCAATCTGGGAAGGAAATCACGGGCAACCGGCGGGCAAGTCCAAAGTAGATGCAAGACTGTCTCCCTTGGACATGAACAAGATGGACAACGCGAGGAAGCTATGCGCCTAGTAGCCAAGAAAGAGCCCACCAACCAAACACCGTCATAAAAGCCTCTATCTGAGAGGAAGCTTACTGTTCCAAATACGGCCAAGACAAACCTTCCACCAAGCAAGAGGTTTGTCAAGATGCCAATTAAAAAGCCCACGCTCTTGAATCCATGGATGTGGGAGAAGAAGAAGGAAAAATTTATTGGCAATTAGATCCGCAAAAGAGAAGGAAGAATAACTTGAAATGCCTCGATCAAATCTCCAATCCATGAGAGAATGCTCAGTAAATAAATGGGGGACATGCTGAAATGGAAGCAACATGGTAGAGAGAGCACCAAATAGGCCTATGATGCATGCCCAAGCAAAATTGCCTTCTGGCCTGTGGAATAAAAAGGGTTAGACCTTGATCATCCACCACATCATCCACCATGGAGATACCCAATCAATGTAGAAAATAATCCTTTCTAGACTTAAGACGAGCCAACGACCGACCAAAGACATAGATCTATTGAATACTCTGCAAACGGAGTGTATTTTTGGAATCCGGGGGATCACCTGACCAATGCAGATGTGCCAAAAGGAGCTGCCAATCATGGAGCAGATGAGTAGAAAATGGACAACCGGGAATATAACCATGTAGATGCCCGAAAAAAACATCATATGGAGCAACGAGTGAAGCAAACAAGCAAGAGAGCATAAGTGCCCATGGCTGGTGCTGCTCGAGAAAAGCAAGCAAAAGAGTAGCCTTGCGAGCTATCACGTGTGTGTGCTGCCGTCCTCTCTGCATGCTAGCTCGCCTCCCATCCTCTTCGCTTGATCCTTCTCTTCTCTTTGTCTTCGCGTCCATGCACTGGATCGTGCTATGCTGATACCAAATGTGAAGAACCAGCTTTGCGAGAATGCAAATGTTTGCAATACATGCACAATTTGAATGCTGATTGGCCCTCCAATGGGGGAAGAGCGCCCTCGTGTTTTTGTTTTCAACCTACATGCAAGGTGGGAGAGAGATGGCAAGATGAATGCAAGGTGAAAAGAGAATGCTACGTGAGATTCAGAATGAAGGGGGATACCCCTTCATTAATGTCTCTTGAGATCACTCGAGTTCCATCTTCCCATTTAGACCTACCCTTAGCCTATGACCCATGTATCTACTTTCGAAGGCTTGGTTCAAGGATTAACTTTAAAATTCCAAAGTCTCAAGAACTTCTTTGGGGTCTTAATGCATGTAGGTGATAAGTGGAGTAATCAACTTACCAAGTTGCCATGCCTTAAGCTTTGGAGATTCATATGTTTTACACATTCTATGTGTACCAAAAAAGCAATATATTCCATTCAAAACAACAAAGTACCGAAGTACATTCATTACATTGTGAGAGCTATTTCCATCTCAATCCTCCACGAAAACCCCAGAAAGAATGTTCTGAATATTTAAATGCCCATGCATTTTGGGGGAACAAACACACGAATCAATGTCTCATCTTCTTTGGCATTGCTCCCACACCCATGATATCTTGGGCTTCCTTGGGCAACGTTTGAGAACTAGATTTCCAAATGCTACTTTTGGGAAGTTTTTTTGGCTTTTTCACCCACATAGATAGGAGTTTCATTTATATTTCACTTGGGTTCGCTACTGGGCACTTTGGACTCTATGGAAGGAAAAAAATCATAGAGTCTTTGGTGATCCTACTTTCTCAACTTTCTCTTTTTTCAGTCACTCCTTGCAGCAATCTTTCTATGATTGTCTGCAAAACCATTACATAGACTCTGATGTATACTTGTCTTATACTTGTCTTATACAGAGATCTTCTCTTGTGTGTTTTGACACATCCCATTTTAGGATAGTTACTCTGTAATATAAAGCATCAAAAATTTCACCCAAAAAAAAAGTGTGTGTGTGTGTGTGTTTGTACTTTGTCTCATAGGCCCGTGAGGCCTCCCAAGACGTTAATACAACTCTCTCTCTCTCTCTCTCGATCTTGCATGATTAGGGGACTTCAAGAGACACAGATCCCCGGAGCCATGATTTGGGGGGTGAGATGAGTCTGTGCAAGTTCCTTAAAGGGAGAGTGCATGCCTCTGGAGGCTTGTCAGATTAGGTCGAGAGCACAATAGCAGTGAAGTAGGGATGCCCCCTCTCATTGATACTATTTGCATTGTATATTGATCAAATCACAACTTTCATGACTACCTAGGAGGTGAGGGATCATTGTTGGCTGACTTGATGATACAGATACTGTTGTACGCAGATGACATAGTCCTTCAATTGTCCTCAGCAGCAACAGGTTTACAAAGGCACCTACATGTCCTAGAGGTGTTTTGCACAGAGAGAGAGAGAGAGAGAGAGAGAGAGAGAGAGACCTGATAGTCAACCTTGGCAAAACCAAGGTTATGATTTTCAACAACTCACGGGCAATACTTCATCAACACAGCTTCACTTATCCAAGGAAGCCAATGGAGATTGTACAATCATACGGGTCACTTCTGATGATGCAGATTCCACAACTCGCAAAGCTGCCCTTTCATACTTTGTTCATAAAGTTTCATATCGGATTGCCAACGCAGAGACCATCTCATCCTCTTCTTGATAGAACCGGTCCAACTGCAATATCAAAGCATTTGGTGACTCCACTATCCCAAATCTCTACTTCATTGCAGCCACCACTTGGTCCCAGTCCTCTTTGGTACAGTCCGGCAAGGCCTCATGCCAACTCAAGGCTACACCTTCAAGAAAATCAAGCAAAATCTCCACTTGATCCTTCATGGACCATCCAGAAAGCCGGCATCTTCGAACAAAATCCTGAAGATAAGACTCCGGGTCTTTCCCTTGGGTTCCTCAAAACACTGGAATCTTCACCATGATGAAATACAAAAAGGAAACACGAAGATCCAAATAATATTCCAAACAAGATCTAAACAAGATCCCACAGAGTCTTAGTATACCAAGACTGACTTATTATACATAACCACTTGTTGAAAAACCTCCACAATGTGATCCTCAACAAAATCTTCAAAAATAAGTGACCAACCAATACCATGAAAACATTGTGTATACATGCATTTAAGAATCATCCTGTCACAATTGAAATTACACATAATAGCTTCAAGATATTGTACTCTTCATCATTTGCATAGCAAAAGAAGTTGAAAGCATTGAGAATCACCACTCCACTGTTATAGTTAAAAACTACCCATGACACACTGGTGAGACCGATAGCCATGTATGCAACACCCTTTTGGGGTAGTGGCATATCAGTGACTGAGTGCTTTCGAGAGGCTACAGGTGATGACGGGATCCAGGATGATTCAAAGTAAGCCCTCAATCCCCCACCAGATCGTATAGGCAGAGTTCGCCATGACACCACTACAGATTGATGCCATCTTCCAGATGGTCACTTATCTTCACAGGGTCTAGGCCTTACCTAGAGGGAGAGTACCAAGATTAGCACTAGAGTCATCTATACGACTAGTTGAGAGTGGGGTTTGCACGGCCTGGTACACATGCATATCCAGATGATTCGACAGCCACAATATTCAAATGGACCGTCTCCCTCCCTTTTAGAACAGCTTGGATGCCCTTGACCCCTTGGTCTCACATGATGAGGTCAACCATACTATATGGTTGGACCTACTCCATCTCCATAAGTCACCAAATTTTTTTTTGGGGGGGGACAAGATTTGCCCACCAAGATCCAGTTCTACCACGCGACCACTTCTTGAGAGTATCGAAGGATGGAGTGATTATCAGACCCTAGTATCTCGAGGATAGGTGAGTCTCACATGCCTTGAGGATTGCCATCTAAAAGATGCAGGTCTCGTCCATCGACTGAGGATTGAGGTAGGGAGAGCAATAGCTATGCATAGAGAGCAACCGATCAGCAGACTATGCACATTGAGGGAGGTGGAGACAGAGGAGCATTTCTTGTGTACTTGCCCAGTTTATTGTGAGATCCAAGGACGGCACCACTTTCTCTTTTAGGAGGGGCACAATTTTAGGCCTCTATCCTGGATGATTCACTTTCAGAACTACGTCTGCATTGGCCTCTATCTGAAGATGTGACGACATAGAGAGCCCCTATTGCGTGGACAACAAGAGGGGAAGTACCACGGGAGACAGAGATAGATTAAGCTCAGCGACATGTCATAGATTTCTACACATTCGAGACTGCCCCTGGACATGGCAGAGTAGAGGAGGAGGAGATAGATGATATGAGCGCAGCATGGGTTAGTGGGATGAGACGACGAGGAGGGATGCAGCAAGAGATGCACGGTCCACACATGATGCAGAGACACCAAGGCACGTAAGATGGAGGTTCAGCCCATCACAACTCTACTCGGAGGGCATCACTCTCAAGATTTTGGATAGTGAACTTGCACATGACACTATTGTTTTTTGAATGCCACTCCTCGGGTGAGACAGCCTTGGATTTATTTAATATTGCAGCATGTGCATATATCAATTGGAATAAATCGAATGTCTCTTGGATTTGTTGTGAGGACACCCTAGATTTTGGGGGGGGGGGCTGCGCGGGCAACAGCGCGGGGGGGAGGGACTGGCAGCAGCGTGAAGGGGGCCTGCAGCAGTGTGGGGGGTAGGGAAGGGGAGAGAGGGAGGGGAGGCGGGGGGGAGCAGCAGGTAGGGGGGAGGGGAGGGAGGAGGCAGCAAGGAGGGGAGGGAGGGGGCAGCAGTGCAAGGGGTAGTGAAGGGGAGAGGAGGAGGGGAGGCGGGGGGGACCCACGCACTGTTTCTTTGCTCCTCCACTCCTCTCCTCTACGCTCCCATCCACTCCCCTCCTCGCTGCTCCCCCCCCTCTCCTCCCCTCCTCCTGCCCCCTTCCTCTCCCTCTTGCTGCCCTCCCTTTCTCCTTTCTGACAGACTCCTCCTCTCCTTGCTCAACCCTCTTTTCACCCTCTCCCTTCATCAGGTGTACCCCTATTTTCTTTTGGGGGTCTCCTGGGCTTCAGGAAAGTAGATGGAGTTTTTTTTGTGTTTGAGTCGGCCTTTCCCACCTCGATTGACGAATGGGTACCCATTCAATCAATCCGTTACTGCACACACCGGCTGCGAGAACTGTCACTTTCTCAAAAGACGAGCTACAGCAGTTGCAAAAGGATTTGGAGCATGAGTGTTCCACAACCCTCTTCGCACGCATCTATGGCTCCCACCCCTCCAAATCACAGGCTAGAGATTAGATGCTTGCCGAACTTCCTCAGGACCTTGCTCACCACCTTAGGGATGTTTGTTTGTTGGGACGAGGCTTCTGTCAGGTGTGCCTAGATTCCCTGGATGTCACCAGAGACTTGCTACAGACTGGGTTTCTCATATTCGATTTCTCTTGAGGATTTTTTTGTTTCCCTTTCAACTGGGCTTTGACCCAGTTGAAGAGGACAAGCATAGAGTCTCTGACTTCATCAGGTTCCCTGGTCTACCTTCAGTTTATCACCAGCTTCTTTCAGTATTGGCGAGAGGTTTGGTGTGGTAGCAGAGACCCCCCCTCTTCCTGGCAAGCCTTCGTTGGCTGCAGAGGCGGTCAGGATGGATGGGGTACCCAGGGTTAAGGTCTTTATCGAGGACCCTAACATTTCACATGACCACATCATGCTACAGCAACCCGATGGGTCTTTCTTTCGCCAGAGATTTAAGGTTGCAGGTCGTCAGGACCAGTGCAGGATTTGCAGATCCTCCGGGCACTTCGCCAGAGATTGCCCAAAGAAGAAGAGGCCAAAAAACAACCAGCTCGTACTAGGTTATGACAGAGATCAAGAGCACGACCTATCGCTCCACAGGCATCGCCTCAGACACGAGCCCCTCCTCCTCCTAGGGCTGCCCGAGTCCCTCCTGCACACCACACTACCTCTGGCCCCCGGTGGGTTCTGGTCCCGGTTAGGCCCTCTACTTCAGATCATACTTCCGCTGCTCCGAAGACTACCCCTCAAGAGCCTCGGAAGGCTACCGCCGTGGAGCCTATTATTCAGGAGCCTTCTTCCGCTCCACCACAGGATCAAGTTGTGCCTCCTTCAGTGGCCCAGGTTGTTGGCACCTCGTCTACAACACTTCTTGATCAGGACTTCTTGATCAGGACGTAGCACAGGTGCCTCCTTCTGTTGACATAGGAAAAGGGGTCTTACATTCTTTCCCTGCTTCGGTAGGAATCCTTCGGACCCCTTCCCCAGGACTGGCTCAGCGGAATTCCTCTTCTGCTCTTGAGGACCTCTGTGACCTCCCAGATGATGATTTTGTACCCTCCACTTTCAGAGAGCCAGTTATCGGCATCCCCCTTGAGAGATTCTTCTCTCTCTCACCAGTGGACTTTCCTCCCCTTGGACCTCGTGTGTATGGCAGGAGGTCAACTCCGGTATAGGGTTCTTTCTCGGCCACCAGGTCGGGTAAGGTATTCCAACCCGCTTCCTCCCGCCGATGAGGATAGCTAGTTGGAATATACAGGGGTTGGGTAGCATCCCTCATCGCCGTCACAAACAGCTGATAAGGAATCACCTTCATCCAGGTGTGTCAGGTGGTTCCCTAGACATTCCTTTTCTACAGGAACACAAACTGGATGCCAGAGATTGTTCCAAGTTAGGTAAGCTGCTTTCAGGCCGGACGTTTTGGCATCCTGCCTTGGGAACCAGAGGAGGTACTTGCATATCACTTTCAGACTCTATCCTCCCTCTAGTCATTGGACACAGTACCATCACCCCCTCCAGGGCCCAGTGGATTTTGCTTATGGTTGACGGACGTAAAGTTGGTTTCCTCAACCTCTACGCTCCGAACAACAGAGGGGACCGTGTTCTTTTTTGGAGAGAATTGCTCTCATGGGCTCACATTGCAGATTCTTGGATTATTGGAGGTGACTTCAACATGGTTGAGGCACCATCCGATAAGAAAGGGGGAAGAGAAGGTGGTATTCACGCCCTTGAGAGAGCAGCTTGGGATGCCTTCTTGTTCAGATTCAGTGGCAGAGATGTTTGGTCAGATGATGCATTTCATATTCAGTCTCAGTCACTCTTGTTTTCGTGGTCGAACCGTAGGGTGCAGATGCCTATCCATGCTCGGATTGACAGATTCTATGTGGATGAATGGGCTCTTGATAGAGGGGGGACAGTTTGCATTGCACTTGGTGTTTCCACCTCCGACCATTTTCCGGTAGTCCCATCTGAGAGGACAATCTTCCTATATCAGGATCCCTAACGCCTTATACACAGATGATACTCTCATAGAGGCAGTCTTGGAGATCTGGGTTTCTCACATGCAGGGGGGGGGGGACGTACCTTCACATGTGGCCATAGCACTTGCCAGTATCAGCGACTTTTATCATTTTGTCGCTAGTACTAGGCGAGGTGAGTAACTCACGCAGGAGATTGGTATCTGCCGGCAATTGACATCCCTACAGAGGGAGGAGTAGAAACGACCCTCAGATGCTTGGATCCAGGAGCGCCTTGCTGCAGCAAAGGCTCACTTATAGACATTGCTAGACTAGAGAGCAGAGTATGCCTTCCATGCACGGGAGACTTTTTGGATACAGATGGGAGGAAGAGTCAATAAACACTTTTTCTCTACACTTGGTCCTAGACATAGTAGAGAGAGTGTCAGGCAGCTTATTGACTCTGACGGGGTTTTGCAGTCTCATCCGGATACTGTCATTCACTTAGCAACAGATTTTTATGCCTCCCTTCTTTCTGCAGATCCTGACACACAGGCCAGAGATGTGACTAGAGATGCGGTTTGGCAGCGTTTACCTGTGTTGGTCACACCAGAGATGATATGCTCACTTGATGCACGATTTACCAACACAGAATTCAAGACTGCTCTCTCCGCCCTTCATAAGGGCAAGTGCCCTGGTTCAGATGGTCTTACTCCATCCTTTTTTATAGCCTTTTGGGATATGATAGGTGATCATATTACTTCAGCCCTGCAGGGCATTTGGGACTCCGCTGAGATGCCTGACTCACTTACCGAGGGACTTATACACCTTATCCCGAAAGGTGGCAATGGGAATTTTGTATCCCATTGGAGACCCATCACTCTTTTGGGCACTCTATACAAAATTCTTGCCAAGGCAATCAGCATCAGATTGCAGCCCCTTCTTCCAGATCTCATCCATGATACTCAGACAAGCTTTGTGCATGACAGAGCATATTTGATAACATCTTTTCCTTCTGGGAAGCCTCAAAGTGGGCTATGCAAAAAAGCAGGCAAAGGCTGGCAATTCGACTCTTGGACTTTGAGAAAGCCTATGACAGAGTAGATTGGGGTTTTCTTGAGGGCACTCTTCTACGATTCGGATTTTCAGATGCATGGATTAGAGGGGTGGCCTCCCTTTACATATCAGCCCACAGCCGGGTTTTGATTGGAGGGGTAAGGGGTGACAGGTTTCAGATTTCCAAATCAGTCCGTCAGGGATGCCCTTTAACCCCCTTCCTTTTTCTTTTTGTAGCTGAAGCTATGAGTATTTTTCTTAGATCTCAGGCTGGTTTATATGGGCTGAGGTTGCCCTTGAGACAGGAGCAAGAGCTTCTAGACTTTAAGTTGGCTGATGACACTGCCATTTTTATTGAGCCCTCCTCGCAGTCATTGGATGCTTTCCGGACATCCTTGGATATCTTTTGCTCAGCTGCAGGAGCACACATCAACTAGCATAAATCCTTTGGCTTTTGGATCAGCGATGAGGACACTCCAGGCTAAAGAGTTGACATTGGCTTCTCCTGGATTCTGAGGGGTGTTCCTATCATATATTTGGGATGCCAGGTAGGGTTGGGCATCTCTCCAGCATAGCAGTTTACACTAGTATTGGAGAGTATAAGGAAAAAGCTTCTCTTTTGGAGTTCAGCCAAACTTGACCTTGCATCTAGAGTTGTGGTAGTGAACCAGATTCTCTTGGCCACCGCCTGGTTTGTGTGTTCTTGTTGGTGCTAGTCTAGAGAGTGCATCACTCAGCTCATTAGAGCAATCAGAAATTTTTTATGGAGTGGACTCGATGGCACGGTAGATGTTGCAGCGAGGGTGGCCTGGGAGATCATTATTCTCCCTACATGTGAAGGGGGCCTTAATATCATTGACCCAAACCTGCAATGTAGGGCATTGCTTTGTAAGGTGGTGGTAAGGAGTCTCATGCCTAGGCAGGAACCTTGGAAGGACTTCTTTTATGGTCGCATTTAGGCTTGCACACCTACCTTGGGAGATGATTGGGTGGACAGCCCTCGCTGGATTTTTACTTCCGCCCCTCTCAAATCTCCGGCATCTCCTCTCATGGCTGCCATCCTGAAAGCTTGGGGCAGCTTCAGGAATACACTTCGCAGGGTTCCACCCTCTACCCTCGAAGAGATTGATAGATAGCCGGTCATTTGGAATGACAGTATTCTTGATGAGCATGGCAGACCACTGGGCGGCACTTCGCATTACATGCAGGGGTCTAGATGGGAGAGAGGCCCCACCTTCACAGTAGGCACTTGGAAAGCATTTATCACGCTACTTGAGGATCAGAGACTATAGTCTGTGAGTCACCTCAGAGGGTTAGCATGCAGGATTCAACAAATAGATGCAGCCATCCCGGTGGACTGGACAGTTGACATGCCTATTACTTCTGCCACTTGAATGGGAGCTTTCTCAAGGACAGTAGTTCCTCTTCAGGTGATCGCTCTTCAGGATGCACTTGTCTTTGACGTTGGGGATGGGGGTCTACTTTCTAGATCCACGGATGATATTCTTCTAGAGGTTGCCTTTCAGCCTGTCAGGATTGCTGGCTTTGTGGATCATGGAGCGGGCTTGCAGTGGTATTTAGACCCTGACTCTCTCCTCTTGGCCCTAGGATCCTGGAGATTGTGGTTATATGGAGGTGTACCTATTAGGTGCTTATAGTGGGACCCAGAAGAGTGGGAGTGGATAGATCATGGACACCGAGAGAGGGGGATTCCCTTCTTTCGTTTCACGGTTGGTAATGCCAGGAGATTTCAGTTGGGCAGTAGGGGTTGGATTCCCTCCAGAGCCCCCCATTGGGACAGCTTCTTCATCACCTCAGATTTGCATAGGAACTTCTAAAGGAGGCTCTCAAAATCCCTCAGAAATAGAAAGATTACTATTTTCTTTTGGCTTTCTATTCATGGAGGGATTGTAGTGAATCTATGGAGATCATGATTTGGGGCTGACCCTACTTGCCCTCGTTGTCATTCTGCAGAGGAGTCAGTGCGACATTGCCTTTGGGACCCAAAAGGAGCGCAAGGTGAAGATGATATCTTGCTAGATGGCTAGTAAAGTAGCCATCGGAGAGATCGACTGGATAGAAGTCTCTTTTTGCAAAAAAAAAAAAGAAAAGATATTCAACTATACTAAGCTCAAAGCTCAAAACTCAAAAACCAGTACTCAATCTCAGAGTCAAAACACATAACAAGGTGCCAAGGTGGCTCTCTTGTAAGTTGCGAAAATATCTCGTATCTATGTCTGTTGGGTCATCTCCTCTCGCTGTGGCGGGGGCCACGGTCTCCATATAAATACGATTGGTAGATCCATGAGTCAAACCTCCAAGCTTGTTATCGACAAACTCAAGCATCTCAAATCTCCTTTAACTATCCACGAGTCCATAAGTACAAGTATGTAGCAAGAGCAGACGTAAAAAACTAATGAAGACTTGGAGTGCAAGAAGGACTATCTTATAAAAGACAAAGAGAGCCTCTGTAAGCTGAATAATGTTGAAAAATGCTCTGCCCTCAATGATTACACCCTCATGAATGTAAGCCTTGCAACAATGCCTCCTCTACCTAACAATTTGTGTAAGAAGAAAATAAGGAACACATAGTGAGCATAAATGCCTTTCTCACTCGCTAATGCTTGGAAGCACCTTTGATTTCACACTTCACTCCATTGATGCTGCAAATTATCAAGTCAACCCTAGATATGAATAATTGAAATAAGAGTTGGGGACAAAACTTATCTCATAGAGGTCTCTTTTTCTGAACGCATAGAAACAAACTAGAAAACTCCAAGGTCAAAGCTGCATAGGAGGGAGTCACAAGGTCGCCACCAGTATGCGGTCATAGAACCTAAAGGGGTGGAGCTGTGATGACACGATCTTTCTAATCTCAGGTTAGATGTCCTGTAGGAAGAGCTGATCTATAAGAAGATGATGGACTTCGATCTCTATACTGACCAACACTTGTTGTCAAACAAAACAGACGTAGATGTAAAACATGATAGTTCTGCAAGTGAAGAGGTTGCAAAAGATCTATAACAAGGTACTACTAATTAGTTGTAGAACCCTACAAAGCCCAATAACAAGAATCCTTGTCCAATATGAGCCAAATGCAGAGCAAGTCTTCCAATAAAACTCTATTCAAACAGATATTTGTCACAAGAGTTCTAGGTTCTACATCCTACATGAACTTAACCCCTAACACTTCATGACAACGGGAAAGTTAGTCTATGGGAGGAGTTCTTGGTCAATCTGAAATGAGGAAGGTGCTAATGAGAATGGAGCTTCAAGGTGCCTTTGAGGTTATTAGACCACCATGATACTCAAGTTAGACCAATAGAGGAGGTATTGGTGCTAGGTAAAACTCTCACCAAAAATCATGATCTCTCTAGGATGGATATAAAAAGGAGCGGCGACATAGCAAAAGCAAAATAGGTGACATTTGAGGAATTCTTCAATAGGATGTAGACGACACTGCAAGGAGGTGAGACAAAGGAGACGGCAAAGAGATTGGTGAGATCAAGGCTAGAGAGTCTTTGTTGCTGAGACATTAGTTTCTTAAAATGTATTTTGAGGTCATTCGATCTTTGACTTTATGATAAGTTATGGTACAAACAAAGTCAGTGCTTCTATGATTGGATGATGTATCACAGTGTGGTCTGTGGTGGCATTGGAGGCCACATAATGGAGCATTAGGATTCCACGAATGCAATTTTGAGTATATTGTACAACTAGTATGGCCAGGTAAGTTAAAATAAGATAGATTGTGTTTAAGTTTCTTGGATAGTAAAACTGGAAAACCTAATGAGATTCTCAGGAAATACTGAGTGACCTAGATAGTAATTGTGACTCATGGAAGTATGAGATACTATGGATTACTCTTATGTATCTATGTCGAGGGGGAGTGATGCACTTCTCATGGAACACTGGGTTGGGTGTATTACGAGAAAGTGACCGACAAAACTCATCTCTATCAAAAATATTTCCTCAAAAATTTATGAGAATACAAATCTTCTTTGGAGGGGTAAGAACGTGATGTCTTGACCTAACAGTAGTTGACTTGTACTAACCTGGGTTACATACAAACCTAGGCATAAAAGGTATCAGCTAGGGTGATTAGAGGTTTGAGCAGAAGAGATCAGGTGAGAAGAGAAGATTAGGTCTGTGAAATAAATCTGAAACTGTCTAAGGGGGGGGTTTCCTAACACTTCCGGAAGTATTACCGGAGGCCTAGGGCCACTGGTGCGAGAAGCGAGTAAGACGTGCCATAAGTGTCACTGATAGTACGTAGGTGAGTGCTTGTCGATGGTGTCAACTATGTGCAAGCGGTAGATGGTGTCAACTATGTGCAAGCGGTAGATGGTGTCAACTATGTGCAAGCGGTACAAGTGCTGAAGTGATGTGAGCAAGAAGAAGACCAAAGCGGAACAACATCATGAAAGCCATCCCTCGACATGAACAGCAAAGAACTTCAACCACATGACACAGGTCCGTTGTACCAGGTGAAGGGAGAGGAGGGGAGGAGAACACAACGAAAAGGGATTTTAGAGTAGCGAGCCGAGATGGGAAGTAGCATAACTCATTAGAAAGCAAGATGACTGATACACTCCCAGAAGATACACACGAGGCGAGCTCTTGACTCTAGCCTCTCACTCCTTCACTCCCGCCTCTCGCCCCTCCAGAAAAGTCCCCCTCCCCCTTTTCCCTTTCCCCCTCTTCACCTTCTCCTCCTCTGCTCCACCCCCCGCTACCAATCTCCACATCTTCTTCCTATTGGATGTCTTCTTGCACCCTTAGCCATCCTTAGCCATTCCACCGTTTGTGGGCCGCTCTGTCCTTGATGGCTTCCGCAATACTCCAGCCTGTCCTGGGTCAGTGAATCCCGTGCTCCATGTGTTCTCCTGCGCTCCTGACACTAGTTGGTTGAGAGGGTTGGTGCACCACCTATGCCTCTTAACTGTTGGACTGCTTCCCATGTGCACCAACAGGTGTATCCCGTGTACCATTGCGCCAATACTTCCCTCTGATTGACTTTGACCATGGTGAGTCGAGGTTGAGGTTTGGCACTCTTCAGTCATGTATTGCTTCCGTCATGTCCATGTCAAGTCCATGTCATGTCCAAGTCATGTCATGTCCAAGTCATGTCATGTCCAAGTCATGGCCATGTCAAGTCATGTCATGTCCAAGTCATGTCCATGTCAAGTCATGTCCATGTCAAGTCCAAGATGTGAACACATGTGAACACGCTGCGACTAGGTATGACCAAGGTCTAACAACTTGGCATGTTGCTGAGGTGACCATGACGTGACCCAGGTGTGACTCTTGGTGGGTCGCCATAAACTTTGAGTACAACAGATCCCCCGCCACTATCATTCACCGTCCCGGTGAATGACCTAGGATCTTGTGAGAGAAAGTTAAGTGTAAATTACAAATAAGAAAGTGACCTTGGGGTTGACATCCCAAAACTGAAAAGAAAGGGCTCATGGCCTTACAACTGTAAAACTGAAAAAAAAAACTGGCTCATGGCCATACAACTCCAAATTCCTTATTTACATGAGAATCCAAATGTACAGAGTTCGCAAAAAGAAATGCCGAACTAAAAGATCCAGGAGCTACTGCTTGCTGGATGAAAGTCAGGGAGGGGGAGGGGGTGGGTGTGGTGGGTGTGCTGATGTTCCGGGGCTGGTCCTTGCCTCTTCCTTGACTGTGTCCATGAGGTTGCGGATGTCCTCGTATTTGGATTTATACCTGTGGTAGCCAGACCTGTAATGTTCACATCGAGATTTGAGAGCAGCATTTTCATCTTGCAGCCCATGGAAGTTGTCCTGCAACTTGGAATGTGAAACTTGGAGATGGTCTTCCGCCTCGCGAATCTGCTTCATTTGACTCCGCACCACCTCCACCTGTTGATCCATAGTATGCTTATCCGCCGCAGCAGTGAGGTGTATCTGTCATGTAGGGCGGCAAGCTCCCGCTGGATTTGAGCTTGTTGGGCTGAATGATGGTCCTCCAAAACTTTCTTGGTGGCTGTCCACTCTGCCTCCTTTGCTACAAGACATTGCTGAAACTCGTCATGCTGAGTTTTCCACGCAGCCTCCCTTGCCTGTAGAATTGCTCCCCACTCCGCTTCTTTCATTTGCAATGTTGTATCCCATTCTTTATGCATGCTGGCTACCTGCTTCTCATGTTCCAAGCGGAGGTGTTGCTTCTGTGACAGAAGCTTGCAAACCTGACCCGTAGTATTAAAGAGGGAGGCACCCATCTGAATGAAGCTGTCATCTATAATGCGCTGAGCCATATGAAGGGACCTTTTAACCCATGCATACCTGTCCTGATAGGTCATTCGGTCAGCCATGTCAATAAGTTCGCCATATTCCTCGAAGGCTGCTTTCATCCCCTCTTGCTCTGGGTCCTCGAGAGCTGCCACTGGAGCCAGTGTGTCGATGTCTAGGTAACAGCTTGGAGCTTGGGATACCTTTTGTTGGAAGCGATTGTCTCTTGCAAGGGAAGTGTAAAAATTTGGTCGAGGTCCTCCTCCTCCATGCAAACAGGAGACCGCTTCCGCTTTAATGCATACAGCAGCCGTTTGTGTTCCTGGCTCTGTTCCTCTATCTGGGCCTCATGGGTGAATAGATCTCTTGAGGAGGTTGCGAAGTAGGTATCCAACATATCATTTTGAGGAAGTGGAGGACAATCCGCTTGAAAAGGTATCTTACCCCCAGTAAAAATAACCTCGCCAGGTCGAGTTTCCAGTAAGTCCTGTTCAGCAGCCTCCATACTTGGTTCAGGGGTCAATCGTCGAGACACCCAGGGTGGTGTCTTCGCATCACCAGTGGCTCCCAAAGTAAGATTCAAGTTCAATAACCTGTGTCGCTCTGATGCCTCTCCATCAAGAGATTCCAAGGCAGAGGTGCCTGCTGCCGTAACTTCTGTCGAGGGATCCCCCTGAGTTGGGGGGTTAATGTGCATATCTTTGCACCCTACTGACCCTGATGAGATGATCGGAGGGGAAATGGTCATGACTGCGGGTGAGGTAAGTGGTAATGTCCTGCCATGGTGGGTGAGACCTGAGGAGGGCAGGGGAGTGACCGGAAGAACATCATCAGGGAAATCAAAATCTGCCTCGAAGGGGATGGATGGAGAGGCGACTCCTGCATGAGCAACTGATGGCAAAGCTCCAGAGGCTGGCCCAAGAGGGAATGGCTCAGAAACCTGTGCTGCAGATGTGGGTGGAGCAAGAGTGGGAATGGGGACTGGAGATGCAGATGTGGGGGGAGCAAGAGTGGGAATGGGGACTGGAGAGGAAGAGAGGACAGAGACTGATGCAGCAGAGGCCGAGGATGCTGGGGCCGCACGAAGGGCCAGTGGAGCTGATCTCAAGTGGGGGATCATAGGAGCGGAGGGTGGGCGGTGAGGAGAAGATGAAGGATGTGAAGGTGGAGGAAAAAGTGCAGGCGTTGCAGCCCGCCACTGGTGCAAGAGGTAGGTGAGGTGAGGTCCACAAGTACAGGTGTGTGTGCTTCGGCGTGTGCGATTTCGAACAGTGGCCCGGAATGTTGAATAAAAGAGGGATGCAAAATCATACTGAATGATGGTGAAGAGAGCATTGAGAGCAGGACGGATACCTTTCGTGATGTAGTAATGCCCGGGTGCTGAATAGAAGCGAGTGAAGAAGTAGCGTGTGATCACTGCTTCTCTGCTTCCACCTTCCAAAACCTTTTTGCAATCATATCCCCTCCTGTTGGGTTTGCACTGTGAAAGGAATGAAAGGAGATGTGGTGAATCGTCGGAAGGAGGCTGAATGGGGAGAGCAGGAAGCCCCATGTACTGTGAGACCAAATTGGGTGTGAGAAGCTGCCTAGAGCCCATGAACTCAAAAGTGTCTGTGACAGAGTCATAAGATCTGATGAATCCTGTACACAGTTCCACATCCACAGGAGGGAAGATGACCTTGTCGAACTCAGTTAGACTGAGGGTCTGGATCTCGGAAGATGTCAATACCGAGGATAGTTTGAGGTTCGGATCAAGAAGAGGTTTAAACATAACCCGAACGTGGGAGAGGGGAGGGGTAGTTATCGAAGGGCTCTGTATCTCCGTTGGCCCACCCGACCCTTCTAAATGTGGTCTCCGTGCAGAGGGGGTGTAATCTGAGCCCCCATGGTCGGAAGAAGAGGCACTGGAGCTCTGAGAGTGGAAAAGAACCCCCCACTGCTGTCTTGATTGCGGTGGCTCTCCATCCGAGATAGTGATGTCCGGACCAAGATGGGAATGCATCACTGATGAAGTCGGTCCTGCTAATGAAGTCGGCCCTACCGATGAAGTTGGCCTTGCTGATGAAAGTAGCTCTTCTGATGAAGTCGGCCTAGCTGATGTAGTCGGCCCTGCTGAGGCTGTAGGCATGGGTGAGGTCATGTGCACTGCAGAGGCTGCCTGAGACGTCATGGCGGTATAGAAAGGGATGAAGAGCTTATCTCTGGGCAACCGTGGCTTATACTTGGACTTCTTCTCGAGCATGAAGAAGAACAAGAGGTGAAGTAAAAGCTAATGACGAAGCAGGAAAGGAAGCTGATGACGAAGCAGGAAGGTGAGTGATGACAAGGCAAGAAAGGAAGCAGGAAGGGAAGGGGAGCTGGTGACGAGGTAGGGGAGCTGTTGTCGAGGTGTTGGCAAGCCCGCTGAGAGATAACGAGATAGTGGGGCGGGTGGTGACAAGAGGGGGAGCTAATGGCGATGAGAAGGGGAGCTGATGGAGAAGCACGGAGGCTAGAAAGGAAGCAGGAAAGGAAGGGGGAGCTGAAGGCGATGAGAAGGGGAGCTGATGGAGAAGCACGGAGGCTAGAAAGGAAGCAGGAAAGGGAGGGGGAGCTGAAGGCGATGAGAAGGGGAGCTGATGGAGAAGCACGGAGGCTAGAAAGGAAAGTGGGTTGGAGTTGGCCCAGGGTGGCGCAGAGTGGAGATGGCGGAGGATGTGGAGGTGGGCAGGGAGTAGGAAGCTGGCAGAGAGAGGGAGTGGGGCGTGACCCAGCCCAGCAGTGGGGGGTGGCCTAGCCCAGTAGAGTAGGGGAGATGGCGCAGGGTCTGGAGGTGGGCAGGGAGCAAGAAGCTGTCACAATTCACTAGAAGAGAGGCTGCCAGGAGGTGGAGATGCGATCCAAGGCCAAGGGCTGCCAAGAGGATGCGTTGCAACTTTCGTTGCAGATTTCGTTGATGGAGGAAGCTGCCAGGAAATTCGTTGATGGAGGGAGGGCTGCTATCGCTGGTGGAGGGGCTGTAGGAGAAATCACTGAGGGAGGGAGAGGGGCTGCAATCTTGATGGAAGGGGCTGCAGGCTGCAGGAGAATTCGCGATGGAGGGAGAGCTGCAGGAGAAGGCGCTGGAGGGGAGGCTGCAGGAGAATCTGAGGGAGGGAGAGGGGGCTGCGATCTTGATGGAAGGGGCTGCAGGCTGCAGGAGAATTGCGATGGAGGGAGAGCTGCAGGAGAAGGCGCTGGAGGGGAGGCTGCAGGAGAATCTGAGGGAGGGAGAGGGGGCTGCGATCTTGATGGAAGGGGCTGCAGGCTGCAGGAGAATTGCGATGGAGGGAGAGCTGCAGGAGAAGGCGCTGGAGGGGAGACTGCAGGAGAATCTGAGGGAGGGAGAGGGGGCTGCGATCTTGATGGAAGGGGCTGCAGGCTGCAGGAGAATTGCGATGGAGGGAGAGCTGCAGGAGAAGGCGCTGGAGGGGAGGCTGCGTATGGTTTCGTTGTTGGGAAGGGGACAGCCATAAATACACAACCAAGAGATCCAAATTTAGAAAAGTAAGCCAAAAATAGCATGAGTGGGCTGCAAGATGCGGTGGATGAGGTGGATGAGCTGATCCCAAGGATCCACGCTGAGTTTAGCCAGATGCTAAATATAGCACTGGTCGGAATTGGGAGATAAAGGACAGACGCTGAATTTGGTGGCTAAATATAGCCTTGGTGGGAGGTGGTAGGTGAGAGAAAAAGCGGTGTGGGCAAGAGGAAATATTTGAATGAACACGGTGGGAAAATCGGAATTTGAATTTTACTCTCTCTTGTATAGGCCATTGGATGAGTGTGTCATAGAGGTGAATGAGGCTGAATGAGGCTGAAGGAGGGATGAACCAAGGGTGAACCAAGGATGAACAAGGGGTGACATTGGTGTGCCCATAGGTGACTGAGGGTGAAAGCGGCAAGAAGTGACCAAGGGTGAACAGGGGAGGAACAAGGGGTGACATAGGGAGGAGCATAGGTGACAGAGAGTGAGCTTGGGGGGTGACCTAGGAATGAACAAGGGTGAACTAGGAGTGCACCGGGGTGACCTAGGAGTGAACATAGGTGACCTAGGAGTGAACATGGGTGACAGAGAGGTGAACATGGGGAGTTGACATAGGAGTGAACAGGGGTGACCTAGGAGTGAACATGGGTGACAGAGAGGTGAACATGGGTGACAAAGAGGTGAACATGGGGATTTGACATAGGAGTGAACAGGGGTGACCTAGGAGTGAACAGGGGTGACCTAGGAGTGAACATGGGTGACAGAGAGGTGAACATGGGTGACAGAGAGGTGAACATGGGGATTTGACATAGGAGTGAACAGGGGTGACCTGGGAGTGAACAAGGGTGACCTGGAGGTGAACATGGGTGACAGAGAGGTGAACATGGGGAGTTGACATAGGAGTGAACAGGGGCGACCTAGAGGTGAACAGGGGTGACCTGGAGGTGAACAGAGGTGACAGAGAGGTGAACATGGGGGTTGACATAGGAGTGAACAGGGGTGACCTGGGAGTGAACAAGGGTGACCTGGAGGTGAACATGGGTGACACAGAGGTGAACATGGGGAGTTGACATAGGAGTGAACAAGGGTGACCTGGAGGTGAACATGGGTGACAGAGAGGTGAACATGGGTGACAGAGAGGTGAACATGGGGATTTGACATAGGAGTGAATAGGGGTGACCTAGGAGTGAACAAGGGTGACCTGGAGGTGAACATGGGTGACAGAGAGGTGAACATGGGGAGTTGACATAGGAGTGAACAGGGGTGACCTGGGAATGAACAGGGGTGACCTAGGAGTGAACATGGGTGACAGAGAGGTGAACATGGGGAGTTGACATAGGAGTGAATAGGGGTGACCTGGGAGTGAACAGGGGTGACCTAGGAGTGAACATAGGTGACAGAGAGGTGAACATGGGGAGTTGACATAGGAGTGAACAGGGGTGACCTAGGAGTGAACATGGGTGACAGAGAGGTGAACATGGGGATTTGACATAGGAGTGAATAGGGGTGACCTAGAGGTGAACAGGGGTGACCTGGAGGTGAACATGGGTGACAGAGAAGTGAACATGGGGAATTGACATAGGAGTGAACAGGGGTGACCTTGAGGTGAACATGGGTGACAGAGAGGTGAACATGGGGAGTTGACATAGGAGTGAACAGGGGTGACCTAGGAGTGAACATGGGTGACAGAGAGGTGAACATGGGGATTTGACATAGGAGTGAACAGGGGTGACCTAGGAGTGAACAAGGGTGACAGAGAGGTGAACATGGGGATTTGACATAGGAGTGAACAGGGGTGACCTAGAGGTGAACAGGGGTGACCTGCAGGTGAACATGGGTGACAGAGACGTGAACATGGGGAGTTGACATAGGAGTGAACAGGGGTGACCTGGGAGTGAACAAGGGTGACCTGGAGGTGAACATGGGTGACAGAAAGGTGAACATGGGTGACAGAGAGGTGAACATGGGGATTTGACATAGGAGTGAACAGGGGTGACCTGGGAGTGAGCAAGGGTTACCTCGAGGTGAACATGGGTGATAGAGAGGTGAACAGGGGTGACCTGGGAGTGAACAGGGGTGACCTAGGAGTGAACATGGGTGACAGAGAGGTGAACATGGGGAGTTCACATAGGAGTGAACAGGGGTGACCTGAGAGTGAACAGGGGTGACCTAGGAGTGAACATGGGTGACAGAGAGGTGAACATGGGGAGTTGACATAGGAGTGAACAGGGGTGACCTGGAGGTGAACATGGGTGACCTGGAGGTGAACATGGGTGACAGAGAGGTGAACATGGGGAGTTGACATAGGAGTGAACAGGGGTGACCTAGAGGTGAACAGGGGTGACCTGGAGGTGAACATGGGTGACAGAGAAGTGAACATGGGGAATTGACATAGGAGTGAACACGGGTGACCTGGAGGTAAACATGGGTGACCTGGAGGTGAACATGGGTGACCTGGAGGTGAACATGGGGATTTGACATAGGAGTGAACAGGGGTGACCTAGGAGTGAACATGGGTGACAGAGACGTGAACATGGGGAGTTGACATAGGAGTGAACAGGGGTGACCTAGGAGTGAACATGGGTGACAGAGAGGTGAACATGGGTGACAGAGAGGTGAACATGGGGATTTGACATAGGAGTGAATAGGGGTGACCTAGGAGTGAGCAGGGGTGACCTAGGAGTGAACATGGGTGACAGAGAGGTGAACATGGGGAGTTGACATAGGAGTGAACAGGGGTGACCTGGAGGTGAACATGGGTGACCTAGGAGTGAACAAGGGGTGACAGAGAGGTGAACAGGGGAGTTGACATAGGAGTGAACAGGGGTGACCTAGGAGTGAACATGGGTGAGAGAGAGGTGAACATGGGGAGTTGACATAGGAGTGAACAGGGGTGACCTGGAGGTGAACATGGGTGACCTAGGAGTGAACAAGGGGTGACAGAGAGGTGAACATAGGTGACAGAGAGGTGAACATGGGGGTTGACATAGGAGTGAACAGGGGTGACCTAGGAGTGAACAGGGGTGATCTAGGAGTGAACAGGGGTGACCTGGAGGTGAACATGGGTGACAGAAAGGTGAACATGGGGATTTGACATAGGAGTGAACAAGGGTGACCTAGGAGTGAACAAGGGTGACCTGGAGGTGAACATGGGTGACAGAGAGGTGAACATGGGGAGTTGACATAGGAGTGAATTGGGGTGACCTGGGAGTGAACAGGGGTGACCTAGGAGTGAACAAGGGTGACAGAGAGGTGAACATGGGGAGTTGACATAGGAGTGAACAGGGGTGACCTAGGAGTGAACAGGGGTGACCTAGGCGTGAACAAGGGTGACAGAGAGGTGAACATGGGGAGTTGACATAGAAGTGAACAGGGGTGACCTGGGAGTGAACAGGGTGACCTAGGGGTGAACATGGGTGACAGAGAGGTGAACATGGGGAGTTGACATAGGAGTGAACAGGGGTGACCTGGAGGTGAACATGGGTGACCTAGGAGTGAACAAGGGGTGACCTAGGAGTGAACAAGGGTGACCTGGAGGTGAACATGGGTGATAGAGAAGTGAAAATGGGGAATTGACATAGGAGTGAACAGGGGTGACCTAGGAGTGAACAGGGGTGACCTAGGAGTGAACATGGGTGACAGAGAGGTGAACATGGGTGACAGAGAGGTGAACATGGGGATTTGACATAGGAGTGAACAGGGGTGACCTGGGTGTGAACAGGGGTGACCTGGAGGTGAACATGGGTGACAGAGAGGTGAACATGGGGAGTTGACATAGGAGTGAACAGGGGTGACCTAGAGGTGAACAGGGGTGACCTAGAGGTGAACAGAGGTGACCTGGAGGTGAACATGGGGGTTGACATAGGAGTGAACAGGGGTGACCTCGGAGTGAACAAGGGTGACCTGGAGGTGAACATGGGTGACAGAGAGGTGAACATGGGGAGTTGACATAGGAGTGAACAAGGGTGACCTGGAGGTGAACATGGGTGGCAGAGAGGTGAACATGGGTGACAGAGAGGTGAACATGGGGATTTGACATAGGAGTGAACAGGGGTGACCTGGGAGTGAACAAGGGTGACCTGGAGGTGAACATGGGTGACAGAGAGGTGAACATGGGGAGTTGACATAGGAGTGAACAGGGGTGACCTGAGAGTGAACAGGGGTGACCTAGGAGTGAACATGGGTGACAGAGAGGTGAACATGGGGAGTTGACATAGGAGTGAACAGGGGCCTGGGAGTGAACAGGGGTGACCTAGGAGTGAACATGGGTGACAGAGAGGTGAACATGGGGAGTTGACATAGGAGTGAACAGGGGTGACCTAGGAGTGAACATGGGTGACAGAGAGGTGAACATGGGGATTTGACATAGGAGTGAATAGGGGTGACCTAGAGGTGAACAGGGGTGACCTGGAGGTGAACATGGGTGACAGAGAAGTGAACATGGGGAATTGACATAGGAGTGAACAGGGGTGACCTGGAGGTGAACATGGGTGACAGAGAGGTGAACATGGGGAGTTGACATAGGAGTGAACAGGGGTGACCTAGGAGTGAACATGGGTGACAGAGAGGTGAACATGGGGATTTGACATAGGAGTGAACAGGGGTGACCTAGGAGTGAACAAGGGTGACAGAGAGGTGAACATGGGGATTTGACATAGGAGTGAACAGGGGTGACCTAGAGGTGAACAGGGGTGACCTGGAGGTGAACATGGGTGACAGAGAGGTGAACATGGGGAGTTGACATAGGAGTGAACAGGGGTGACTTGGGAGTGAACAAGGGTGACCTGGAGGTGAACATGGGTGACAGAAAGGTGAACATGGGTGACAGAGAGGTGAACATGGGGATTTGACATAGGAGTGAACAGGGGTGACCTGGGAGTGAGCAAGGATTACCTGGAGGTGAACATGGGTGACAGAGAGGTGAACAGGGGTGACCTGGGAGTGAACAGGGGTGACCTGGGAGTGAACAGGGGTGACCTAGGAGTGAACATGGGTGACAGAGAGGTGAACATGGGCAGTTGACATAGGAGTGAACAGGGGTGACCTGAGAGTGAACAGGGGTGACCTGAGAGTGAACAGGGGTGACCTGAGAGTGAACAGGGGTGACATAGGAGTGAACAGGGGTGACAGAGAGGTGAACATGGGGAGTTGACATAGGAGTGAACAGGGGTGACCTCGAGGTGAACATGGGTGACCTGGAGGTGAACGTGGGTGACAGAGAGGTGAACATGGGGAGTTGACATAGGAGTGAACAGGGGTGACCTGGAGGTGAACAGGGGTGACCTGGAGGTGAACATGGGTGATAGAGAAGTGAACATGGGGAATTGACATAGGAGTGAACAGGGGTGACCTGGAGGTGAACATGGGTGACCTGGAGGTGAACATGGACAGAGAGGTGAACATGAGGATTTGACATAGGAGTGAACAGGGGTGACCTAGGAGTGAACATGGGTGACAGAGAGGTGAACATGGGGAGTTGACATAGGAGTGAACAGGGGTGACCTAGGAGTGACCATGGGTGACAGAGAGGTGAACATGGGTGACAGAGAGGTGAACATGGGGATTTGACATAGGAGTGAACAGGGGTGACCTAGGAGTGAACAGGGGTGACCTAGGAGTGAACATGGGTGACAGAGAGGTGAACATGGGGAGTTGACATAGGAGTGAACAGGGGTGACCTGGAGGTGAACATGGGGGACCTAGGAGTGAACAAGGGGTGACAGAGAGGTGAACATGGGGAGTTGACATAGGAGTGAACAGGGGTGACCTAGGAGTGAACATGGGTGACAGAGAGGTGAACATGGGGATTTGACATAGGAGTGAACAGGGGTGACCTAGAGGTGAACAGGGGTGACCTGGAGGTGAACATGGGTGACAGAGAGGTGAACATGGGGAGTTGACATAGGAGTGAACAGGGGTGACCTGGGAGTGAACAGGGGTGACCTAGGAGTGAACAAGGGTGACAGAGAGGTGAACATGGGGAGTTGACATAGGAGTGAACAGGGGTGACCTAGGAGTGAACATGGGTGACAGAGAGGTGAACATGGGGAGTTGACATAGGAGTGAACAGGGGTGACCTGGGAGTGAACAGGGGTGACCTAGGAGTGAACATGGGTGACAGAGAGGTGAACATGGGGAGTTGACATAGGAGTGAACAGGGGTGACCTGGACGTGAACATGGGTGACCTAGGAGTGAACAAGGGGTGACAGAGAGGTGAACATAGGTGACAGAGAGGTGAACATGGGGGTTGACATAGGAGTGAACAGGGGTGACCTAGGAGTGAACAGGGGTGACCTGGAGGTGAACATGGGTGACAGAGAGGTGAACATGGGGATTTGACATAGGAGTGAACAGGGGTGACCTAGGAGTGAACAAGGGTGACCTGGAGGTGAACATGGGTGACAGAGAGGTGAACATGGGGAGTTGACATAGGAGTGAACAGGGGTGACCTGGGAGTGAACAGGGGTGACCTAGGAGTGAACAAGGGTGACAGGGAGGTGAACATGGGGAGTTGACATAGGAGTGAACAGGGGTGACCTAGGAGTGAACAGGGGTGACCTAGGAGTGAACAAGGGTGACAGAGAGGTGAACATGGGGAGTTGACATAGGAGTGAACAGGGGTGACCTGGGAGTGAACAGGGGTGACCTAGGGGTGAACATGGGTGACAGAGAGGTGAACATGGGGAGTTGACATAGGAGTGAACAGGGGTGACCTGGAGGTGAACATGGGTGACCTAGGAGTGAACAAGGGGTGACCTAGGAGTGAAGAAGGGTGACCTGGAGGTGAACATGGGTGACAGAGAAGTGAACATGGGGAATTGACATAGGAGTGAACAGGGGTGACCTAGGAGTGAACAGGGGTGATCTAGGAGTGAACATGGGCGACAGAGAGGTGAACATGGGGAGTTGATATAGGAGTGAACAGGGGTGACCTAGGAGTGAACAGGGGTGACCTGAGGTTCAACCTGAGTGACAGAGAGGTGAAGAGGGATTAAGTAGAAGTGTGTGTCAGAGAAGGCAAGGGCTGTTTCCGTCTTGCCAGAGAAGGAAAAACTCAGTTTTTATTGGTCTCCCACCAAAGAGTGCAATGGGGTAGAGAGTAGAAGCTTGACAGGGTTAGGAAAGGGAATACATTGTTGTTGTTTGAATAAATAGAAATTCAACTAATAGGAATGGAAATCCTTATCCAATGAGAGAGAGTCAATGTGGATGATACTTCTTTACCCGTGAGCCATTTACAGGTGCTGGTAACTTCTTGCCCTCCAAGGTGGCCAAATAAACCCCTCCACTGGGAATAATCTTTGTGATAAAGAAGGGCCCTGTCCATCCACTGACAAATTTGGGTTTATGCTTCAGGAACTTACTGGAATATAACAAGACCAAGCTGCCAACTTGGAATTCCCTCTTCCTGAGATTTCTGTCATGCCATGCCTTCTGCCTTCTTTGCCAGACTTCCTGAGCAAGGATCGCTTCACGACGATGTTCATCCAAGGCTTCAAGATCCCATAATCTCTCAAGTGTGCATGCCTCCAAGTTATCATCCATCTCTGCCATGGCCCTAGTGGTCTTCATGTGGAACTCATAGGGCATAACCGCCTCCAAGCCGTAAACTAGCTGGAAGGGTGAATATCCAGTGCTAGCCTTGTATGCGGTTCTGTAAGCAAAAAGAGCAGCTGGTAGTAGAATATCCCAATCTGCCAAGGAATGAAGGCATAACCGAGCCACAATATGAGACATGGTCCGATTGGAGCTCTCGGCCAAACCATTGGCTCGAGGGTAGTATGAACTAGAGGTCTTGTGAACAATTTGCAGTTGGGTGATGAGGTCAGCGATGACATCATTGAGAAAGTGGGTACCTCTGTCACTCATCAATTCCACAGGACATCCAAACCTAGAAATGATTTGATCATACAAGAATGAGGCCACAACTTGAGCAGTGCAGGTCTTCGCGGCCTTAGCCTCCACCCATTTGGTGCCATAATCAGTAGCAATCAGAGCATACTTGTTCCCTCTTCGAGTTGCAGGAGAGATGGGTCCAACAAAACCCAATCCCCATCTATAGAAGGGTGGTACAGGGCTGGATGGCTGAAGGGGAAGGTACTCCCGTCGGGTAGGCTTCGGCCCCCCTCTTTGACATGAGTCACGGCGGCGCACATAAGCATAGCAGTCTTGGAATAGCTTTGGCCACCACAACCCAGAGCGCATTATCTTTCTAGCAGTGGCCTCTGGTGCCATATGACCTCCCCCCATTCCTGAGTGAGCCTCCTGAAGGATGGCTTGTGTTTCATGAGGGAGCACACACCTCCTTAAAATGTGGTCCTTCCCCAACTTGTACAGCTGACCCGCGATCAGTTTGAAAGGAGCAGCCTGAAGAATCTGCCTCCGCTTTTGTGCTGGAGTTAACCCTTTGGAGAACTCCCCTGTAGACAACAAGTGTACAATGTTTGCATACCATGGGGGAAAGCAATCCACAGCAAACAGGCAGTCATCTTTTGGTACTCTGGCATCGACACGGAAGAGGCCCGCATCTGGAAGGTCATCATCAACTCCTATGGCTGCTTCACCTGAAGAGATCCTTGACAAGTGGTCTGCTGGTTGATGTAATCGGCCTGCTCTCACTAGGATGTCAAAGTCAAACTCTTGAAATAGAAGAATCCACCTACTCACTCTCCCCCCAAGCGTTGGTTTGTTCAGTAAGTACTTGAGAGCTTGATGATCAGTAATGATGATAAACTTACTGCCCAAGAGATAGTGCCGATACTTTGTCATGGCATAGACCATGCCCAAGCCCTCGCGTTCAGTGGTGCTATAGTTTCTTTCTGCTCCATTGAGTTGTCTGCTTGCAAAGTACACAGGTAGGTCGAGTTTGTGCTCTTCATTTGGTTGGGCCAATATCGCCCCAATCGCCAGCCCACTTGCATCTACATGCACATGAAAAATGACATCCCATTGAGGTTGCCGCAAGATGGGTGCCTTTACTAGACGATCCTTGAGGTTGTCAAACGCCAGTTGTTGAGGTGCCGACCAGTTGAAGGACTGCTCCTACCGAAGGAGTTCCGTCAACGCCACCGCTATGTCGGCATAGGACCTGATGAATCTTCTATAATAACCCACATGTCCCAAAAAAGACTTGACTTCTCTGGGTGTGCGAGGAATAGGCAAGGTCAATATCACTTCCACCTTTGTTGGGTCCGTGGTCATTCCCTTAGTTGAGACAATGTGGCCAAGGAGGACCCCTCGCAAGGCGAGGAAGAAGCATTTGTCCGGATTCAAGCACAACCTAGCTTCTCTGCACTTATCAAAAACCCACCTCAACTTACTCATGTGATCAGTCTGAATAGCAGGTTCGAGGTGAGAAGCATTCTTACCATTGAACACATAGAAGTCATCCAAGAATACCTCAAGGAACTTTCCGATGTTCTCTTGGAAGAGTTTGGTGACAAGACGTTGAAACGTGGCCGGTGCATTGCATAGACCAAAAGGCATCATCCGGTAAGCATAAGTTCCCCATTGGGTGACGAAGGTAGTCTTTAACTGATCTTGCTCTCGCACCCGAACCTGGTTATACCCACTGTATCCATCCATGAAGGAGTAGAGAGCATGACCAGCTACGGTTTCTAGCACCCTGTCAGTGAAGGGGAGAGGAAACCTATCCCGACGTGTGGCGGTATTCAAGCTCCTATAGTCGACACAAACTCGGAGTTTTCCAGTCTCTCTTTTGGGCACCACTACGATGCCACTAAGCCATTCGGAGTAGTCAACAGGGTAGATCAACCCTGCTTGCTCCATCTTTTGAATATCAGCATGGACAGCCTTGCCATAGTTAGGATTCATGCGATATGGTCCCCTGATCACCGGCTCTGCTTCCGGATATAGATCGATGCGATGTTCCATGAACTCAGTGGGTACTCCCTTTACATGCGAGCAGGGTTCTGGTGGCCCAAGCTCTTCCGCGACTGCCATGTTCATGTGACCAGATGTGATTCATGTCAACGAGCGGGCCCCAAGCCTACGAGGCGTGAGTACCTCCCTCTCAAACCATTCACTCCGGTGCCTCCCTTCTATCGCTGGGGATTGGATTTCATTGGACCCATCTCTCCTGCCACACGCCGAGGGAACAAGTATGCTCTGCTTGCCACCGACTATGGAACCAAATGGGTCGAAGCCAAGGCAGTCAAGAACTGTACAGCCCAGGTAGTAGCCACATTTCTATATGACCAGATCATCTCTCAGTTTGGTTGTCCTGTTGAGTTGATAAGTGATAGAGGGTCTCACTTCCTAAATGACACCATTGCTGCACTAGTTCACCTGCTTCAAATAGTTCACAAATTTTCATCTCCTTATTACCCACGTGCCAATGGTCTAGCTGAGAGCTCAAATCGCACAATGTGCGGGATCGTGCATCGACTTTGCCTAAACTCTCTAGCCGATTGAGACGACGTACTTCCAGCTGCTTTATTCGCCTATCGAACGGCTTACAAGGCGAGTACTGGGTATTCACCCTTCGAGCTGGTCTATGGACTGGAGGCCGTTATGCCTTATGAGTTTCATCTTGACACTCACAGGATTCTTCCAGCCAAAAATGACAACTTTGAAGCCTGCACAATGGAACGCTTGTGGGATTTGGAAGCACTGGCAGAGCATCGACGTGAAGCAGTTTTCGCTCAAGAAGTTTGGCAGAAGCGACAAAAAGCTTGGCATGACCGGAACCTCAGAAAAAGAAATTTCAAAGTCGGAGATTTAGTACTCTTGTATTCCAGTAAGTTTCTCAAACACAAACCTAAGTTTGTGAGTGGTTGGACAGGTCCATTTTTCATTGCCAAGCTTATCCCAAGTGGTGGAGTCTACTTGGCCACTTTGGAAGGCAGACTCCTACCTGCACCGGTGAATGGGTCACGCATCAAGAGGTACCATGATCAATGAGAAAACACCCTCCTAGTCCTTCTCCTTCCTGGTGACATCTTCTCCCTCTGAGTGAGGGCCACTTTCTCTTTCTACAAGGGTCCTCCTCTCTGCCCCTAGTGTCACTTTCTCTCTCTACATGGCTCCTCCTCTCTCCCCTTGGCGCCAAATTTTTCTCTCTAAATGGGTCCTTCTCTTTCCACCCGAGTGTCACTTTCTCTCTCTAAGTGAGCCCTCCATTTTTCACCCCGAGTCACTTTCTCTAAGTGAGCCCTCCATTTTTCACCCCGAGTCACTTTCTCTCTCTAAGTGAGCCCTCCATTTTTCACCCCGAGTCACTTTCTCTCTCTAAGTGAGCCCTCCATTTTTCACCCCGAGTCACTTTCTCTCTCTAAGTGAGCTCTCCATTTTTTACCCCGAGCCACTTTCTCTCTCTAAGTGAGCCCTCCATTTTTCACCCCGAGCCACTTTCTCTCTCTAAGTGTGACCACCTTTTTTCATCCCGTACCACTCTCTCTCTAAATGACCACCCTTAAAATGTGGCCTCCCATTTTCACTCTGTGTTACTTTCTCTCTCTAACTACGGCCTCCCCTTTTCATCCTGTTTTACAAACTCCTTCTTCTACCTTCTCTCCAACTCCTACCTCTCTCTTACAAAACCCTTCTCTTTCCACCCTCTGTCCAACTTCTACCTCTCTCTTACAAAAACCTTCTCTTTCCACCCTCTGTCCAACTCCTACCTCTCTCTTACAGAAACCTTCTCTTTCCACCCTCTGTCCAACTCCTACCTCTCTCTTACAGAAACCTTCTCTTTCCACCCTCTGTCCAACTCCTACCTCTCTCTTACAGAAACCTTCTCTTTCCACCGTATGTCCAACTCCTACCTCTCTCTTACAGAAACCTTCTCTTTCCACCGTATGTCCAACTCCTACCTCTCTCTTACAGAAACCTTCTCTTTCCACCCTATGTCCAACTCCTACCTCTCTCTTACAAAACCCTTCTCTTTCCACCCTCTGTCCAACTCCTACCTCTCTCTTACAGAAACCTTCTCTTTCCACCTTATGTCCAACTCCTACCTCTCTCTTACAGAAACCTTCTCTTTCCACCCTATGTCCAACTCCTACCTCTCTCTTACAGAAACCTTCTCTTTCCACCCTATGTCCAACTCCTACCTCTCTCTTACAGAAACCTTCTCTTTCCACCGTATGTCCAACTCCTACCTCTCTCTTACAGAAACCTTCTCTTTCCACCCTTTGAACAGCCCCTCCCCGCTCTCCCTTTACCACCACCCTGCCCCTCCCTCCTCCTCTCCTGCACAACAGCCCCCCCCTCTTCCCCCTTTACCACCATCCTTCCTCCCCTCCTCCTTTCCTGCACACCAGCTCCCCCCCCCTCTCCTCCTTTACCCACCACTCTCCCCCCCCCCCTCCTCCTCTCCTGCACAACAGCCCCCCTCTTCCCCCTTTACCACCATCCTTCCTCCCCTCCTCCTTTCCTGCACACCAGCTCCCCCCCTCTCCTCCTTTACCCACCACTCTCCCCCCCCCCCCCCCCCTCCTCCTCTCCTGCACAACAGCCCCCTCTCCCCCTTTACCCCCCTCCCTTCCCCTCTCCCCTCTCCTACGCCACAAACCCCCCCCCTCTCCCCCTTTACCCACCACCTGCCCCCCCCTCTCCCCTTCTACGCCACAGCCCCCTCTCCCCCTTTACCCCCCTCCCTTCCCCTCTCCCCTCTCCTACGCCACAAACCCCCCCCCCTCTCCCCCTTTACCCACCACCTGCCCCCCCCCTCTCCCCTTCTACGCCACAGCCCCCTCTCCCCCTTTACCCCCCTCCCTTCCCCTCTCCCCTCTCCTACGCCACAAACCCCCCCCCTCTCCCCCTTTACCCACCACCTGCCCTCCCCTCTCCCCTTCTACGCCACAGCCCCCTCTCCCCCTTTACCCCCCTCCCTTCCCCTCTCCCCTCTCCTACGCCACAAACCCCCCCCCCCTCTCCCCCTTTACCCACCACCTGCCCCCCCCTCTCCCCTTCTACGCCACAGCCCCCTCTCCCCCTTTCCCCCTTTACCCCCCTCCCTTCCCCTCTCCCCTCTCCTACGCCACAAATTCCCCCCCCTCTGCCCCTTTACCCACCACCTGCCCCCCCCTCTTCCCTTCTACGCCACAGCCCCCTCTCCCCCTTTACCCCCCGCCCTTCCCCTCTCCCCTCTCCTACGCCACAAAACCCCCCCTCTCCCCCTTTACCCACCACCTGCCCCCCCCCTCTCCCCTTCTACGCCACAGCCCCCTCTCCCCCTTTACCCCCCTCCCTTTTTCCCCCCTCTCCTGCGCTACAGCCCCCTCCCTTCCCCTCTCCTTCCTTCTGCGCTACAGCCCCTTCTTCCCCCCCCCTCTCCTGCGCTACAGTCCCTTTCCCCCCTCTCCTGCGCTACAGTCCCTTTCCCCCCTCTCCTGCGCTACAGCCCCCTCCCTTCCCCTCTCCTTTCTTCTGCGCTACAGCCCCTTCTCCCCCCCCCTCTCCTGCGCTACAGTCCCCTCCCCCCCCTCTCCTGCGCTACAGCCCCCTCTCCCCCCCCCCTCTCTTGCGCTACAGCCCCCTCCTCCCCCTCTCCTGCGCAACAGTCCCCTCCCCCTCTCCTGCGCAACAGTCCCCTCCCCCTCTCTTGTGCATCAGCCCCTCCCCGCTCTCCCTTTACCCACCACCCTGCCCCTCCCCCTCTCTCCTGCGCAGCCCCCTCTCTCTGCCCACGTCCCAGGAGCAACTCTCCCCCCTTCTCCCCCCTACACCCTTTGCATCACCTCCCCTCCTAGCTCCAGCCCCCCTCCTCCCCCCTAGTCTACATCTGTCCTTTTACACTCCCTCTCCACCGACACCCCTTCCTCACTCTTTTCCTCTCCATCGAAGCATGGGCCTGCACTGGTGGATCTGCTAAAGTAATCTCTCGTAGCAGATTCCGGGCTTAACCTCGACATCAACACCTCCTCCTTCCTCCTTTCCTCTCCAGACCTCGACATCGACACCCCTTCCGTACTCTTTTCCTCTCCATACGACGCCATCGTTCATGCCTACCCGTGCCTCTCGTCACAAGTACAAACCCAGATTACCCCGCGATACTTTATTCGTTGACTTCCATCGGGCTCGATCAGGCCACACGACAGGATCGGGACCATCTTCCATGGCATCACTTGGCAAACGCACCACTGATGACCTGGGTGCCGGGTCTACACCACAAAGCACTTCGAAACGACCTCGAGCAGTTGCAGATTCACCTCCCTCCGACAGGATCACTATCATATCGGATGAGGAGCTATCCCCTTTTTCGAGTTCCTCTGATTCAGATCATGGAGGCTCTGACTATCTGCCCCCCACAGGTACAATCAAAACACCATCCAAGGCATCCAGTGGGCACAGCGGTCACAGTAACGGTGGCGGTGATTTGGCCCCACAAAGTACGGCTTGTGATCTTCCACCCCCAGCTTCATCCTCCTCGATCATTCGGGTGGTTTTCAAACCTTTCCTCGATCCCACACTCAAGCTGTCTAGCATCTTGTCACCTGATGAGATAGCCCGCATGTCTCTCGTGGAGTTTGATGATGTCACACTTCCCCAGGTGGACGTCCAAATGTGTACTGCGTTCATTTAGTCTTATGACTTTGCAACAGACACATTCGGATTCTTGAATTCCCGTCACATGTTCACTCCTAGTCTCGTATCCACATATCTCCGTCTTCCCACACTTCCCTTTTTGCCACCTCACACTGGCTCACCCACATTCCTGTCCTTCTTGTCTACCTGTAAAACTCATCGCAGAGGACATGAGTGCAAGAAAGTTCTCGAGGGAAACAGCCGAGAGGCGCTTCTAGCGAGGTATCTGTTCACACACTTCTACTCTGCCCCAGGCCACTTCTTCATCACCAAGGCGATCCATTCTGCCTTAGACTCCATCCTCTCGGTCACTCCCTATGATTTCGCCTCACTCTTCTACTCTGCCTTTCGTAACACAGTTCGCAAGCGTCGGGGCACATATACCTGTACTTGTGGGCCCCACCTCACCTTCTTACTTCATCAGTGGAAGGCCAACCCTCCGCCCATTGTCACAAGTCGCCTCCCTTCCACATCTCTCTCCCCTCCTGTCACCCCCTCTTCCACATCGTTCACTATCACTTCTAGTGTTCCTTCCCCCGGGACTGCCTCTTCTCCTCTTTCGCTCAGGAGGACACCTCGGCGAGCGCCACCTCATGAAGTCTGCACCGGAGCTTCTTCAACATATTCTGTTACCGGTGCCACAGGGTTACCATCAGTGACATGTCTTGTATCTCCATCAGTCGTGCCCGTGCCAGGACTTGCCTCTCCATCAGTCACACTTGTCCAGGCTTCTCCAGCGATCTCCAGACTTTCCATGGGAGGGATTGCACCAGGTACACCTCCTGTTGTACCAGTGACGACGACTGTTGTACCCGGGACTTCCTCGACAGGTGTATTGTTACGTAGGACTGCAGCTGTTTCGTCTTCACCCCCTACCACTTTCACCGATGCAGTCATCACCACAGTTCAGGCGACCTCTGACCATGTTTTGGACCAGGTGTTGGACCTGAATCTTAGCCTGGGACCCGACTCCCACTTCCATGGGCTTTCTCAGGAGATGTCATCCCAGGGTGTACTTCACATTTCGGCCTCCCCAGGCAGAGACAGGACTAGAGACGGGAGTGGGAGCCCCTCTCGCGGAGATGCTCCATCCGCCACTTCAGCCTCAGAGGAGGTATTTGAGGGAGGGATTCTGCCCAAATCTGTGGATTGCCCACCCCTTCATGAGAATGATATGTTCACAGCTTACATAGCTGCTTCATCGGGCCCACCTCTTTCAAATATTTCCCTGGTGGAAAAACAGAATGAAGATTACAGCCAACTACTATCTGTCCTTCACAAAAAACGCTCACCAGTATGTGGGGAAGAGGAGGATCTCACTCAAATCTTCACCATTCCCTTGCAGGACTGCCTCGCACAGAACAAAAAGATCTCTAGGGCCCCGACATGTTTTGTGCACTTGGACAAATTGGCACCTACAGGAAACCTGTCAACCGAGGAAGAGGGAGCTCTTCCTGACATGTTTGAGGAATTGGGGGACGTCATTAATTTGGCGGACAGGATGAATTACAGCGACAGGTATGCGTGGATGAAAAGGTCCCTGCACCTTGCTCAGCGTATCATGGATGACACCTTCACACAGCTTGGGACAGCGGTCTTCAATTCCACAGGTTATGCTCATAAGCTCCTCTCTCAACAGCAACATTTAAAGTTAGAATTCGAGAGAGCTCAGGCAGCCCAGCAGCGCGCCACTAGCGTAACACTTCGACAACAGGAGGAAAGATGGCAGAAAGAGAAGGACTCAGCAATACATGAGCGTGACATCGCTTGGAATATTCAGAAGGCTGCCCTTGAGGATCGCCTCCATAATCACAGGCAGGAATGGGAAGCAGCAATGACATCTTTGCGCAGCCTTCATGCTGCAGCCCTGGCAACTTTGCACAGCCAGCATGTCACCGAGGTGACCAGATTTCACCAGGAGATTACCAAGTTAAAAGAGTCCTTGTCTTCCTCCGAGATTGCCAAAGAAAAATCAGAATCCAGAGTGGCTGAATTGGAAAACAAGTGTTCATCCATGGAGGAAGAATTCACAGCTCTTCGGATGCAGTTGGCCACCCTCCAGACTTCCCAGTCCACCTTGCAAGAGCAAAAGGATCATTACTACCGGCGATACCACCGATATAAAGACAAGTATGAAAATCTGAGAAATGTGATGGACACGCTTGAGTGTGAGGAGGAAGCACCCCATCCACAGATAGCTATGCCTGAGCCAGAGCAAAGGGATGCGCAAAAAGCCACAGAGCCAAATACGGAGGCAGAAGAGGAGAAGGCAGAGGAACAGGCTGCAGCTTTACCACCCTCTGTAATCTCATAGAAGAGTTGATAGATGGCTGTTGGTGTTTGAGTTTTTTTTTTTTTTTTTTTTTTTTGCACTGTTAGATTTTGCCAAGCTGTTAGTGTTTTACCTCAAGGTGTACTCAGTTTTTTCTGCAATTTTCCATGCTGTCCCTTGTAATACAGCAGTTTATTTTTCACATCTCCACTTAATACAAATCATGGATTACTCCCACGGCCAACCACATGGTCTGTACTCTTTCTTTTTCCCACTCCATCACCATATCAATGGTTTGTAAGTTCATCTTTATTTTTCTTTGACGAATCGTCCAACCTTTCTATTCACCGAGACGGTGAATGATAGTGGCGGGGGAAACTGTTACCTTATCACACGACCACCTGTCGACAGGCGTTGACCACATGACGACATCTGTTGACCACATGTTGACCATGTGTCAACACAAGTTAGCCACGCGATCACACGGGTTCATCCAGGAGTACTGTCCGAGGCTGTCAACCACAGGTCGACACATGTCAACCACAGGTCGACACATGTCAACCACAGGTCGACACAGGTCGACACAGGTCAACCAGGAGTACCGTGTCCAAAGTGATCTCATCAAGAGCTGCGCACATGGAGAGTGAGCTTAGCACATGGAGCAGTCAGGAGTATTTATATTACACAGTGGTTCAGTGATACAGTGGTGCAGTGGTGCGGTGAACCAGCTCACCTGCACATGGAGAATTTACACCATCGGGCTGGCGAGTCAGGGAGTCAGAAAGTCGCCGAAGCCATCAAGAGGTGCGGTGAACCAGCTCACCTGCACATGGAGAATTTATACCATCAGGCTGGCAAGTCAGGGAGTCAGGAAGTCGCCGAAGCCATCAAGAGAGCCAGCGGCGCAACGGCTATCCTCAACAGCTAAGGAGATAAGAGGATGACCAATGGGAAGAAAGAGGGGGAATTCTCAGCGAAGAAGGGACCCTCCAAGGCGGGGGATGAGGATGAAGGAGAAGGGAGAGAGAAGAGGAGGCATTCGCATTGGGCATTGGGCATTGGGCATTGGGCATTCGGCATTCGAGAGGGGAGCGAAAGAGAGGAGAGTAAGGAGAGATAGAGGCTAGAGCTACGAGCTCGCCAAGGAGAGAATGTGGAGAGACTTGTGTGTATTTTTTGTCTACTATGGGGATAGACCTGTGTATTCTGGTGATTTGCGACTTGTGTATTCTTGTGACTTGCGACTTGTGACCTGGGGACACGTCCAGTGATATGTACATTGGCCAACTCGGTCACTTTCGCATCTCTCTTGTCTCTTCCGGATATGGGGATTGTTCACCAGTGTAGGATTTTCTTATTTTGCTTATGTTGTGGAGTTCACCGGTGATTGTCATTTAGCATAGTGCACTCGTACGGCACTCGTACGTTGTTGTCCACTGCAGTATAGCATACGACACTCGCACACTACTGCACGGTGCGCTCTGCACGATCCATTGCATTAGAGCATTGCAAAACTCATGCTTCTCACGCCAGTGGCCTTTGGCCTCCGGTAACACTTCCGGAAGGATAGGAACCCCTCCCCCCCCAAGCAGAGGTCGGGGAGGGTACCTTACGCTTCGATGGACATTCCCAGTAGCCATGGCCAGAACCCTTGCAGTCGGTGCACCAGAGACCACTTCTTATCTGAGCTTCAAAGGGTGACGGTCCATCCACTTTTGTTCTGTCTTTCAGACCTTCTTTGATTTCTTCTAGTTCCTTCTTGAGTTGCTGCCATGCCTGTGAGCCCTCTTCTCTCGGAAGTTGGGCGGTCTGGGCGGGTGGAGGCGAAACTTAACTGGGACCGTTCCATCTTCACCGCTTCCCTCAGAAATTCTTGTAGTGAGGCATGCTCAGGAAGTTTGTCAACCAGCCTTATAGCAATGGTGGAGGGTAAAGCCTTCAAAAACCACCCCTTCATGACGGCGTCATTGGGTGGCACCGACATCTTTGCCGCCAAGACCCTCATCCTTGTGTACATCTCAGAGATGCTCTCTCCAGGCTTCATGGTGTCAGTGGATAACTCTTGGACAATCATGTGTTCGAATTTTTCCAACTTGAAAGTGCGTAAGAATTCCTCCCTTAGGTCTGTCCACGTCTGGAAGTGGTCCGGAGGAAATTGACTGTATCATACATCCGCGGCATCCTCCAATGACGAGGGAAAGATGTGAAGGAACGCATGCTCATTCTCCACACCTTTAGCTCTACATGCTGTGAGGAACTTCCTCACATGAGCTTCCGCATCCTCATGGAGGTGGCCTTTGAACTTTTGAGTCTTCACGTGGACCTTGTTGAGTAGCTCGAGAAGTCTAGCTCTGTCTGGAGGACTGAGAACGGCCATCCCCACCCGAGAGGTTGGAGAGGGGGCCATCCCCACCCGAGAGGTTGGAGAGGATGCAAGAGTTGGAGGGAGTCCCGATGGGGCTGTAATGAGTGTTGGTGCTCCCGAGGAGGAGACCACCCCGACAACTCCTCCTGTGGAGGACCACAATGGAGAAGTCACTACTGATGTAGTCATAGAGGAAGTGTACCCAGATGGTAGGGCGTAAGTGGGGGCGTAAGTAGGGGGTCTCGGTGTTGCAGAGGGAAAGGGTGAGAACATGGAAGATGTGGGGGTGAAAGAGGATGGGAGAGCATTTGGGAAAGAGGGGACGGAGTTGAAGTCATGGATGAGTAAGCAGAAGGGAAGGAAGAAGGTGGTGGAAAAGGCAACACCGGTGTGGATGGAAAGGGAGATGAAACCATCATGACAGGTAAAGGCATGGCCGGAGCAAAAGTACCCCCCAATGGAATAGATGTAGAAGAAGGATTAGCTAGGAGCCCGGAGCTATGCATAATAGATGAGGTAGCAGCTTGTCCACAAGAGGTTGAGGCGGGAGCAGATGGAGTCACCACTCCGGTAGAAGAGGTGGTTGATGAAGACATCGTTGCAGGAGGAGGAGAGGGGCTGCCTTGACCTTGATGAGTCCCTGAGGAGTCCTCGTCCTTAGTACCCTCTTCTTTCACCTGTTCTCCACTTTGCACTTCTTCTTCTCCGGAGTCCGGATCTGACCACCAGGGTTCCTGTTGGTCCAAGTCAATGAGAGTATCGATGAAGTTACTTGCTCTGGCTACTGCTCCAATGGGCTCACTTTGTGCTCGAGTTGAGGACTTCGCAAACTTACGTCGCACGTAATGCTTCTTGTACCTAGTTTGGTTTGCCGGAAGTCTTTTCTCCACTCTCCTCAAGTACCTCCTAGTTCTCTCACTAGCTCCTTCAATTGTTTCAGAACTACTCGGCATAAGACCTCTCTCTAGGACCCTAGATCACCACTTCACTCGTGCTACTTAACACCAGCAGTGTCCCACCGTGATCGCCATAAACTGTCTGAGGGGGGGGTTTCCTAACACTTCTGGAAGTATTACCGGAGGCCTAGGGCCACTGGTGCGAGAAGCGAGTAAGACGTGCCATAAGTGTCACTGATGGTACGTAGGTGAGTGCTTGTCGATGGTGTGAACTATGTGCAAGCGGTACAAGTGCTGAAGTGATGTGAGCAAGAAGAAGACCAAAGCGGAACAACATCATGAAAGCCATCCCTCGACATGAACAGCAAAGAACTTCAACCACATGACACAGGTCCGTTGTACCAGGTGAAGGGAGAGGAGGGGAGGAGAACACAACGAAAAGAGATTTTAGAGTAGCGAGCCGAGATGGGAAGTAGCATAACTCATTAGAAAGCAAGATGACTGATACACTCCCAGAAGATACACACGAGGCGAGCTCTTGACTCTAGCCTCTCACTCCTTCACTCCCGCCTCTCGCCCCTCCAGAAAAGTCCCCCTCCCCCTTTTCCCTTTCCCCCTCTTCACCTTCTCCTCCTCTGCTCCACCCCCCGCTACCAATCTCCACACCTTCTTCCTATTGGATGTCTTCTTGCACCCTTAGCCATCCTTAGCCATTCCACCGTTTGTGGGCCGCTCTGTCCTTGATGGCTTCCGCAACACTCCAGCCTGTCCTGGGTCAGTGAATCCCGTGCTCCATGTGTTCTCCTGCGCTCCTGACACTAGTTGGTTGAGAGGGTTGGTGCACCACCTATGCCTCTTAACTGTTGGACTGCTTCCCATGTGCACCAACACGTGTATCCCGTGTACCATCGCGCCAATACTTCCCTCTGATTGACTTTGACCATGGTGAGTCGAGGTTGAGGTTTGGCACTCTCTTCAGTCAGGTATTGCTTCCGTCATGTCCATCTCAAGTCCATGTCATGTCCAAGTCATGTCCATGTCAAGTCATGTCATGTCCAAGTCATGTCCATGTCAAGTCATGTCATGTCCAAGTCATGTCCATGTCAAGTCCAAGATGTGAACACATGTGAACACGCTGCGACTAGGTATGACCAAGGTCTAACAACTTGGCATGTTGCTGAGGTGACCATGACGTGACCCAGGTGTGACTCTTGGTGGGTCGCCATAAACTTTGAGTACAACAAGCTTGCTAAGGAGGGAATGCAGGAAGGAGAGAGTGCATGCATTGGGATGAGATCGGTGTGCAGTGAGGGCCTGGCTCACCAGGTATATATGCTACTCTCAAAGTTTCCTTTCCTCTATACTCTATTTGTAGTTATCAGTGAGTGTCCAGCCGTTTCAGTCATTGTGGGATGAGGACTAGATGGTTGTACTCCCTGTCATTCCATAACCAAAGTTCATGTGGATACCCTCCAATTCCTCAATTCCTTACTCATGTCTTCTCAATTGTGGCCTTTTCCATGAATGGACCTGTCAGTCCCTCATTCACTTGGGAGAGGGACGCTACATGTTGAGGAAGCTACGCCCCGTGTACTCTATGATTGTTGTGTGATAAGAGAACTCTTTTGACATAAAACAGGATCCTTTTAAGGATGAGAAACGTTAATTTCAGGAAGATGCAAAACACCAAATTTCTTTACATTAATAAATGAGGAGATGAATTAATATTTACACTGATAGTTCCAAATTCTCAACTCAAAATGGCATTTCGGTGCTTCCGTACAAGCTGGAAACATTATTTTTTGTCATCCTTCCCTGGAGACACACAAGTAACATTTCACATCAATTTTCTTCTAGTGATACTGATAATCCCAGAAGAAAGTAGACACACTGCACTGCTGGGGAGATCAAGCCATCCCTGACAGGCAATTACTTAGCAAGCTACATACAAAAAAAGCAAGTATAAGGGGTCATACAAACCTTGGAGGGTGGGATGGAAATATGGATGCTGCAAAGCCTCTTCTGCAGAAATGCGATCCTCCTTCGATTTCACAACAAACAACATAATTAAATGAAGAGAACCATACAAGAGTTGGACATTTTGCACCATACCAGCAATCAGAACCTCTGCTAAGGTGCAAAAGTACACAGTTGTTTCCTACTATAGGATGCCACATGATCTTTGTGAATGAGCAGGTGATGTGTTCTCTTTGCAGTTTATGAAGGAGTATGCATTTCAAACTCCCTGAAAACTACTTTTTTTTTCCTCCTCTAGGAAACTTTTTGGGTAGACTTTATATAATCTATTCAAAAAATATTTTAATTTTGATCTCTACTTTTTCAACGAAAAAGAATCTACTAAACGAGAGTGTGAGACTCAAGCTACTCATACATCATGCAGAGCATGAATGAAACTAAAGGAATCTATGCACCATGCAAAACATGAAAAAGCCAACATAATGGCTGAGAATGCCACAAGAAGATGGAAAGAAAGGGGCTGTCTCTCCATTCCCTGAGAAAAATTCTCCTGCTATCAATGCTGATGTGGAAGCCTCCTTCATCTTCGACCAGATGCCCAACAAGTATGCACAATGTCTATCCAGTTTAGCAGCCAAAGTCTAAGCTGGGTGAGCCTGTGTACTGTCAAGTGCCTCAATCTAGCCCTGTAAATGTGCAAGGCAGTGACACTGCAATGATCTGCAAACTTCTGTCCACGGATGTATATGTAGGTCTGTCCTGAAAGACAGGAACTGTATCCAAATGGCGGAACCGAACAAGATGGTATTGAACATTGATAGCCCATGGAGCATCCTGGCTCTCAAAAAATATATGAGTCCCAGTCAAGGAAAGACCAGCTACTAAGCCCCAAGTAATAAACAAAGTGGAAGAAATGAACCTGCCTATAAGCCCTGCAATTCTTGCCCATAAAATCATGGCTCTAGTACCGACAGAACCATCTAGCCTACTCCAATTAGAATTTCTGGTACGCCTCTAAAGATATGAAATGCAGCTTCGGGAGTGGCACCAACAGGAGCATACAAAGCAGATGATGGCTAGCATAACCACTCTACAGGCAAGATCCAATCCAACAAAGCTCCAAGAAAGGAGTTTCATCCTAATGCTCACCAACACAAGAACAAACTATTGCATGTAGTGGATATCAATGAAAGCTTGATAGCTCAAGTATCTAACTGAAACATCTCTCTAAATCCAAGTGCATCCGATCTCAGCTCCCCAATGCAGAGCAAGCTTATCACTGACATAGAATCCATTGGATTTGTGCCAATTAATCTGAGCTCCTGCTGTAAGACAAAAGAATATCCAAGACCAAATTGAAAGAGGTAAGAGTTTGTGAGGAGGCATCCAAATAAACTACTGTGTCATCAGCTACCTCACTGTCTAGCAGCTCCTCATCCCTGCCTGATGGGGAGTCTCATGCCAAAGATGCCTCTCCCACCTTACTTCAGTTCAACCCATAGCGCTTCCTCTTCATGTGTTATTCCAGCCATAGTGCTGAGTATTGCAGGTCATACAACCCATGGTTGCTGTCCAACTCCAGCCCAAGCTGTAAAGTTTGTTTTGCTGAAGATTTTTGTGTTTGTAGCTCCTCAAATAAAGTTGTGGAGCTCAAGATATCTCAGTCTGAAGGTTTCAGCCTCAACTAGTATGGGAGACATATTTTCAATTTATGTTAGTTTGTAGATTTTTGTCACAGGGTCATGTGTCTTGTCAAGATGCAGCAGATCTTCTCTGTCCGGTCCAGCCTCTACATCAAGTTTCCTCAGTCCCAACTGACCCAAGAGGAGGACTTCTCTTGAAGTCTGTGAGGTTTCCAAAGTTTGAGATGGGGCCAAGCAGATTGCAGTTACCTTTAGCCAGTCCAGGTGTCTTTTCTCAGTTTCCTTTTTTCCCCCAAAGAAAAGACTTCCATTAAGCATGAAAGAAGCTCCAAGAGCAATGCTCATAGGAGAAGTACATCATGCAAGGCATGAAGAAAAACACCCTAAAAGGGGGAAAATCAAGCTCATGTAAGAGAGCTAGAAAAATACACGGTTGAGGCTGATAGGGCCACTGAACCCTAGGACGGGCTGTATGAAAAATGGGGATCCATTCCACTCCCTAAGGAAAACAATCCTCGTGGTAGAGGCTGCCCGGGACGGTCCCATAAGGTGTGTGCAGTATCTGTCTAAATATTGACCAATGTGTGTGCAGTGTGAACTTGGCACCATCCAAGGCCTCTGTGCATTTGGACCTCCATATATGCCACACTGATATGCTCGCCACAATCTCCTAGGAATCCACACACGCATACTAAGTCTATAAGGGAAACCCTGAACTTCATCCAAAGAGCATGACTCAAACCAACTGTCATCAAAACAAGAGAGCCCAAGAAGAGTCACATCTCTCATAAAAAACTTGAGGGCCCAAAAGAGAAAGCCAAGCTAGCAAGCCCCAGGTCATGAAGAAGGAAAAATGAGTAAAAGAGCTCAACAAACTAGCAATCCCCTTCAAGATGAACCTCGCCTTTCTGCAGTCTCATAAACAATGTTGAATAGACTCTTAAACGGAAAGGCAACAAATACAAGTAGTAGTGTCTGTTGCCTCGAACATGGACCTCCAATCGTTCAATCCAATCCCTCCACGGATAGAAAGCCAAAGAAAAGAGTGCATTTTCTATGACTAAGGGATTTCTAGAGTCTCTTCCAAAAGGATTTCTGCAAGTCAACAGAAATCTGAAAATTCTCCCAAGGAGGAGCTTTGGTGAGCTTCCAACCTCTAAGGTTGAGCTGAAACATCCTGGCGTTACTAACCAAGTAACGAAAGAAGGGGAGACTCTTCTCCCGATGCCTTGCCTTGATCCACTCCCAATCCTCGGGGTTCCATTGTAATAAATACTTCATGGGGACAAATACTTTATGGGGACAGCTCCATAAAGCCAACTACTCCATGTACCAAAGGAAATCTGATCTAGGTTAGGGCCAAAGACTTCCCTTGAGCATGCATCTGGCCATTTTAATCAATGTCTTATTTTTCCGGTCTGCAACTCCATTCTCTTGCGGAGTGTATGGCATTGTGTACTGATGTATGCCCGGGGCTGCTAAAAAGTCAAAAAATTCACGGGACCTATTCACCCTCCCATCAGTGTGGAGAGTCAAGAGCTTGTTTCTGCTCTCATTTTCAGCCATGGCAAGAAATGCTTGAAACAAGAGAAGACACTAGACTTGGACGACAAAGGATAAACCCAAGTATGTTTGGTGGAAGTCATCCACGAAGGTGACAGAGTGTAAATAGCCCCCAAGTGATGCTGTCCGCATCAGCCTGCATACATCCTTATGCAATAGGTGCAACTTGCTAGATGCACCAACAGTCCCATCTTTTGGAAATGAGCACTGATGCATTTCACCCAACAAGCAACACTCAAATACATTTTAGTAAGTGCATGCATGGGTGGAACGTCTACCACCATGTCCTTAAAATGCCTTTTCGCCAACCTTCCATAGTTGAGGCGTCCCAATCTGTGTCCAAATGACAGATTCAGCTATTGCATTTGCTTCTGTAACAGCCTGTTTTCATATGCATCAAGATGGATGGTTCAACTATCTGGACAGTGTGCCAATAAGTACTATATTGGAGATGGTTGAGATAGAATCAGGCTTTTTTAATATCTAGAACACATAACACTTTCAAAAGAGTCATTAAATCTCCTGACACTGTAGTGACCTGCACTTGGCCGACCCCTCTCACGAGATAAGATATTGTTTGCACAAGTGACAATACCCCCCCTTGGGTGCATCATTCAAGGACTGAAATAGAGTTAAATTGACAAAGTTGCATCATATTTTGTCGGATTGTAATGGCAAATCTCAACAAATACCCACTCATCATTAGATATATTTGCTGTCCCATGAGTGTGCTCATGGGCAGCTAGAGCATTTGTAACTGTAACACCTTGCTGTCATTTTTTATTTTCCGAAACAATGAGCTTCCAATACTCAGAGATGGCTTCATTTGCTTTGTTTTCTTCTTCACATCAGCCGGGGTGAGTGTGCTCATGGGCAGCTAGAGCATTTGTAACTGTAACACCTTGCTGTCATTTTTTATTTTCCGAAACAATGAGCTTCCAATACTCAGAGATGGCTTCATTTGCTTTGTTTTCTTCTTCACATCAGCCGGGGTAGAAGAAGATGTGGTACTAGATGAAGTTTGGGCTTGCTGAAATTCTTGTCCCCCTTTCCTTTGCCTTTGTGATCCATGGCATAGGCATCATCTGCATGAATGAAAGCAGCCTGGTTTTGATGGCTCTGCTCCTCCTACAAGAGTAAGGAAACAAGCTGATCGAAGGTGTAGTGGTTAAGTTTACCCAAAGCCTGTAACCTCAACATCATAGCAAGGCCTTGATTTGAATCAGGTATGCCATCCAATGTGGTGGACACCACCTGGGAATTTGGCAAAATCTCATCAACATTGATGAGCTGCTCTCTAATATCCTTGACCTGTGTGAGATATGCATCCAATTGTCCCCTTCGTTAATCTTCACATTGTCTAGCTGCCCGCGCAAAGAGGCAACCCTGGCCTCATTTCGAATTTGATATCGATTGGCCAAAGTGTCCAACCCTCTTACTAGAGGTTGCAATCAAGGCATGTGCCTATGTATCCCTCTTATCCCAACGTATATGATCTGGGGTGGCAGGCACTACGCTAGCAGTGGTAGTGGATCAAGAAGTGGCAGTAATAGCACCACCTGAAGTGGTGGGTGGTGGCAGCACGTCCTATGCCTGAGAGACAAGTTTGGTCTCGGATCCAATAACAAATACCCCAAAATTTATTGGACACCACCAAGTGGCACACCATGTACAACCACATGGGATAGCTGGTGCCATCAAGCTTGTCCTCAATGGACAACATTTTAAGCAAGCTATTGTTGACCATTGCAAAAATCCCGAAAAGAAAGTGCCTTGCAAATGTCAAAGCCTCAAGGCTATCACTAAAATGAGCTGGCTGCCCAAATATCTGACTACAAATCTGCAAATGTCAGGTCAAACATGACAGCAAAAAGTTTGCACATTTGAATTCCAAATGGGTTGCTCAAACACTAAGCTAAATGCAATAATGCATCCAAAAATCTGCCTGCAAATCTGCAAATGTCTATCCACCAGCTTCCCCAAATGTCCGCACAAATCTGCTTCAATGAACCTGAAAATCAAGTATAAATGCACAAGGGCCAATGCAAGGCAAAGAGCAAAAGCCCCAATCTCTTGCAAGTTGAATGTGAGAAATTGAAGGACAAGGCCTTACCAAGCAAATTGAGAGCAAAAGACTAAAATTTTAACAAAAGCCCCAACTTTTGGAGAGGGGAAATGTGCCAAAAGAGGGAAAATCCCAAAAAAGCCTTAAATGTGATTGTTCCAGTCAAATGTCAATACATATGTCTGCAATGTGAGCAAATGTGACCCAAAAGCCACAATTTTTTAGTGCTCCATGACCCAATAAGTCAATAGAGTTGACTAATTTGCAAGAGCAAGCTGTTGAAGGCAAATGGGAGCCCAAAACACAGCATAACTTGGAAGTTGGAGCAGCAGGAAAAAACAAACATAAGCTGCAACGAGTTGTGAAACTTGCTGTACAGACATGTCTCAAAAATCCGTACATTTAACTGATCTGCACGACTGTACGAACAGCCCTAGTTGGAACAAATATTGGTTGAAATGTATCTAAGGGCAATTGTGCTTGCACAGAAGGTCTTGTGATAGCAAATGACGTTGAAATGTATCTAAGGGCAATCATGCTTGCACAGAAGGTCTTGTGATAGCAAATGACGTTGATTTGGCAACTTAAAAGCCCATCATAAATCACGGCGAATGAGTGTTTGTTTGGAGATTGCCAAGGGCTATATTGTAAACTTAAAAAGTATAGCAACCAGTCACGGGTCAGATGCCAAGTTTCGAAGCAGCTCCAACAGGTCGAAGAAGGAATGCAAGTGCTGACAATTGTGGGACAGTAGAGCTCTGCAAACTGAGGCAAATGAGCGCCAATTTGGCATGGCTGAGTGACGCCTCGGGTTGATACAACAACAAGAATTCCAATATGACGAAATGTGCTGGAACGGGTGAGGGGTCGCGGGTGTGGTGAGGGCTATATTGTTAGCTCTTACACCTAGACAAATGGATGAATCATACAAGCAGAAGCCACTTCAACACTTCCTTTATCACACATCGAGTTGGCTCCCGTCTTCACCCATGGTGTTTCTTTCCTTAGAGGAACTTGGGCTGAGCAATGAGCATGGGGGAGGGCCAGTAGAAGCAAGGGATCCTGCTTTGATACGATTGTTGGATGCGAGGATCAATGGAAGGAAGCTAGAATGCAAGGAGGAGACTACAAGCTGAAGAAACTGAAGTGTACTTGCAAATGGAAAATGAGAGAGTAGAAATGGTAGCCTATATAGGGCTCAAACTCTATTTAGGAGTAAATGTCCTAGGTGAACTAGGACTAGTATCCCAAGTGGTCTAGATGTCCTAAGTAGGCCTAATTAGCCTACAAGGCTATACCAAGGCTAAGTGGCAACCCCAGACACTTCATAAAATGGGTGAAACCCGTGGTCACCTTACGAGTAATACGATACACCCACAAAGCCGTAGGAAACGGTAATTCCCATTCACTCCTGCTCCTCTCAATCATCTTAGCAATGATATTGCATAGTGCCCCATTGGTCTTTTCTACTAGACCATTGCATTGAGGATAATAGGCTGACAAAGCCTACGCTTCATAGAAAGCTTGGACAGCAAAATGTGTAACACCTCCCCTCTGAATGCAGGGAAATGATCTGTTACAATTTCAAGTGGCGTCCAAACCATGCATATATGTTTCCGACTAAGAAATTGGCCACCATCTTGGCTTTGCAGTCCACTACCACTTTAACTTCAGCCCATCTGGTAACAAAATTTGTGGTCACTATGATATAAATCTTTCCGTTGCCGGGAGCATAATAGAGGCCCCACCAAATCGAGCCCCCATTTCTTGAAAGGGCCTAATGCAAGGATGGGGTGCAGTGGGCCCCGTTTCAGCTCTCTTCTCTTGAAAGTTTGACATGTATGGCAAGTGGTGCACGATTCCTAAGTATCTTTCTGCCAAAACTACCCTGCTGCCAAAACCTTTCTAGTTGTATTTTCATGTGAAAAGTGGGCCCCACAGATATCCTCATGAAAAGGCTTTCATCACCCTTTGTGCTTCTGCCTTCCAATCAATCTCCACGGCATCAAGTCTTTCCCATTTCGTACAACGGATCTCCCAACAGCATATAAGGATTAGCTTTCATAAGCAACGTCAGCTGTCCCTGCTTGGGCACCCTCTCAAGAGGCTCCCCTTCTTGTAGCTAATTGTATATATCCTGTAAACCCTCCAGCCTGGGCATTCTGTTCCCTGATAATGTGAAGAAGGAATTCACCTCTAGCTGTCTGCATAGCAGTTTTGCTTCTTCCTGCAAAGGCTAGAGTGTCTTGTTGTGCCTCTGCCAAGTTCCTTGCATGTGGCATATTACGAGTAAAAAATGTCCAAACAAAAGGCCTTTGAACCCCAGTTTCCCGGCAGCCTTTGAAGCCCTGTATCGAGGCCAAATACTAAGCTTCACTATTCAAGGTTATTGAGTTTACTTGTTCCCTCTCCGCAACGATCTCCTGACCATTAGGATTGCATAAGCAGATACCTATACTTTCCTTTCCTATGTTTTTCCGGAATACCCTGTCAAAGTATAAAGTATACACTGGCCCACTCACTTTCTGATCTTCCTGTGTGATCTGTCCTTAATCTGACTCTCCACATCTTCTGCTACTTCCCTTCTGTGAGCATATTTGCCAAGGTAGCATGAGCAGTGTTGTTCATGATAAAAGAGAACTGGAATTCATGCAACTTGGCTAAACACTTAGCAAATCTCTCTCGAAAGCATAAATCAATTCCATCAACTGGTGACAACAAAATCTTTCCAACTCCCCTCACAAGACATGAGGAATTCTTGGCACAAGAAACTCTCTTGCCAATATGAGCAGGCTGCAAATCAGCAAATAAATAGAAGTGATGGAAGGCCCACTGTCAAAATACCACACTGCAACTGGCACCGCTCACATTAAGTGAAGTAATCTCTTGATTGGCACCATATTTGGCATCATAACTGCTAACTAGGAAGGATCAATCTTCAGCCACATAGTTTGCTAAGGTATTTTCTTCTTTGCATTTGACGTATTGGATTCTGGAACTATCATTTCAGCTTCCTTCTTTTTCTTTTCCTTCTCCAACCTCTTCCTGCAATTATTGATATAGTGTCCAGGCTACTTACAGTAATGGCATTTACCCTTCTTTTTGGGACAACCATCATTATCCTTGATGGCTGTGCTGAATCAGTCCTAGAATGATGGCCACCAAAATGACTTAACCTTTCTTTTTCCCAACAATGTTTGATCATCATCATGCACTTCAATAGACATGTTCTTTCTTGTCTGTTCTTCCTCCAATAACTTTCCCACTAGTTCTTTTTTTTTAAAGAGAAAAGTGATATATTCCATTCAAAACAGATCATACAACAGGTGGGAGAGAAAGTACTCTATCCCTAGCCTCAACAATGTGGCAAAAAAGCCATGGTGGTGGTCTAAAATGCCACGACATCCCAAAAGGGGCCAAATGAAAAAATAATGAGCAGTCCCATGTCCTCATGAAGGATAGAAGTCTGCCACGAGCTGCCAAAGAGGTGCCTGTACACCGCTCCCACTGACTCATGAGAGTGAAGATAATCTCCGCCCAAATGGAAGTGAGAGTGTCAGCCTCCGTGCATAAATGGCCCCCAAGGACAAAAGAACATCGCGAACACCATATCCGCCATAGAGTAATGCTGGAAATCACCTCCCATGCTGACCCTGCAGGTGAAGTAGGCATGAAATCCTGAGCAGGTACAGGTACCAAAAGTAAATCATGTGGCTCCATGATGCTGACATCTGTGGGACCCCATCTCTGGCGACGCTGCATGAAGAAACCATGGTCTCCTGGCTCTGACTCAAAGAGAGCAAAGGCTCCAGATCCTCTCCCCCAAAGGGCAGCACCCCATGTCATCAGAAAGGACTCGGATGTAACATATGAGAACAACCTGAAAATACCTGTCCATACCACTCTAGAGCTGGGGCAGCTCCATAAACAATGCTTACTAGATTCCTGTGCAAGCTGACAACGCATACACAAGGAGGGTCTACCCATCTGCTGAAGCCAAGTACCCACAGGTATACCCCTATGTATAGTGAGCCAAAGAAAATAGGATACTTTCCTGGCTCTACTGATGCCCCAAAAGTGAGTCCAGTAGCTCAGCAAGAGCTCTGCAGTAAGTCCCTGTGCATGCCAATGCTGTGAGGCTGATGGTCGGTGATGAGAGTCTCTCTGCTGAAGCCTGTAACTTGCCCTCGTCGAGTACTGGAAAAAGGAAAGAGGACGGCCGCCTGCCACCGGAGCAGGCCACGTCCACTCACCTAGGTCCCAGTCGAGCTCCGCGAGAGGTCAACCCTAAAAAATCCAAAGTTTCCATCTAGGATCCTCTGCAATGGTCAACCTGGAAGGATCTGTGGCCCATTCCTTACCCAGGCAACCAATGACCCTCACCCTCTGCCAAAGGAGCTCCTGTCGATCCGGGGGCTGAGTGGGATACAATCTGTGAGAGGAGTTCGACTCAAAATAAGTAAACGGTGCCGGTCCTAAACGAGCTCCAATGCATAGCCCAGCCTCACTAAAACAACATGACCAAGTAGAGATGGGATGAACATAAGCTAGATCTGTAAGCATATCCCTCCACTCCTGAGGAATAGCTCTCATGATCAGTAATCTGGTGGCAACAATCTGTCCAAGTGGCCCGTGTCTATCTCTGATCTCCTCCTCTGACATCTCCACACCTCCCCTGAACCAATCTCTGACTGTCACAACCCGCTGAGCATGCCATCTGGCTAGGGGAGTCCTAAGTTCTGTATCAGGGGAAGATCCCTGATACCGAACCAAGGGGTTATGATAAAGTGGCTGTCGAGCAATTTCCTCTCTGGAGGAGGGAACTGCTTTGCTGAGGTGCTGTCGAAAATGATCCCATATCTGAATAAGCCCTTTCACAAGAGGTGAGGAAGGCTGAGAATGCTGGTCCGTCAGGAAGATCCAACTGACTCTACTTGCCCACTGGCCTGCTGCTCTAGGGGTGTACTGGTGAATCCCATGCAGTAAGAATTGCTTCCACGGCTGATCTCCTGGAGTCAAACCTCTAACAAGATGTTTGAAAAAAAGGGCTCTGCTCTGCATCTCAGGATCAAGAACCCCAAGTCCTCCCTGCGAGGAGGGTAAAGTGATAGTATCCCATGAAACCCTGGCCCTAGTGTCCTCAGAACCGTTGCCACCACTCCACAGAAAGTTCCGGAGCAATCTCCTCACCTGATGGATCAAGTCAGCATGAAAGCACCAACATGACGCAACGTACCACATAGTCGCTAGTAGAACCTGGTTGAGTACCAGCGCTCTACCGGCCAAAGAGAGTCTAGCCGTACTCCAATAGGCTAGCTTTCTTCGGATACTCTCAAGAATTGGGGCAAACTGTTGCGTCGAGGACACCTCAATGCCAACCTGGAAGCCTAGATATCTCGTAGAGGTGCCTCTGGGAATCCAAACAAAGCCTCTGTCTCCTCCCCATGCTGGGGTATCCTGCTGAGCTCCAGTCCAGATGCCTTTTGATTTGTTCCAATTGACAAGTCCCCCTGAGGCTAGGCAGAACTTGTCAATTGAATCCGCAGCAGTAGCAAGACTATACGCATCTCCTCTGACTGTCAGTGCCGTGTCGTCAGCAAACTCAGTGTCCAGAAGCTCCTGCTCTTGCTCCTGCCGGATAGGCAGATGGAGGCCCAAAGTGCCATGATTGGTAGCCTGCATAAAGTATCCCATAGCCTCCGCTACGAAAAGGAAAAGGTAAGGCGCAAGCGGGCAACCCCGTCGTATCGATCTGGATAGCTGAAAAGGCGGTCCTCTGCCTCCATAGACCACCATTCTGCTAGAAGAGTGAGACTAAAGTGATGAGACCCAGGAAATCCATCTATCACTGAAGCCTAGCCTCCTCATAGTGCCCTCCAAGAAACCCCAGTCCACCCTATCATAAGCCTTCTCAAAGTCGAGAAGAAGAACTGCAATCTCCTGCTGACTCTCCTTTGCCCAGTGAGTGGCCTCCCAAAAAGTAAAGATGTTATCCAAGATACTCCGATCTTGGACAAATCCTGTCTGAGTAGCTCTGATGATATCTGGCAGCATAGGCTTTAGGCGAAGAGCCAAGGTCTTCGCTAGGATCTTATAGGCTGTCCCTAGAAGTGTAATGGGTCTCCAATTACGTAGGACTGTCTTGTCTCCCCCTTTCGGGATGAGACAAATCATACCTGTGCATAATGTCTCGCCCAAAGATCCTGTATCGAGAGCCTCTGAAAAGGCAGAGAGTAGATGAGGCCCAATCATATCCCAAAGAGCTCTGAAAAGAAGTAGCGACAAATCGTCCCCCCCCCCCGGCATCTGTTTCTGGGCAGCTCATGTAACGCGTCCGTGATCTCCAAGAGTGATAGTGGGCTATCCAAAACATGACTCATCCTGTCTGAGACCATCAGGGGGATATGGCTCCAAATCTCCTCTCTGGCTCTGATCATCTCCTCAATGATTGGATCGGCGGTGTAAAGAGTGGAATAGAAATCAGAAGTGAACTCAACAAGACGGTGAGGGTCCGTCTGAAGAGCCCCGGCCTCATCCACAAGTCTACGAAGACTGTCCGAAGAGTATCTCTGACCCACTGCCCTGAAGAACTCTCTAGAGCATCTATCCCCCTTCTGAATCCAGAAGTCTGCTGGGAGTAAAACCTGAAGGCCCTCCTGCCTTGAATCTCCTCTAGTCTCTCCTGAGCCTCCGAAAGCTGTCCTCTGCTGATGAAAAGAGAATGAGGAAAACTCTGAATCACATCTCTGAAGTCTGGATACCTCCGCTCTTGCGTTCCGATCTCTGATTCTGAGCTTTTCCTTCTCCTCTTTTGCCCTCAACTGGCAGGCCATGCTGACTCTAGCCAAAGCCCCCTCTACCCACATCAACCAGCCCTGATCCACAGCAGTGTCCTCGGACAACCAAGCCTCTCTCAACCGTTCCACGAACTCTGTGTCCTGAAAAACAAAATCCGGAACTCTCACTGAGCCTATGCTCTCCAATCGAGAGCCAATCGAGAGGTAGGAAGAATCTGTAAAAAGACTGGAGCATGGTCAGATAAAACATAACCCGGGGGGATCCCAATCTGTCCTCCTCTGGCCTGGCCCCATTGGCCAATATAAAACCTGTCAAGTCTGACCAAAGAAAGAGAGCCATGGAAAACCCCGGACCAAGAGAACTGAAGACTGTCAGCCAAGTGACGAAAGTCATCCAATCGATCTGCATCATGAAGTCCAGCATGCAAAACAAAACTATCCCACTCCACTCTCTCCCTATCAGAAAGGCCACCCTATGTCTGACCCGCCTTGTCTTCAGAGAATTCAACCATGTTGAAATCTCCTCTAACAATCCAGGTGTCTGCCTAAGGAAGGGACTCTCTGAGCTGTCTCCAAAAAGCACATCTGTGGGCTGGATCCGTGGGAGTATACACATTGAGAACACCAACTGTTGTGCTCTCAATGTGAAGAATAACATAGCATGCTCTGCTCTCCACTAATGTACCCCACTCCCTCTCCCACTCCCACGCCCCTCTCCCACTCCCACGCCCATCCTCCCACCCCACCCCTCCCACTCCCTCTCCCACTCCCACTCCCTCAAAAAGTGTGTGAAATGTTTTGATGAAAATGGGGATCTACTAAAACTTTCATCTCACTCTTTATCTAATATAGAAGATGTTGAATTATATGTAATCGCATCTCTAGCCTTTCTTCTCTCTTGGTTGGATACAATTACAGACATTATAATTAGGTTTACTGGATGTTGCAGGAGTTTGTCTTTCAAGATGCTTCAAAGCGGTTGAAGGGAAACTGAAATGCAAACTCCTCCCCTCGTGCCATCCGCTGGGCTCCAATATGTCTAGCTCTGTCCTCTGAGTAAGGATCTGCATCTGTCAATCCTGTCTTGGGAGAGCTTATGCTCCTGGATAAGCACAATGTCTGGAGGGGACCCTAAGGAAATAAACCGAAGGGAGTCCCTAAGCAACTGCAATCTAGGAACTCCCAATCTACGATCATCTGCATCTGAGGTAAATCTACGGCCGTTCAGTCCTCTCACATTCCAAGAAATGATGGACAACCTAGACATCAGATGGAAGTGAGGGTGTGTCAATGGCAACGCACAAAACTCTCTCTCTGACGGCGCAATCCAAAGTCGGTCTCTGATCAAACTCCAAATCAGCCCCAACTCATATAAAATGGCTCCATCCAAGGGAATAGTACTCTGGCGCGAACTGAGGAGCTGAAAGTCAAACCAACCAGCACTCCTGGGTAAATCAAAGTCTCCCTGAATCTCAAAGAACAGAAACAGAAAGGCCCTACCACCGAAGCCAGGTCGAAGAGTCCTAGGGCAAGAATGAATCTGCGAGCCAACAATACGATGAACCGATGAAAACTGAGTCATGCACAAGAGCTGTCTAGCAATCTCGTTGTCAAGTAACTCTAGCTGACCAACTTTCGCTCCCCTGAGATAGAAAGCTACCTGCAGAGAAACGAAGAACATGCCCCTCTCTGGAGAGAGTAACAGATCCCAAGTACTCCTCTACCTCATTTGATCGTCGGCAAAACACCGGTAGAAGTTCCAATCGAGTGAGGGAGTCTGTGATAACCTCTCGAGCCAAAAAGGGCCAAAACTCAACGGGCAGATCTCTGTCAACCATCCTGGGGTCAGGTCTAGGAGTCAGAAGAGTTGAAAAGGGTTGGGCCGTCCTAACTCTGCTCCTGGAATAGGTGAGAGGGAGAGGAAGAATCTGCAACGAGGTGTCTATCCGCGTGTGACTGATACTCTCGCTTAATCTCGTCTGCTAGGATCTCCCAATCCTCACGCCTGTCTGGGTATTGAGCAAAATCTGTGACCGCACTCGCAAAAGATCTGGATAAACCAGGAGTGAAAAGCTGTGAGGATGAGGCTGTACTGGGAGGGGTGTCTAAAAGGACGCTCTGGCATAGCAACAAAGGAAGGTACTGTGCGATGGGGCTGTGAAAGAGGTATCGATGGAACCTCGTACAGGCGCATGAGATCCTGGGACCGGCTCACTCTAACCTGTGTCGTAAAATACCACTCTCTCAATGGACTGCTCGGGAGAGGCATCCATCACAGTAACTGCAGCCTGAGCAGTCTCCTGCTGAATAACTGTCTCCGTAACCAATATCTAAACCTCCGGGGTAGTAGTGTCTAGAGTCCTCAAATCCTGAGCTACTTTCTCCTGCACAGCGTGAAGACCTGTCTGTGGATGGTCCTCCGCATCTCCCCTTTCCGGGGTCTCTTGCACATGTGTCTTGACTCCCTGAGCTATCGTCTCCTCCACAGTGTCAAGACCTGCCTGCGGATGGTCCTCTGCATCTCCCCTTTCCAAGGTCTCCTGCACATGTGTCTCAACTCTCTACCATCTGTGAGCTCGTACCTGGGGCTGCTTGTACTGCTGGCTCTCTCTCTGTCTCCGTCTCCTCCGAGCTCTCCGTGAAAGCTGTTCCACTGGAGGCACCTCCAGGTCCTCTGAGTCCACTGGAGGCTCCCCCAGAGGAGTCTCCTCTCGTTCTGCTGAATGAGTCGAAGCAGGCTCAGAGACCCCTGAAGGCTGAACTGTAGGCTCTAGGTCACTCGTGGGATGAGAAGGATCCAGAGTCTCTGATTGAGGCCAACGACTAGGGCAATCCCTAATAAAATGATCTCTCAAAGGTCGAGGAGGAGGGAACTCTGAAGTGAGTCTGACCCTCGTAACACCTGTACCAGCAAGTGACTGAGCATAGGAAAGTCTAGCACCTGATGGGATGACTGTTCCTGCCACGCTAGCCATATGCTCCACAGCTCTGCGACAAGAGCTGACCTCATCTGGAAGTCCAGGGAAAAGCATCCAAAAAGAGACCTGACGCGGTCCCGGGGAAGTAGTACTGAAGTGCTTCCGCCAAGGCCACAAATGGATGACTCTGCTCTGAAACTGAATCGGTGAGCTCATAAGTACTCTTTGAGCCTGCTCTGTAGACTGAAGGCCAAAAGAAAAGTACCCTTTGCCAAGCAATCGGAAAACCGTAACTGAGACACCCAATGAGGCCATGCTGGTGTACACCCAATCACGTAATTGTTGGCCTCTACCGGGTAGAAAGCCAATGATGTGCGTCAATCGAAAACCCTCCTCTGCTACCTCAATCATCTGCACAATGTCAGGAGGAAAAGAAACTGTGACTTCGATCTCCTCATGTTTGGCGACGGGAGTGGCATTAGTGTCCTCCATTGTCTCAGCTTGCGCTGTCCTAAGGGGAGGAGCTACCTCTGCTGAAAATATCCACCAAGAACTCGCAACCAACCTCTAGAATCCCAAAAAAACCCCTGGTTAAAGAAAGCCCCAAGCTTCAGCCTGCGTGGAATGAAAACAGGCCGCTCAATGTTGAAGCAGAAAGCTCCGCCTATGTCTGGAAGCAGCCCAGGAACACAGCTCTCCGGAACATGAGCAGAACAGCCCCAGAGAGGGCCCTGAAGCAGCCCAGCCTGAAGCGCAAGGGAGGGGCAGACAACAGCTTGAAGGGCCGCCTAGATGGCAGCCTGAAGGGCGCGACCAGCAGCAGCCAGCAGGATCAGCAGGGCGCGCAGCAGCCAGTCGGGCTGTAGGGGGGGGGGCCACAACGCGAACAGGCTGAAGGGGGGCACGACCACTAGGGCGACCTGCAGCCAGACGGGCTGAAGAGGGGGGGCGCGATGCGATAGCAGGCTGAAGGGGGGGGGTGCGATGCGAGAGGGCTGAAGGGGGGGGCGACTTGAGCAGGGCACTGCCAAGGGACCCTGCGCGACCGAGGCAGCAGGGCGCTGCCAAGGGAGCAGGGTGCGACCAATTGGCAGGGCGCTGCCAAGGGCTGGAAGAAGGCGGCGGGCAATGGCGGGCAGCAGGCAGACGGGAGCTCCTCCAAGCGATCGCAAAATGTTTTTTTTCCCCCACTTGTTGATTGAGTGTTGCCCTTTGAGTAATACTTTGTCGAATTTGCCGAAAATCTTTGTAGAAATGTTGGACTATACTGCCCCTCATGGACAGGTTTAGAGTCCCTTGTGGATGCAATTTTGCTGGTTTTCTTTTTTGAGTGAAATTCGCTCCTGTATATAAGAAAAATCAAAGTAGAAAAATGATGCAGCTCCACCCTCTACTTATGAAGAGCAATTTAAGACAGGGTGTTGAGCATGGAAATTGCACCATGTGCATAGTGTATACTAGTGGTAGAATGGGGATGCCCCAATGTATAGGCTAAGTCTAAAGGTCCCAATTCCCCCTTTGGAACTCCAAGATCGATTAGAGGAGGGTCCTCCTCTCATCCTTTGAGGCTATCTCAAATTACTGTGCTTGCATTATACAAAATCCTTTTGCCTCAACCCTGGGTTTCAGAAAGGGGTAATTTTCTTTGACGAATGAATCGGCCAGCTAAGTGGTGGACGAAAAGACTACGGCAACTTTGGGCATACAAGGTTCCACTTCGGCAACAGCTTTTTTTATGGCGCGTGCTTCTAGGAAATTTTCCATCTGGACAGTGGCTGGCATGTAGGCACATTGCTCTTGCTTTATGCCATCGGTGTCTGATTTCTCAGGAGACTGTGCCTCATTTATTCAGGCATTGCCCGTCTTCTCGGTAGTTTTTGGATTCTCTTTGACAGAGGCTACGAGCGAGATTCCCGACTCTTCTCTTCAAGAATTTTTCCTGGCTCTTTGGTTTTCATCCAGAGCGACCGGAGTTTCATCTTTTCTTTGTTTGAGCTCGCTATTGGGCACTTTGGACTTTATGGACAGACCACAATTGTAAAGTCTTTAGTGATCCCAATTTTTCTTTGTTTGCTTTCTTTAATCGTTCTCTGCAGCAATCTTTCCTTGATTGCTTGTAGACTCGCCACATAGATCAGAATGTATATTTGGCTTATACTGAGATCTTCAGTTGGTGTATTTTCTAGCGCCTCTTTTCTGAGGTGACTATTCTTGTAATATAATCAATCAAAGCTTTCACTAAAAAAAGAAGAAGTAAAGAGACAATCAGGGTTCTCTAAGTTAGGGTTATATATATATATATCTTTGTATCCTTTATCTTGTTCGAAAGAGAGTGTCCATATTGTATAGCATTTTGGTGTGTGGAGGCTGCAGCCTCCTCTTCTCCATCTCCTACCTTTCCACCACTTCTAATGTCCACTCAGCACTTTATGGAAGCAAAAACATATTTAATGCAGGACAACAGCCTAAGAGTATCTCATTCTTGACTTGTGCTTCCAAGTACAACAGAGCGATATCTTCAGAGATCAAGACAGTCGTTTTCCAAAATGCTAAAATTTCTTCGCAAAACAAAATAAACTGTTCAAGGTTTATTCGGAAGTGACATTCAAAGCATGCTGTCTCCGTGCCCCTGTAATATCTGAATACCTGGGGGTGAATTGCAAAAAATGGCTTCATCATAAAAAACAAGTCTACTTGATAAGAAACACCAAGAAGAGTGATTTCAGATGCTGTACTAAATCGAAATGAAAGCACATAGACAACACCTTCAACACATCAATGCTGGTGTGCCCACTCCAGAAAACTGTCTTTACTCCAAGGCTTTCAAAATTCCATTAATGCATATTTAGCGTAGTAAAATACTCACAGGATGCCATTGTAAAAGTTCACGCAGAAGACGGAGAGCCCAAACATCTGTCAGCCTGTAGGCAAACATCTGGCTAGTAAGTAAAAGAACTCTGATCAGTGATATACGATTGGGAACACAAATCAAATTACTCATCAGAGGAGTTACCTTCTTGTTATTACTTGTCAAGGCCTCAAATGCAATAAAGCAACTTATATTACAGTGCCTTTGACGGATCTTATATATATTTGGGGGACAATGATAGCAAGTCAAACACCAATTTTCTATGAAAATCTCACGAGTTCCAAAGAATCTCAGGGTCTTTCAGCTAGCAGGACCTTTCTCATATATTTTTGAGGGACAATGGTAGCAACTCAAACCCCAATTTCCTAGTAAAATCCATCTGTCCTAGTTGTTCTTTTCTTACCGCTCTTCCAAAAATTGTGATTGATTCTTCAGCCCCTCATCTACTGAGCAATTGCCTAATAATAACCTTTTAAGCTTAGGGACTCAGCATGTCTGTTCATCTGTGATTGAGCATTACTTTGGATCTTTCAACTTGCTGCTGAAGCCAATGGATGAAAAATTTAAGTTCGATGAATGACACTATTTAATTAGGTTACTGATACTTCAAACAGATTGTAAATACTAATGCCCAGAAAAGCACAAAACATTACTTGTCAAAATAAGGAGGAAATGCTAAAGCTGTAACTTGAAGCCCATATAAGCATATCATATGGAGATTGTAAATCAACTCAACCCAAAGCTAATCATACTAGAATCAAAGGAGTACAAGAGATAAGAGAACCAACATAATTGGTCTCTAATCCCGAAGACATCCATGAGAAAACAGAAAAGATGTGTGTAATGCCATCTGATGCCATACTCTGATAAGCTACAAGAAGGTCACAGCCACACATTCTGAGAAACCCATGTCCACCATCGACAACTTAGACTCACAATAGCATCTGTCCCTCTACATTCATAGAGAGTCTATGATCTGTAACAAACCTGTGGCGCATGTCCCTATGCTCAGCACATCCAAAGACGTGTGCAATTGGTACACTAAATCCTCTATGACGTGATGTTAATAAATCTTCCACTATGAACTCTTTTATAGATAGATAGATAGATAGATAGATAGAGAGAGAGAGAGAGAGAGAGAAAGAAAGAAAGAAAGAAAGTGTATTATTGTCCACTAAAGGCCAAAATGGGCCCATGGGACATCAAGAACTCTGCGTACAAGATAGCACAATATCAACGTGCCACAAAGAAGGGGCATCATCGAATATCATCTAAGTGCTACGCAATACAATGCAAGTGAAAGTACATAATGTCAAATCCGAGCCTAAATACAAAGTAAGCTAGATGCAAGGAAACCGCCCCTGGGTGCCAAATGGGGGGATGAGTACAATATGTCAATGCAAAGATACAAGTCCATGTATCACGGAGTCTGAGAACCAAAATAATACTGGAAATCCTGTCCATCGACTCTGCCTCCTGCTATGAGAGTACAAATCTGAGCAAAAGTGAGGTGAGCGGCTGGTAGGGCGAGATCTCCATGAGTAAGTCTCCTCCGAAAAGCTGCCATCATCCTGGATCGTCTGGAGATGAAGCGGCGAGTACGTCCCCTATGTAACAAGATCCTGCGGCGTCTACAAACCATCTCATATGTACATCCACAGGGTGGAGGCATGTGTCCTGTGTGAGCTCTGACCTCCTCGTGCTCCTCCTGATACCTGTCATCTGGTATAGCGTGTGTCTGAGCTCTATCGGGCTGGGCTCTATCACGCTCCGGTCTGTGCTGATGGTCTCTGAGGTAGTGTCGTCGAAGCATAGTGGCCTCCCTGACATAAAGAGCTAGGCAATGCTGATCCTCATAATTCATCACTCGTGAGAGAGGTCCAAAGCCATCCGTGAAGAGACAGTGGAATCTCCCTCTGATCTCATAATATAGCGGGCATCTGCAAATGAAGTGCTCCTCTGACTCCACCTCTCCCATGGTGCAACAAGGGCAGATCCTGGTCTCTCGGCCTGGACGCCGTCCATCCTCCATGCGTCGCATCCTACCAGCCTCTATCGCGAGCTGATGCGAAGAGACTCTAAGCTGGCCAAGGGCAATCCTCAGTGAGTGGGACATGTGGATACCTGTGTAGCCTGGTGGAATGACAAATCCATCCTCTGAGATCCGAAGGAAGTGGTCACGATATGTGGCCATCTTCGTCGGAAGCTGCGTGGGATAAATCCAAGTGCGGTACGTATGAAGCTGCAGCAAGTCTGCTCTCGTGACCTGACTAAGCTCGTGGCGAGTCAACTCGAGATGAGGGGCATCTATGCTGTATCGGAAGGGAGGCAGTCTATCCATGTCTAGTCCAAGAGATGTGAGCCACCTAGTGAGTCTGAAGTACCAGCAGTATCGGGCCCCAGATCGTGCCAACTCCATAGAAGATGCAAGTGCTAACCATGGCAACCGAGCTCTGCCTGCTGCTGAGTCTCCAAACTCCCTAACCCTGTGCAAATACATGACCGACTGAAACGCTGCATCCAATGCAAGGGGAGTAGCTCCAAACTCTGCTAGCATGATCTCGTGCGGAACTGTAGCCTTGGCCCTAATGAGCCGAGAGAACATGATGATCTGTAACCTCTCTACTCGTCTCCAATCTGCAGCGCCAAGGTCTCCTGCCCAGAAAGGAGCTGCATACATCGCAGCTGGTCTCACCAATGTGTCAAATAGCAAGGATTTCGTATCGGGATGCTGAAAGTGGGACTGAAAACACTGACGCTCAAGATGAGCCAACGAAGCATACCCTTTACTAATCCTATCTCGTGCTGCATATGTCATGGTAAAGATCGGTCCCCTGAAAACTGCCCCCAAATAAGTGTACTCTCTAACAAGCTCAATGGGCTGTCCGTCATAAGTGAAGCAAAACTCATCCGTGCTGTAGATACGATCAGAGGTGTTGAAAACCATAACCTTGGTCTTGCCAAGGTTTACGGTCAATCCCCTGTCCTGGCAAAACCTGTGGAGTGCCTCAATATGTGCCTGGAGGCCCTGAGCAGTAGAGGAAATGAGAACCACATCATCCGCATACAGGAGGATAGGAATGGAGGATCCTGAGAGAGTAGAGCCCACACCGCCTGTCATCTGTACGAACATCTCTAGCTCATCAATATATAGTCCAAAGAGAGTAGGAGAGAGCGGGCAACCCTGCTTTACCCCAATCGTGCTGCATACCTCCTCTGAGAGCCCCTCACGTGTCCGAACCCGACCAGTGACCCTCTCATACAAAGCCATGATAGCCCACTGTGTTTCTCCACTGAAGCCCATCTCGCGAATCCTCTGAAACAATCTGAATCGCGGAACTGTATCAAATGCCTTCCTGAAGTCCACGAAGCAACAATAAAGCCGTTGCCTTCGTGACTTCGCCTCCTCTACTAGTGCCCTGAGTGTGAGAATGTGGTCAAGCGTCGAATGATCCCTGCGAAATCCAGCCTGTCCTCTGGCTCTGAGTCCTGTCGTCTCGGCATGGTCATTTATACGGCTTTCCAAAACTGATGCATAGATCTTGGCCATAACGTGGCCAATCATGATGGTCCTGTAATTCGACGGCTCCATAGGGTCCCCCGACTTGTGGATAGGTACTATGGTATTGCCTAACCAGGACTGTGGTAGGCCTGTACAAACAGACTCATTGAAGAGACGGGAGAGAACAAAAGCTAAGGTATCAATCCCATGGATTACATACTCCGCTTGCAATCCATCATGATCCTTAGCTCTCCCGTTCTTCAATCGGTGGACTGCTGCACGGACACTCTCCGGTGTGAAGAGACTAGATGAAGCTGGCCTAGGGGAGTGGGATAAATCGATATCTGGCTGATCTGGAACATCGTATAGAGCTGAAGTATATGCAGACCAGACACGTGGATCTGTGAGGGGGCTCTGAGACTTCGAGCGGAGGAATTTTCTCCAGAATTCCTTGGAGTCACAGCTGAAAAGCAAGCTTCTCAGCTCCTCCTCATTCCGGGCTAGAAATTGGCGTTTCTTGCGCCTAACCAACCACTTGTAGTCTCTCTTGGTTTCGGCAAGGAGGGGAGACTTCTCCTTGGTCTCAAGGTTAAGTTTCCTGCGGAGTTCCTTACACTCCTCGTCATACCAACCGTTGCAAGGAACAAGACCAACCGGTGGGGGACTAGACGAATGACATGTGGCAGGGAACGACATGTGAGCGGCAGAAACGAGTGAAGTATGTACAAGTTCCCACCGGTCCCGCGTGGATGGTAGAGCATCTAATAGATGAGGACGGAGTAGGCGGCTGAGGTTCTGGCTATATACATCATCGAACTGGTGGTCGAAATGAACCTCGTAGTAGGGTTGGCGGTCGTGATAACGAGGGGGAGGTGGGTCATGGGAGACATGAGTCAAAGTAAAGTGGATGAGTGCATGGTCGGCAGAGGGCATGAAGGGGCTAACAGTAAGGCTATGGATGGAAGGGACTAGAGTCGGGGGACCTATGATGTAGTCGATCACGCTAGTACCACGCCCAGAAGCAGAAGAGAATGTAGGCATGGAAGACTATGGCCACCTGGACAAGCCGTTATAAATGACCATGCTGTGCGAGGTGAGGAGCTCCAGTAGCTGACGTCCCTGATCTGTGGGCTGTACTGTGCAGTCTGATGAAGTCCGACAGAGGCTATCATCGTGAAATGCTGGGAGTATGACCGGATCCTCCATGAAGTCATAAGTGAAGGCCTGTCTGTCTGAGGTCCTCGCGTTGAAGTCTCCTAAAAGGATGACTTCTCCGCGACGTGAAAAATCTGCAATGTCCGCTGAGAGATCCTCAAATATGGACTGGCCTGGTCCAGTGGAAGAATAGATCGACTGCGCCGGGGGGAAGTAGCAAACTGCAATGAAAAGATCTCGCTGAGGGGCCCTGCGGCAGATGCGTACCCACAAGAATCGGGCATGTGAATCTGCTCTCTCCACTGTGATGATCCGATCGAGATGCTCTCTGTACAAAATGGCCACTCCTCCAGATCCTCTCACTCCAAATGTCCGGGCATGCTGCCTGAAGGCAGATCTCCATGTATACCCTGTCACTCGTGGCAAAGGTCTCTCTGGACTCTCGTGTGTCTCCGTGAAAAAGATGATATCTCTCCCAAAGAATGCCCCCCGTATATTGCCTGGTTGTGCTGTGAAAGAACCATTGCAGTTCCATACAGCGATGCGTAGAGTATCTGACGGGTGGTGTGTCCCATGGGCCCTGTCCCGTCAAGCGGACGGGGCAAGAGGTGGAGGTGGAGGTGGAGGTGGAGGTGGGGCTGTATCTGCTGGTCTGCCATCTCTAAGCACTGTGGGAGCACGCCTCAAGGTGCCTGTGATGAGTCTGCCATCCCTAATCACTGCCCACTTGCCCTGAGCTCGGACTGCATCTCTCTGAGGCATGAGCGCCTTGCGCTCCTCAACCTGTATCTGAGTCAGATCCTCGTCCATGGAAATCTGTGGGTGGTCTCTGAGTGTCCCTCTCCTCCTGAGGGCAGCTAGACGTGCCTGGGCATCTCTGAATCTGATAATGAGGGGCTGCTCTCTAGTAGGATCCCTCCCGACTCTATATGCTCCTACTATGCCATGATCCTGTACTCCCAATGTCTGAGAGACAAAGGTCACAGCCTGTGTCATCGTGGACTCTGTCGCCGAGGGCAAGATACCACGAATGCGAATGTTGAGGGCCTTTGTGGCCCTCTGCTGTGACTCGACCAATGTAGCTGATACAGTAGATCTCAGAGGCTGTGATGGCTGACGGCGGACGACATCCACCCACTCTGTGGCTCTCTGGACCTCTGTCTGAAGGGAGGTCAAACGCTCCTCAACCGCTGCTACTGCTGTAGTGGGAGATGTATCCATGTGCTGAACGCGAGTCTCGATCTGCTGCACTCGCTCTGTGTGTCCATGAATCTCTCCAGCAAGAGTCCTATGGGTCGCCTGTAAGACCTGAAGATCTGTCCTAATAGATAAGACCTCCCGATCCTGCTGTGTCACTCGATCAGCAAGAGATGCAACCTGAGCTATAAGTAGAGAAATGGTCTCGTCCTTTCTGTGAAGCATCTGAAGTGCAGCTCGGAGAAGGGTCTCAAAGTGCTGAAGCTCTGGCAGGATGTGGCGGCAAGGACAAACAGTGCAAGGCATGGAAGGAGAAAGAGAGGGAGACAGGGGGGAAACCGGTAAGGTGGGTAGCGGGGATGAAGGAGAAGGCTGGAAAGGGGGAGAGAAAACGGGTACCGGGGAAGGAGAGGAGGGGATGGGTAAAGTCTGTAGAGAGGATGAGAAACTAAAACTTTTCACCCAACTAGCACTTAACACAAAGCGAATCGGATGCCTGAAGGAAATAGTAGGCAACAAGGAAGTGAGAAAGAGTAATTTCAACAACCACACACAACTGAAAACAAAGAACCAATGTATAATGAGCCTACATATCAAGGCACAAAATGCTGCACGGAAACTAAAGCTTGACAATAAAACTTACAACTCTATGAGCTTCCAAGAAACCCACAATGAGCTTAGAATCTACATGGTACAGTGTAGATTCTTAGCCAATTATGTAGAATGAATCTATCTTGGAAGATCATGGCAGACCTCTTGGGTACCTTGGGTTCTATGCAGTGGTCTGGATGGAGAGAGGTCTTGCTTCTTTTGTAGGATCTTGGAAGGCTTAAGGATCTCCTTGAAGAAAACAAAACCCATATGGCTGTCATTGTTCTCAGTTGGATGCAGCTATCGCTTTGAAATGGGCTGGTACAATGGACTTTGTTTGAGGATGTTCCCATTGGTATTTGGAGGCCGTCGCTTTTCCCATAAAGTATCTTTCGCGAGACCCAGGGGAATGGCAGTGCATTGTCCCCCTTGGTTTTATACTACGGGCTGATACATTGAACCTTGTTCGGAAGATGTCCCCCTTGGTATTTGGAGGTTATCGCTTTCTCATAAAGAATCTTCAGCAGGACCCAGGTGAATGGGAGTGAATTGTTGCAGAGAATACCTCCAAGAGCCTTCCATTCTTTGACTTTACACCAGTAAAGCCAGAAAATTTCAGATTATAGCGAGACGATGGAGGCCGTACAAAGCTTATCATCACCAGGAGAGCTTTCATATCCCTCTAGACTTACAAAGATCATTTTGGGGGAGGCTTTGGAAATGCTTCAGCTACAAAAATGTGAATCTTTTCTTGGATTGCAGTAAATCATTGAAGGAACACTTTTGGAGCCAATTTTTTTTGCTTTTAGTGCTTGATTGTTGCTTGATTGTTAATGAGTATATTCAACATTGCCTTGGGGACTACAGATAGGCCAAGATCATTTGGGTTGGGATTATAGGACTTATGGGCAGGTTTTCTTCCTCAATTTGTTTATCAAATGGGACTTAGTGACCTGGATTTCTTTGACTAGGCCTCAGGGATTTTACAAGATCACATCTCTTCTTGGGCTATCATGATTCTGCATCATCTTGAGGAGTTTGTCGGCTTGACACTACTCCTTTCCCTCAATACAAAGCCCCGCTTGCATCGGTGGGACACGATTTGGGAGATTATTGTAAGCATCACTGCCTCTGGCACATGGAGCTCTAGACATACAGAGGCTATCGATGGCACCTCGGTTCACCTAGCTCATTACCATGGCTAGCATCTGGATAGACATTGTACATACCTTGATGGCCATTGCTCAAGGATCCAAGGAACTTCTAGTTCTCAGTATAGCATGGATGCTCCGTTCTCTCCCCTCTTATCACATCAGGTCAACCAGGTTATCTGTGAGGATCTACTACAGCTATACACTTTTCGGACCTGGTTGGAACTAAGTGAACTCCTAGTGAAGCTTAGCTTCTACAGAGATCACTTCTTACATATCACAGCGGAGGGTTTCATTGACCCACCTGGATACACACAGATTCACCTACCCCACTCGATGAGAATCTCTCTTAGGCAGTTCCAGGTCTCTTCACACAGACTTCGCATTGAGAGCAGCAGAGTAGAGCGACTACCCGGGGAGCGGCGCATATGCACACTATGTGACATATAGGAGGTTGAGACAGAGGAGCATTTCATCTTCAGGTGTCCTGTGTACTATGAGATCCGAGGATGTTTCCACTGCCTCTTCAGAGATAGTTATGGGATTTTAGCCCATTTCGTCTCCTACCCAGACCAGCGGTGTTTGGCAGGTTTCATTCATGAGGCACTTAGACACCGTGAGAGGATACTCCGAGCACGGAGATAGGAGTAGAATTCTTCCTCGGTTGATCCCTCTCAAAGCTCTATCACGGAGTTCTTTCAGCTAGATCACATGGACCCCAACGAGACGAGGCCTCAACATGACCGTGACCTGGAGCCCGTGACCCGACAACTTAGACAGAGGGTCAACACATAGATCACACTTGGAGACATCCCCTTAGAGTCGGAGCCCGACCGACGGGGGTCACAGTAGCCTTGGTTAGACGCAGAGCTACGACCAGGAGACGCGCCAGGACCGCACCTCTGAGTGGCCGACAACACTCTATTGCCGACTTCATGCCTCCACTGCCTCATCCATCCTGATAACTTGCTGTTGCTGGGGATGATGATGATATTGATGATGATGCTGAGATTGATATATATAGTCGACCATCGACATGACTATGTTGTACTTAGGACTTAGTACTGCCATTCTGCATTTTTGCATTTTTTGCATTTTGCATTTTGCATCGGTATGGACACGCGTTTAGTAGCTCCACTGCCACAGCTCGTTGTATCAGGATTTTCACAGTCTCATAGACCCATCGGTCTTCCGAAGACTTTAATTAACTTTCTTTCTTTTCTTTCTTTCTTTCTTTCTACATCGGTCAAGAGGATGATTTTTCTTAGAGAGTGAAGAGACACCCCTTTCTTCTCTTACGGGCATGATGTCACATTTTCAGCCCAATCATGAGAAAGGTTTTCTTAGAGAGTGGAGAGGCAGCCCTTTCTTCTTTGAGTCTCTTACTAGCATGATGTCAAATTTTCAGCAACAATCCTCGTTTCTCTTAAGATTTGCATAATGTTCAAATATAATGAGTGGTATTTTACCAATTTCCTCTCATGCTTTGCATGATGTATTTCACCTTGAGTACTTTGCTCTTGGCAAAATCTTCAATACTTAATAGAAGTATGTTTCTTGGGGGGGAAAAAGGTGAAAGAACAATAAAACAACCAGGTGAAGAACCAAAGAGTATCTAGAGTACCTGACGGACCATAGTTGTACATATTCTCCATAAAAAATAAAACTATGGAAGTACAAGAAGTAAAGAAATTTAATCATTGTTACCATTTGCATTGTTGTTCTTTTCAGCACCTGAAGGACCATAGTTGTACCTATCATCTATAGAAAATAAAACCTATGGAAGTACAAGAAACAATAAAGCAATTTAATCGTTGTCACCATTCATTGTTGTTCTCTTACATGCTGAAGTTCTTTCTAATGATGCCAACTTACTTTGCAAATTCTCTACATGAAGTTACATGCCACATTGGCCTTAGTGGGGCAAAATATTTGATGGCCATTCTCATGTTTCATGCGAGCAAAATATAAATAGTTTTGAAGAATAGAATTAGAGCTCTCACTGTCACAATAAATTGACCAACCCAGAGGGTAACCATGACAACGTACCAATTGATTGGGTGGGACAATTTCCCCCGGCCATACCAGACTATGCCAATCTTTAGAATACAAAGCCAACAAGCGAGATTTCTGAAAATTGACATGAAGGCTAGCAGCCAGGCCATATAATGAAAGAGCTTGCATAAGGGAAGAAAGGTCTCTTTCAGTTTTCAGTGGCACAAAAAAGGAATCATCTGCATAGGCCTGAGCAACCAAAGAACGACTTCCAGGAATATGCAAGCCATGTAACATGTCAGCCGTCACCAAATGGTCAATATATTGAAGCATAGGATGTGTGGCTATAGCATATAGAACACACACTTTTTTTTTAGTAGAAACTTTTGATTGATTATATTACAAAAGTAGCAACCTCAAAACGAGGCAGCCAAAATTACATCAACTGAAAATCTCAGTGTATGCTAGATATACATCATGATCTATGCAGTGCGTCTACAAGCAATCAAAGAAGTATTGCTGCATAGAACGCTTTAAAAAGCCAAACAAGGAAAATATGGGATCACCAAAGACTTTACAGTTCCTGTCTGTCCATAAAGTCTAGAGTGCCTAATAACAAACCGAAACAAAGAAAAGATGAAACTTCAGTCTAGGTGGATGAAAACCAAAGAGCCAGAAAGACTTCCCAAAAAGACTAGTCGGGTTGCTCGCTCGCAGGCGCTACTAAAGAAGATCGATGAACTCACGAGAACATGGACAAAACCAGAATAAATGAGGCATAGTCTCCTGAGGACTCAAGTATATGTGACAACGAGCAGGAGCAATGTGTCCAAATGGAAAAATGCCCAGAAGCACTTGCCGGAAGAAAACTTGTTGCCACACACACACACAATTTTTTTCTTTTGGGTGAAATCTTTGATTGATTATATTATATGAGTAGCAACCTCAAAACAAGATGCTACAATTACATCAACTAAAAATTTCAGTATATGCCAAAAAGACCTCATGATCTATGCAGCGGGTCTGCAAGCAATCAAAGAAAGATTGCTGCAGAGAATGCCTGAAAAAGCCAAACAGAGAGAAAGTAGGATCACCAAAGACTTTACAATTTCTATATGTCCATAAAGTCCATAGTTCCCAGTAGTGAACCCAAACGAAGAAAAGATGAAACTCCGGTCTGGATGGATGAAACCCAAATAGCCAGAAGAACTTCCCAAACGGAACAGATGGGAATCTCGCTCGCAGGCACTATCGAAGCAGATAAAAAAACTCACGAGAGCACGGAAAATGCCAAAACAAATGAGGCACAGTCTCCGAAGAAGCATAACATCTGTGGCAAAGTGCAGGAGCAATGTGTCGATGAGCCAATAGCTATCTAGATGAAAACACTCCCAAAAGAACTCGCCAAAAGAAAACTTGTTGCCGAAGCGGTACTTTATAGGCCCAAGTTGGTGTAATCTTTTCCTTCACCACTTGGTTGGGCGATGCATTTGCCAAACAAAATCACCTCTCTTTGAAACCCAAGGTTGAGGCAAAAGGATTTTATACAATGCAGCATAGTAATTTAAGATAGTCTCAAAGGACGAGAAGAGGACCCTAGAGAAGTTAAAGTCCAATCTTCCAGCCGGTCCTCTGTAGTTCCAAAGGAGGAATCGGAACGAAAGGCGAAAGCATAGAAGCAATTTGTTGCCACAAAGGACGATAGTGAGAGCCCAATCCATATCTGGTGGCTGCCAGAGAAAAAGGGAGCACAATACATCATCTATAATATCAGTAACCAAGGTGATGCCTTCAAACGAGACAAAGTAGGAACATCGAGGTTCCTGTAAAGCCAAGGGAGGCTGAAAGACTTTCGACCAGTGAATGCTTTCAGCTCTCAAAGAATTCCCAAGCAAAGACTGCCAAACCATTCCATTCCAGATGAGAAAGAACATGCTTCTAGTCAAAAAGCAGGCGGGAGACAAAAGGGCAGCCAGGCAAAGTGCCATCAGTGCAGCCAAAAAAGAAATCCCATTGATCAAGTTGCCAATGACTAAACGCAAAAGTACTGATATGAGAGACCAGAGATCTAATCATAAGAGCCCAAGATTTATCACCTTGCAGAAATTGTAGCAACATTTTTCCCCTATGGGCAAGGATATGCACCTGAATATCCGTGATGTTCAATCCACCATGCATCTTGGGAGAACAATGTGATGCATCGAAAGCAAATTGAGACTTTTTCTGCCATGTTTGGATTGCCAAAAGATTTTAATAAAGACAAACATGAAAGATGTAAGATCTACTCTAGTAAACATGATCAATGGCAAGTAAAATTAAATGTATGCCACAAGGATGGACTGCACTATTTGAAGACGAACGTGTAAAGGCCAAGTTGCCAATTTCCAATACTCAAGCTTTCTCGAAGCTTAGCCAAAACCCAATCAGTCGGCGAGTGAGTTCCCACCCCAAAGGGTAACCAAGATGACGAACAAACTGAGTGGGTGGATTGATAACCCTGGGCCATAAGAGACTATGGAAGCCTTTGGAATGCAAAGGGAGCACCTTAGACTTCTGAAAATTAACATGAAGACCAGCTGTCAAACCATAAACAGAGAGGGCCTGCATCAAGGCACCGAGATCATGGGGCGTATTCTTCGGGGTAAAGAAAGAATCATCAGCATAAGCTTGAGCAACCATGCTGCGATTAGCATCCAATTCCAAGCCATGAAGTGATCATGTAGCCACAAGATGATCAATATATTGCAGCATAGGATGAGTAGCAATGGCATACAGTAAAGCACTGAGAGGGCATCCTTGGCGGACCGAACAACAAAGAGTCCACTCATAAGAGATATCCCCAGAAAGAATGCAAGCCACATTGCTATCTCTGTAAAGCCAATAAATAACCTGCTGCATCTTATGTCCAAACCCCAAAGCTGTAAGAAAAATAATACAACGTCTGTGCTCAACAGATAACAGGATCTCGTATGCAAGAAAGAAAGTGTATTATTGTCCACTAAAGGTCAAAATGGGCCCATGGGACATCAAGAACTCTGCATACAAGATAGCACAAAATCAACGTAGATACAAGAGAGAAAAGTAGATAGTATGGAGAATAAAAAATTTGATTACTGTAAAACTGATACAATCGATGGCGCTGCCTCCCAGCCGTGCGCTCCTGTGAGAGAAGCTTCGATGGCGTGCTGAAAACAGTAGAGGACGGAGGTTGGATGCTAAGAAATCAGGGTTGCTGTAGCCAGTGATGAATATGGGCTTCGCGGGCTTGCTCTTATATAGCCACCAGTCGTAGTCGGTTAGACCCAATTGGGTGACCGACCCAGTCCGCCCAAAACGGTCGACTGGGGGTTGGTCCCGAAATAGGCCACCGACCACACGATAGAACCGTGGCGCAAAATAGAGCAACTAACCTACGGAGTCCATTCGGCCCAGAGCCATTCGGGATCATCTGGGGCTCTAAACGAGCCCCGCAACCCGACAGTGGACTGCCCTGAGAAATGCTCCGTCTACCCTCAATGCGGTCAGTCATGGGATGCCTTCCTGCACTTGCATGTAGCCTAGTTGGCAGTGTGCCAACTCTATCTGAAGCCGTCCAGCCATCAGGCCACACATGGCTCCCATTTGGTGTCCAAACCAGGACTTACCGGATAACTGAGCTACTCAAATGCCTTCTCCTCATATGGGGGGCTTACAAGTAGAGTTAGCTGGTTCCCGCGTACTTACACGAGAGTGGAGCATTGATATCTAACACCCCCCCTCAATGTCCACCCACAAGTGAACTTACATTTTCGGCCAAATGCCAAGTCGATGAAGATGCCTCTCCAACAAGTCTCTTCCAAGAGCCTTCGTGAAGATGTCCGCAGCATTCTCTGTAGTCGGACAGTACACCAAGTCGACCTCTCCATCCATGATGAGCTCGCATACAAAGTGATATTGAATCTCAATGTGTTTTGTGCGAGTGTGGAACACAGGGTTCTTTGCAATTGCCATGCAACTCTGATTGTCACATGATAACTGCGTAGGCTTGTTCTGCACTGCACTCATGTCCCCTAAAATCCTCCTCAAACACACTGCCTCACAAGAAGCAAAACATGCTGATTTGTACTCAGCCTCGGTAGAAGAAAGAGCAACTGTGGGTTGCTTCTTGCTGACCCATGACATAGCTCCAGATCCAAGTGAGAAACAGTAACCTGTCACTGATCTCCTGCTGTCCACATCTCCTGATGCCATAATCAAGTGTGCCTTTGATGTATTTCAGCACCCGCATCCCTGCCCTCCAATGGTTCTCCCGGGGCTTATTGAAAAACTTGCTTAGTACACCAGTCGCAAAGCTGATGTCCAGCCGCATGTTGCACAAGTAAATCAAACTGCCCACAAGCCTTCTGTACTTCGCTTCGTCCACCGGTGGTGATGAATCCTCATTTAAGAGTTTCACGTCAACCTCCATAGGGGTGCCAACTGTCTCGCACTCAGCCATGCCAAATGCCTTCAGTATCTCTCCAGCATACTTTAGTTGTGAGATGAACATTTGTTTTGACTCTTGCTAAACTTCAATCCCCAAACAGAAATGCATCAGTCCGAGGTCTGTCATTTCAATTCACGAGGGGCTATGCACTGAGTTTATCGCATATGGGATCGACACGTTAACCCCGATCCTAGCAAAGCTATTCAATGACGTTCTTTGCCTTGGCTTCCCCTGCACTTGGACACTCAACACCATCACCCCCATCCACAAGGTAGGGGATCCCATGGACCCGAGTAACTACAAGACTATCATGATTGGACATGTGATGTCCAAGATCTATGCAGCTGTATTGGATGCATCGGTCAGCTTGTTCGCAGAGATGAGAGGGCTCAGAGCAGAGGGTCAGGCTGGAGACCATGGGACTATGGATCACATACTCACACTCAGGAGTGTCATTGAGGAGGCCTGATCATGGAAGGAGAGGGTATACTGTTGCTTTGTGGATTTCCGCAAAGCCTTTGACACAGTACCTCAAGCTTGTCTTATCACACGCTACAGACACTGGGATTTGATTAGGAGATCATCTGGGCAGTCATGGAACTGTATGAGAGAGTCTCACGCCGAGTTCGTACAGGCGCAAGTTGGACAGATGAGATCCTGAGTACCATAGGGGTCTTACAGGGTTGTCCCTTATCACCGACCCTGTTTGGCCTCTACATTGATGAGCTTGAGACTTTCATGGGGACGTTCGGAGGGACCGGTTGTTCACTTGCCGCGATCATCATCAGGATTCTTCTTTATGCAGATGACGTGGCACTCTTGTCGTCCACACCCGAGGGGCTCCAGCGACACCTGGATGCACTGCAGGCTTTTTGTTTATCCCATGATTTGGAGGTCAACCTTGGCAAGACCAAGGTCATGATCTTTAATACCTCTCGAGCTAACATGCAACGGAAGCAATTTACTTTTACTTTGGGTGGGTCACCAGTTGAGATCGTATCCTTATACACTTACTTGGGGGTCATCTTCTCCAGCCCGATCTTCACGATGAGACCAGCGATGCAGGCCAAACTGAGCAGGGGATATGCCTCACTGGCTCGGCTAGAGAGACAGTGCTTTCACTCGCACTTCCAGGACCCTCGGATCAAGGCTCTTCTCTTCGACTCCTTGGTCCCGACCAGCCGGTATGTATGGCAGCTCTTGTTGGCGGCCTAACATGTCAGAGATAGAGTGGACACGGGTGGAGCGCTTGCAAATCCTCATGCTCTCACGGATGATCCAGGGGAAACCGTCTGTACCACATTACATCATTCAAGCTGAGTTTGGTGCTTCTCCTCTCCAGCTAGATGCAGCCTTTCAGACCATCACATATCTACACCGGGTTAGATCATATGAGGACTGCACATCAGGGAGGCGGAGGTTGCCTTGGTTGGCTCTCAATTCCTCCATGAGGTTGGCAACAGAGGGAGACGAGCGATGCTGGTATGCACGGACTCACAGATGGTTTGTGGGACTAGGGTTCCACGTCGATAGGATACCTCCTTTTCAGTACAGTTTAGATGCCCCTCCGGTACTCCCACCCACCATCCCGATTGGGCCACATACCAACCAGGTCATTCGAGAGGATCTCCTGCAGCTACACACCTTTAGGACCTGGTTGGAGCCGAGGGAGCTTCCAGTGAAGCTAAGTTTCTACAGAGATTACTGTCTTCGCATTTTGGAGGGATTCATCACACCACCGGGGTACACTGAGCTTCATATGCCTCACTCACTACGGATCTCCATCAGACAGTTTCGGGTATCATCACACCGCCTCCGCATAGAGAGTGGTAGAGCAGAGGGGATTCCTAGGGAGCATCGCTTATGCATATTGTGCGACTGTCAGGAGGTTGAGTCGGAGAAGTTTTTGATTTTCAGGTGCCTAGTGTACTACGAGATTCGAGGTCGCTACCATTGCCTCTTCAGAGACGGCTCCGGACTCCTTTCCAGATTCCTCGCCTACCCAGATCAGAGATGCCTCGCGGCCTTCATTCACGAGGGACTCTAACATAGAGAGTACTTACTCAGGCGACGGGGCTTGGCCACATCATCAGACACCTCTCAGAGTAGGATCACAGAGTTCTTCCCATCGAGTGACATTGATCGTCCGGTCTCTAGCTGCCGACATGACAGAGACCCCAACCCGACGATCGTAGCGCAACACATGAGACATTGAGGGGACACACAGATCACTCCGGGGGACCTCCCGTCATTGTTTAGACCCGGGATACGTCCCACGGGAGTCACGGTGGCTCTGGTCTTGCGTCGAGCCTCGTCCAACAGTGTCCCATCACCGGCTATGCACCAGCTAGGGGGGCATGACATACAGAGGATTCCGCTCCGCTCTAGTCCTTTTCTTTTCATTGTTACATCCAGATGTATTTGATTATGTATGATCAGACTTGGGATTCAGCACGGGTGATGATGCTCGTTTCAGTAGCTCCACCCTTACTGTGATTTGTATCAAGTTTTCTTTTAGTCTCATAGACCCATCGGTCTTCCGAAGACTCTAATAAAATTTCTTTCTTTCTTTCTTTCTCTCGTTTGCTTTTTGATTGGAAGCATATCTTATCCCACTTGGAATGGTATGGTAGGGATTCTTTGTTGGGAAATTCCTTGAGGGCTGAGAATATTTATTGGTCCAAAGTATTTCACCCTCCTTTGGCTATACAAGAACCCAGGCGTTCTTATTTTATATCTTTCAAAAGTATTGCTTATGTGGTGGATGTACTTCAGGATGATGGCACTCTTTTATCTTTTTCTGCGGCTACTAGCAAGTTTGGTTTGGGAGCTCATTATCGTCCTTTATGGCACAAAATTTCAGAAATGCTTCAACCTTTCTTGCCGGTACCTCGTTTGGAACTTCAGGATAGGCTTGAGGATTGGACTCTTCATTCTTCCTCTTCTTCAACCCGTCCTTTGAAGCTGCCACATATCATAGTGCCTTCTCTGTATAAAGTGTTGTTACCTCCGTCTTGGGTTTCTGACAGGAGCCAATTCTGTTTGGCATATGGATCGCCCATCAAAGTGGTGGAGAAAGCGGCTGCGTCTCCTTTGGCATTACAAAGTCCCTCTTCGGCGACAACTTTTCCTTTGGCCAGTACTACTTGGCATTTTTCCATCTGGGCAGTTACTTGCGCATAGACACATTGCCCCGGCTGTTTGCCACAGATGTCTACATCCTACTAAATCTGTGCCTCATATTTTCTGGCACTGTCCACATACTTGTGATTTCCTCGCTCTCATTCGTCAGGGGCTTCGAGCGAGATTTCCTACTGTTACTTTTGGCAGGTTCTTCTGGTTCTTCTTTGTGGGCTGTTTTTAGGGACTGTTTTTTCTCTTTATCACTTTACAGGTACCCCCTTTTTGGGTTCCATCTTCTTCAGAAGACATGGCTGAATACTTCTATGAAATAACTTTTCAAAAGGATCGATCGGTTCAATGCAAAAAGCAAAAGTAGGATGAGGGTTAGCATGACCCCGTGCATGATTCTGTTGAAGCACAACTGGTTTATGATGTCATGCACGAAGGATTTGCAGACACAAGGAAAGAGTGGAAAGACTCTGTTCCATTGGTTGGTCTCATGGTTGAAGTGGATGAAATTGTGGATCCAGTTAGAGAATATGCCAAAAATGCAGTTATTTATTTTTCCCAGGTCGGATGCCACCTACTGCAGAGGTAGGCAACTGGTTGACCTGCACACTGGCTGGCTTGTTTGTTCGTAAGATACACTATGCAACCAGAGGCTTTTTTGAAGTCATTATGGTAGATGAGATTCATAGGCAACTGCTTTTGGAACATTCGCCACTTTTTTTTGGGCAGCAAATGGTGCACGTTTTGCCATGGTCCCCCACAAGGGATTATCAGGCTCTGATTCGACACCGATGTCCGATCTGGGTTGAAGTTGTAGACTTCCCACAATGCATGGCTTCACTCTTGCCTAAAATTGCACCAACTTTAGGCAAAGTGGTTTGCCCACCGCGCCCTAATGGCAACTCTAATCGATTTTGCGTTCTCTGGGATACTGATAATCCCACACTGGAGTCTTATTCAGTCACGGTGAACAATGTTGACATGGGAAGCGCATTTTATAAATTGAAATGGGGACTATTTGTTAGAATTATTATTATAATTCAGCAGTGACCAATGTAACGTAATAAGTAGGTTAGGGGCACTTTTCCCTCCTTTAGAGGTTTTCCCCCCTAACCACAGTTAGTTCACTAACTACGGTTAGTGAAGGATAAGGTTTTGTCACTTAGACAAAACCCATCCCACTTCTTGTATTAGTAACTTCTTCTATTGCAAGCACTACGTTCAGCTCTCTTGCTCTCACACTCTCTCTTTTCTAACATTTGGTATCAGAGCAGCAAGACCCTGCTCCTAGCTCAACAACTCCCTGCTCCTTGCTCAACACCCGACGTATAGTTTGTACGACCTGCACGTACCATCGCTGCTCTTCCATACAGTCCGTACCTTCTGCTTGTAGTTCATCCGTACAAGTGCCCGCCCGTACAATGCTCCTGTGAGCAATCCGTACATTGCCGTACAAGCGTTGTATGCTAGTTGTTTTCTGAGCAATGCTATTTGGTACAGGTACCTGCGATGTACCTTCATTGTACGATTGTCGTACCGTACTATTGACCGTACACTTGCATCAGTCCGTACACCTGCTTTCTTGTACTGTCCGTATTGCTCTTGACAATTCTTCTGTACGTACCTGCAAAAACTCCTCCATCAACATGTATTAGGCCGTACAATAGTACGGTCATCCATACTGTTCTGATCAACTGTACCTACGTTGGGCCGTACAGCTCTCGTTAGCTGCCAGTATAGCCGTACAGTCCGTACTGTACGGGCTCTTCTAGTTCTTCTGCAAAAGGGTGCCTTGGTCATTTGGAGAGTTCTCATTGCAGGTGAATCTTGTAGGCGTTATTATCTTTGTCAAGCATTTGTGCAGTGAGCCATTGTTTGGCTGTGGATTCAAGTGGGTGCATTTTGGGATTGAGGGTGTGCTCATTTGCGCACATAGGCAGTAGAATTTGGCTCTTTTTGCATATAAATTGCAAATTGGGGCTTTCAATCAATTTGCCCCCTTTCGAGTTGCAATTTCTTGCAAAAATTTGGGGCTTTTTGCTTTACACAGCAATTTCTTGCATTTTTGGGGCTTTCAAGCAATTTGCCCTCTTTTGGATGTGATTTCCCTGAAGAAATTGGGGCTTTTAGCATTCTAATGCAATTTGGTAGTGTACAAGCATTTTGGGATTGTTGCAGGCTATTTTGGACTCATTTTGAGTGACATTGCAGACATTGGCAAATTCTGCAGTGTTTTTTGGAAGTTTTTGAGAAAGAAAGAAAGAAAGAAAGAAAGTTTATTAAAGTCTTCGGAAGACCGATGGGTCTATGAGACTGTGAAAATCCTGATACAACGAGTTGTGGTAGTGGAGCTACTAAATGAGCGTCCATACCAATGCAAAATGCAAAATGCAAAAAATGCAAAAATGCAGAATGGCAGTACTAAGTCCTAAGTACAACATAGTCATGTCGATGGTCGACTATATATCAATCTCAGCATCATCATCAATATCATAATCATCCCCAGCAACAACAAGATATCAGGATGGATGAGGCAGTGGAGGCATGAAGTCGGCAATAGAGTGTTGTCGGCCACTCAGAGGTGCGGTCCTGGCACGTCTCCTAGTCGTAGCTCTGCGTCTAACCAGGGCTACTGTGACCCCCGTCGGTCGGGCTCCGACTCTAAACAAGGAGGGGATGTCTCTAAGTGTGATCTATGTGTCGACCCTCTGACTAAGCTGTCAGGTCACGGGCTCCGGGTCACGGTCATGTCGAGGCCTCGTCTCGTTGGGGTCCATGTGATCTAGCTGAAAGAACTCCGTGAGAGAGCTCTAAGAGGGATCAACCGAGGAAGAAGTCTGCTCCTATCTCCGTGCTCAGAGTATCCTCTTGCGGTGTCTAAGTGCCTCATGAATGAAACCTGCCAAACACCGCCGGTCTGGGTAGGAGAGGAAATGGGCTAAAATCCCATAACTATCTCTGAAGAGGCAGTGGAAACGCCCTCGGATCTCATAGTTCACAGGACACCTGAAGATGAAATGCTCCCCTGTCTCAACCTCTTGTATGTCACATAGTGTACATATGTGCCGCTCCCTGAGTAGTCGCTCTGCTCTGCCGCTCTCGATGCGAAGTCTGTGTGAAGAGACCCGGAACTGCCCAAGAGAGATCCTCATCGAGTGGGGTAGGTGAATTTGTGTGTATCCTGGTGGGTCAATGAAACCCTCCGCTGTGATATGTAAGAAGTGATCTCTGTAGAAGCTAAGCTTCACTGGGAGTTCACTCGGTTCCAACCAGGTCCGAAAAGTGTAGCTATAGTAGATCCTCACGGATAACCTGGTTGACCTCGTGTGATAAGAGGGGAGAGAACGGAGCATCCATGCTATACTAGAAGGGAGGTAGTCTATCCATGTGGAGCCCCAGTCGCTCAAACCATGTCTCTATACGTGCATACCAGCACCTCTGATCTCCTCCTGCTGCAAGTGCCATAGAAGAGGATAGAGCTATCCATGGTAGCCTGCTACGCCCCTAGGTATAATCCCCATATTCCCTAGCACCTAGAGACATGCGCCTTAAAGAGAGCTTCATGCTGATATATGTTTCATAAGAAACAGAGAAGCGGCCAAAATGTTATGGACAGTTTACTAGACGGGGGTAAAAATTGTCATCGAAACAGATTGTCAGACACAAAGACTCATAACTTGCAGCAGTTCTGATTCAAGATCTGATCACATACAAACATGCGCCTTAAAGAGAGCTTTGCGCTGATATAAATTTCATTAAAATCGGACTACCGAGCAGAAAGTTATGAGCGAAACACTAACAGGGGGTCAAACTGTCATGAAAACTGCCCTCCACCCATGCTAACCTCGCCTGAGCAGGATGCTCCCTCAAGACTCCACCTTCATCAACGATCCACCCCTAATAGATTTCGCCTAGAATAGGGGAAGAAGTTTTCATGGTGGCTCTGGAAACAGATGGACCATGTGTGCACAGTGAGCACCCGAATAGAAATAACTTTTAAGGCTTTAAAAGAAAGAAAAGGGAAGAGATACTCAAGAGAGAGAGAACTTGAAGTGACCTTCATTACCAATAGAGTGAGAATCCCCTGCAACACTACAAACACAAGGGCGAAGAAGAGGTTTCATACATACAAGAGGGAGCGGAAGCTCCAAGACTACTCATAGAGAGAGAATAAACTAGAGAGAGATGGACTCAAGAGTCTACATAAGAGAATATCTACAAGAGGGAGAGAAGGCTCATGGAAGAGGCTTGCGGAGACTAGAGCTACAACAACATGAGGCCTAATGGTGGAAGAGATTGATGAACAAGGGAGAGGAGGGCTCCTTTTATAGAGATTTTGTTACCCTCCTTCACCCATTTACAATTGCTGCTTGTAGATTCCTTTCCCCATCAATCACATAAGCACGTATGTCACCATCCATGTCCTTTTTGGCTACTCTTGCCATGTGTCCCATCACAAGATGCTCAAGACTCTTAAAATATTGAGAAAGTCAAGAGTCTCCTCACATGGAGCCCATACGGACCCTCTCTTTTCCACATGTCCACATCCTCCTTATTCCACATAGGAATTCTAGAAGGATTCCTCTTGACTTCACACTCCTCCACATGCCTTCCATACGCTTGGCATGTGGCCTCTCTTATATTATTGGAACACATGGATATGAGCCCACCTCGTTATATGACTCACTCTTCCTATTTTCTAAAAACTCCATAATAATATCCCATACACAAATAACTCTCACCCCATACCAAGGTATTTATAATTCATACCTATGGTATTTACAATGAGCCATTCCACTCATCCTCTCAATCCCATACAATATCATAGAAAATAGAAGTAAGTGAGAGCTGCTAGGCTATCACTTGATACTCAAACTCTTATCAAACATAGAGAAAAACAATACCAATGCCAAATTAAAAATATCAATTTTTGGCGTCACAGCTGGTATAGTGTAGCTCTACAACAAAATGATGATTTTACATGCAAAATGTGGGTTGACTATGCCTTTGTCCATTCAGATCATGCACCGTTATGGTTGAGGCTATCTTTTCATGATATACCAGATGATAGACTGCCTCAAAGGCGACATTTGATTGTGAACAATAGCTATTTGCAGCATGTTGCTTTCAAGGCAATGGTTACTGAAGCCTATCAATCTCTGTCTTCTCAGAGCCACTTTGATATTGATAATGCATGGGATTCTTTTGTTTCAAAAATGCAAGTTGTAATTAGGGGTTATGGCAAGTCTTGCATGAAGACTCTGAGAGAAACTGTTGCTCAGGCTAAATTGACTTGCCAAGACCTCACTGAACTCAAGTCACTTTCGTCCTTTGTCCTTGCATGAGCAAACAATACTATGCCAGGCTAAAACATTGTCTCCAAATCAATAGTCACAGGAAACTTGCTAAATGGGAAACCAGAGCAAGACAAAGAGCTTTCACAGATAAAGGCTGTTCTTTCAAACAATTTTTTAAAAGCTTGCATCAAAAGAGATTAAAAACAAACATTTGCAGGGGTGCTTATGCTTGATGGTTCATGGACTACATCACGGTCATAGCTTGCTTCTGTCTATGTACATCATTCCTCTCAGCAGTTTGGTTATGCAGATCCTCGCTCGCAGCAGGTTTTGTCCGCAAGAAATTTACTTTTACAGCATGTTTCTTCTATTATCTCCACTACTCAAGCTTTGGAATTGGAGGAACCTTTTACTGAAAGGGAATTGTCAAATGGAATCAAATCCTCTAGTAGATGGAAATCTCCAGGATAGGATGGTCTTATAGTTGAGTTTTTTTAAGAATATTGGCCTCTTTTGGAGCATGCTTTGCTGCATATGGTGAATTATGCTTGGCAAAATCAAAAAATGCCAGACACATGGAAGAGAGGTCTTGGCCGTGAGCCAAGAATCTGAAGCCCCACTAACTGTCCAGTATCAACCGGATAATCCATATAAAGAAGCAAAGGATGTGAAGCAATAGCATAGAGCAAAGTACTAAGAGGGCATCCTTGTCGAACTGATCGTTCCAAAGTCCAAGACTCACACAAATGATTCCCTATAAAGCATTGAGCAGTGGAATCTGAGTAAAGCTAATATATGACATTAACTAGCTTTGGCCCAGAACCAAGTTTAGACATGATTTGAGAGACATAATCCCACTGTACTGTATCAAATGCCTTTGCCACATCCACCTGCATGACCGAAACATCTTGAGCTGAATATTTTGCATATTCCATTGCGATGAGAGTATTGGAGATATTATCATGTATATTCCTTCTTGGGACAAAACCATATTGCCTGGGATGAAGTCCATCATGAAGGATATCCTTTATCCGATGAACCAACATTTTAGCAATAAGTTTATATATAACAGGCATCAAAGTGATGCTCCTTCAGTCATCCATAGTCTCACATAGGGGGTTTTTGGGCACAAGCTTAACTAGACCATGCTTCCAAGCTGAGGGAAGATGTTGATGCTGCCAGGCTACATTAATGAGATTCAAGATTGGACCCTTCAATTCAGCCCAGAAGGCTACAAAAAATTCAACCGTCAAACCATCCCAGCCAAGGGATTTATGTTTACCCAAATGTTTGAGGGCTTCATCCAATTCAATATCTAAAAAAAACTCACACACTTTTTTTTTGGGTGAAATCTTTGATTGATTATATTATATGAGTAGCAACCTCAAAAAAAGGTGCTACAATTACATCAACTGAAAATTTCAGTATATGCCAAAAAGACCTCATGATCTATGCAGCGGGTCTGCAAGCAATCAAAGAAAGATTGCTGCAGAGAATGCCTAAAAAAGCCAAACAGAGAGAAAGTAGGATCACCAAAGACTTTACAAATCCTATATGTCCATAAAGTCCATAGTGCCCAGTAGCGAACCCAAACGAAGAAAAGATGAAACTCCGGTCTGGATGGATGAACCCAATAGCCAGAAGAACTTCCCAAATGGAACAGGTGGGAATCTTGCTCGCAGGTGATGTCAAAGCAGATTAAAAAACTCACAAGAGCACAGACAATGCCAAAACAAGTGAGGCACAGTCTCCGAAGAAGCAGAACATATATGGCAAAGTGCAGGAGCAATGTGTCGATGAGCTAGTAGCTGTCCAGATGGAAACACTCCCAAAAGAACTCGCCAAAAGAAAACCTATTGTCAAAGCGGTACTTTATAGTCCCAAAGTCCAATCTTCCAGTCGGTCCTGGAGTTCCAAAGGAGGAATCGGAACAAAGGGCAAAAGCATAGAAGTAATTTGTCGCCACAAAGGACGATAATGAGAGCCCAATCCATATGTAGTGGCTGCTAGAGAAAAGGGGAGCACAGTAGCAGCATCATCTATAACATCAGCAACTGAGGTGATGCCTTTAAACGAGACAAAGTAGGAACGTCGAGGTTCCTATAAAGCCAAGGGAGGCTGAAAGACTTTCGACCGGTGAATGCTTTCAGCTCTCAAAGGATTTCCAAGCAAAGATTGCCGTCCATTCCATTCCAGATGAGAAAGAACATGCTTCCAGTCAAGAAGCAAGCGGGAGACAAAAGGGCATCCAAGCAAAGTGCCATCAGTGCAGCCAAAAAAGAAATCCCAGTGATCGATTTGCCAATGACCAAACGCAGAAATACTGATATGAGTGACCAAAGTCCTAATCATAAGAGCCCAAGGCTGATCACCTTGCAGAAATTGCAGCAACATTTTCCCCCTGTGGGCAAGAATATGCACATGAATATCCATGATGTTTAATCCACCATGCATCTTGGGAGAATAAATGTGATGCATCGAAAGCAGCCTAAGACTTTTTCTGCCATGTTTGGATCGCTAGAAGAGTTCCATAAAGACAAACATGAAAGATGTAAGATCTGCCTTAGTGAACATGATCAATGGCAAGTAAAATTGAATATATGCCACAAGGATGGACTGCACTATTCAAAGATGAACGTGCAAAGGACAGGTTGCCAGTTTCCAATACTCAAGCTTTTTCCGAAGCTTAGCCAAAACCGAATCAGTTTGTTGTCGGCGAGTGAGTTCCCACCCCAAAGGGTAACCAAGATGACGAACAAACTGAGTGGGTGGAATGATATCCCCGGGCCATAATAGACTATGCCAGTCTTTGGAATGCAAAGGGAGCAGCTTAGACTTCTAAAAATTAACATGAAGACCAGCTGCCAAACCATAAATAGAGAGGGCCTGCATCAAGGCACCAAGATCATGGGGCGTATTCTTCGGGGTAAAGAAAGAATCATCAGCATAAGCTTGAGCAACCATGCTGCGATTAGCATCCAATTCCAAGCCATGAAATGATCTTGTAGCCACAAGATGATCAATATATTGCAGCATAGGATGAGTAGCAATGGCATACAGTAAAGCACATACAGTAAAGCACTGAGAGGGCATCCTTGGCGAACCGAACAATGAAGAGTCCACTCATCAGAGATATTCCCAGAGATAATGCAAGCCGCATTGCTTTCTCTGTAAAGCCAATAAATAACCTGCTGCATTTTTTGTCCAAACCCCAAAGCTCACATAGTTTGCGAGATGAAATCCCATTGAACTGTGTCAAAGGCTTTTGCAATATCTACCTGCAAGAGTAGAACATCCTGCTGCGTGTATTTGGCATATTCAATCCCAATATAAGCATTGGCAATGTTATCTGTGATATGGCGACTTGGAACAAAGCCATATTGGGAGGGATGCAACCCATCATGCAAATAACCTTTAATCCGATCAACCGCCATTTTGGCAATGATCTTGTAAATGACTGGCATGAGCGTGATTGGCCTCCAATCACCCAGTGAATCACATAGCTGCTTTTTTGGAATCAGCTTGAGAAGACCCTTTTTCCATGACAAAGGCATCTGCTGATTTTGCCATGCTGTATTTACCATTTGCAGCAAGGTGAATTTAAGAAGATCCCAGAATGCAAGAAAAAATTCAACAGTGAGACCATCCCATCCTGGAGATTTCCATCTGCCACAGGATCTCAGTGCATCAGACAATTCCCTTTCAGTAAAGGGATGTTCAAGTTCCAAAGCCTGAGCATCAGACAGAATTGGATGAATATGTTGCAAAAGAAGCTGACGTGCAGACACGAGCCGAGGAGAAAGAGTATCCAGATGCCCAAAATGAGTGGAGAAGTGCTGCACACATAAATCAGCAAGCTCTGAACGAGATGTTGACCAAGAACCATCAGGCATCCGGATCCGACAGATATTGGCAGCTTGTCTTTTGTAGTGTAAACTCTTAAAAAATTGCTTGGAAGAGCAGCCTTTATCCAAAAATGCCCATTGTCTGGATTGAGTTTCCCATTTAGCAAGCTTTCTGCGATCATTAGATTGAAGAGAGAATTGAGCCTGATATAAGAGCATGCTTTCCTCTGAAGAAAAAGGGCAAAGATGAGCAAGCTCAGTCAAACTCTGACATGTAAATTTGGCATGTGCTATAGTCTCCCTTGTGGCTTGCATTTAGGATTTGCCATAGTCTCGAATAAATGCTTGCATCCGGGCAACAAAAGCCTGCCAGGCATAATCCAAACCAATGCGTATCTGACGAGAGAGAGGCTGAATAGCATCAGAGACTAAGGCTTTAAAGTCAGCATGCTCCAGATAACTATTATTAATCAGCAAAAGCCTTCGGCAAGGCAATCTGTCAGTGGGAAATTCATGTAAGGAAAGCCTCAACCAAAGAGGAGCATGATCCGAATGTGTGAAAGCATGATCAACCCAAATTTGACAAGGCATCACAATGCTGTGGATCAATCTGATACCATCTGTCCAAGCGTGCCCGATAAGAAGATTGAGCATTATGCTGAAAGGTATAACCCAGAAGCATGGGCTGTAATTCCTTCCAGAGATCAACCAGGCGCAACTGAAGCAAAAAAATAGACCATGCCTGTGTTTCAGAAGCCAACATATGAGTGTGGCCTGAGGTGTTGTCACCCGATTGAGGGGCATAAACCGATGCAAATTCAAAAATTTCCCCTTGAACAAGGCATTGAACAATAATCCATCTACCATGGCGATCATTGAGAGCCACAACAGGTTGAAGGTCGTGCTCTACCAAAAAAGCCACACCAGAAAATGAGCGCTCTCCGGCATAGAAGATATCATAACCAGCAAAATGGCCTATTTGACCAGCATACATATGCTGATTATGCTCTTGCAAAGCAATTATATCAGGCTGCAATTGCCTGATATACATCCAAACCAGTTTCCATTTGTGACCATCACACATTCCTTGTACATTGAGAGTAACACACTTCAGATGATCAAGCATATTTACAGTTATGCGACAGGTATGTACATCAACTAACGGGCTGTCTACGTCTGCATTTCCACCTCAATGTCTGGACCTCTGTCCTGGGATGAAGCATCAGCTTGAGGAGAGGACAAAAGTGCAGCAACTTCTTCTTCAAGAAACAAGGTCCGATTTGCAGTCACAGCAGCCCAGGTCAAGCCAACACCAGAGTTTTCAGCAGGTGTTTTCCCATGAGAGGATGCACCACTCCAAGTCTAAGAAGGCAAAGGTCGCCTGGGGGAGATCACTTTGCGAGGAGTTTGCCATCCATTAGTCAAAAATTTCCCCCCCTTCCCCTGAGATGGAGAGGTCAAAGGCACAGGAAAAGAAGCATTACCATGTGAGACAGCCGGGGCTTTGCCTTTCTCTTGAACAGAGAAAAACTATTTGACCCCTTTGTTTTTTACCACAGAAGAGGCATTTGCATTCTTATTCAAAGGCTGAACCATTTCTGCTTGCACTGGCATCCGTGGAGCTCGGGAAGGGCATTGTGAAGCCATGTGCCCAAATTGCTTGCATTCAAAGCAAGCACCTGCAAACAGCCCCACTTGAGCTTGTAAAAGGCACTCCCCATGGAAACATTATTCACGGTAACCGAGTATGAAGCTGGAGTGGGATGATCTGTATCCCATAAAATGCAGAAGCGATTCGAATTTCCATTGGGTAGCGGTGGACATACCACCTTACCGAGGGAAGCTGCAATTTTAGGTAGAAGAGAAGACAAGCATTGAGGAAAATCCACAACTTCTACCCAAACAGGGCAACGATACCGAATCAATGCCTGATAATCCCGGGTGGGAGACCAGGGCAGAACATGGGCCATCTGCTCCAACAAAACCTGACGGTGCTCCTCATCAGCCATGATGATCTCAAAAAAGCCCCTCGCTACATAATGAGCTTTTTTGACATAAGAACCACCCAGGGTTTGAGTCAACCAATTCCCAACATCTGCAGCAGCAGGCATCCGTCCTAGGAAGAAAATTATAATGGCATGCTTTGCATACTCCTTAACTGGTTCAAATATATCATCCACTTCCACCATAATGCCAGTGGTGGGAAGTGGATCTTTCCAACCTTTACGGGTGTCTTCAAACCCTTCATGCATAACCTCATAAACAAGCTGAGCCTCAGCACAGTCATGATGGGAATCATCTGAATCCATCACTTGTTTTTGTTTCTTGTTGGAAACCGACTTGTCTTTGTGAAAGGTTTTCTCATAGGAATAATCCGCCATTCGAGTTAAGGAAAAAACTTGGAAGTAGCAACACTTTACAAGGAGAAAAGCAGAGCAGGTACGGTTTTTCCTAGCTGTACGGACAAAATCGTACGGATTTTTGCCAGTATGAATTTTTTTTTTCTTGGTAGGCAAATTGTACGGAATGTGCGGACAAAACTGTACGCAATTTTCTGACAGTACGGACAAAATCGTACGGATTTTTGACAGTAAAATTTTTTTCCCCCTAACAGGCAAACTGTACGAACTGTACGAATTTTCCTGACTGTACGGACAAAATCGTGCGAATTTTTGACAGTACGAATTTTCTGACAAAGCTACGGACAAAAAACGGACGTCAAAAGGAACCTCGACGGTATCAAATTGAGGGAGAAACAAGCAGCTGTAGCGTGGGAGCACGAGGGCCAGCACGGAATCTCTCTCGCACACACACACACGCGCGCACGCACACGCACACGCTTTTTTTTAGTGAAATCATATATTTATGTGTGGGAAACCTCAAGAAGAGGAAAAAAACCACCATGAAGTACAAAAGTTAAAAGATTACGAGTATGCTTCCAAGAGAAACCTCACGCACACGCATGCACGCACAGGGAGCAACTACTACTAGAGAACCAGGAACAATGATAAAGACGTCGAGCTTGGCCAAAGGAACACATCTTGGAGAGATTAATGCAAGGAAGAACGAACGAAAGCATAAACATCCACCACAAAGTGCCCGTATGTAGGAACAAAGTGGAGACAAGTTGTGAACACAAGTGAGCAAGAGTGCACACACAAAAAAGCTCCAATAGAAATGTTCAAATGAAACAATACAAGCACTTGGTATATATAGTACCCAAGTACTACTGGTCAACCATAGGGGTGACTTTATGCCTACAACACCATATCTTTGTAATCTCTTACAAATCCCCCCTCAAAGATATGGCTAAAAGTACCCTGGAAACATCTCAGGTGTACCCTGTAGTACCTAAAGTACCATGGTCGCACAAATTCATCCAGATGGATATGCAACCTATGGGAGTACATGAAAACAATGTCATTGTGAATCACTTCACAACCCCCCTTGACATTGTGAGAATGTCTCTGATCCCTAAGCCATGTCAATGTCATAAGAAAAGATCTGTTGACAGGGCTTGGTGAAGATATCCACCACGTTGTCCTTAGATGGACAATAGATGAGATCGATGAAGCCATCAGAAATAAAATCCCGTACATAATGATAATGATTTTCAATGTGTTTCATACAAGCATGAAAGACAGGATTGTTGGCTATGGCAATGCAACTCTGGTTGTCACAGAAGATAGAGTTTGCTTCGCCATCCTGTGCATGATGCAAGTCATGCAAAAACTTCCTTAACCACATTAACTCCGTGGTGGCTGAATTTGCAGCTTTGTACTCTGCTTCACTGGAGGAAAGAGAGACTCGCTCTTGCTTCTTACTGAGCCATGAGATACAGGCTGAACCCAATGAGAAGCAATAGACAGTAGTGGACCGTCTATCGTCAATGTCCCCTGACCAATCTAAGTCGGTGAAACCACTCAGCTTTAGATCACAATCTGAAGCATAATGCAAGCCAAGAGAGAGAGTGCCATGGACATATCTGAGAACCCTCTTTGTTGCATTCCAATGTGTGATTGTGGGACAATGCATGAACTAGCTCAAAAGCCGTGTGGCATAGGCAGTATCAGGCCGTGTGGAGCATAGATATATCAAACTGCCAACCAATTGCCTGTACAAAGTGCCATCAAACTTTTCAGCAGTATCATTCTTACTCAACTTGAGTCCCTTTTCCAATGGAGTAGCCACAGGCTTACAGTTCTCCATTTAAATTTCTGCAACAACCCCTTCGAATACTTGTCTGTGACATAGAGATCCCATCATAGGTCTGCCAAAACTGAATGCCAAGACAATAGTGCAATAGGCCCAAATCTGTCATCTCAAAGTTGTGACCTAAAGCGGACTGCACTACTATAATTTACTGTGAATCACTGCCAGTGAGTATGATGTCATCCACATATAGTACCAACATGACCAATTCTGATTTTTTCTGCAGAACATACAAATTTGGCTCTGTATGAGTGTTGACGAAGCCCTGGGACGGCAAAAACTGATGCATCTTCTGATACCACGCACGAGGTGCTTGCTTCAATCCATATAGAGCCTTCCTGAGCTTGCATACCTTGTGCTCTTGTTCCTTCACCTCAAAACCTTGGCGCTGATGTACATAGACCTCCTCTTTAAGATCTCCATTGAGGAAAGCAGTCTTGACATCCATCTGGTACACTGACCAACCATAAAACGCAGCAAGAGAGATGACAGAACGAATGGTGGTCATCTTGGCCATTGGAGCAAAAGTCTCCTCATAATCTATCCCCTCCTCTTGTGCATACCCCTTGGCAACCAAACGGGCTTTGTATTTCTCAATTGTGCCATATGAATGGTATTTCACCTTATAAATCCATTTCGTGCAACCACATTTTTCCCAATGGGTGCATCAACCAAGTCCCATGTGGCATTCTTCTCAATGGATTTAATCTCAACTTCCATAGCTTTTTGCCATGCCGGATTATGCTGAGCATCCTTGAAGCTCTGAGGCTCATTTTCAACTTCCATCACTGAGGTCATCAAAGCAAAATTGACCTTTTTCTGATTTTTCTGAGTGCTGGCCCTGGTTTTCCCCAAAGTAGGCTGATCCTTAGCATCTTGAATGGTCAACCTTGCCCAATGTGGAATAGATTTCTCTGCTGTATCACTCGGAGCTGCATCAACATCTTTAGTGGCCTCATGACATTGATAATGCCTCCAAACATGAGGCTGTCTATTCTCATTAATTGGCTGCAAATCTGAAACATTTAAGGGAGAGCCATCCTCAACATGTGGCAAGCCATCTGAACTATGAGAAGTAGAAGGGGAAGCATCGAGAGACTCCGTCTCATTATCCTCAAACTGGATGATGTCCAAAGGGGTGCCATCGTATGGTGGCAAGTCTGCACTAGCAGGCCGCATGCACTCATTCTCAGCAAAGAGAACATCTCTGCTGATTATTACCTTCCTGGTAGCGGGATTATAAAGCCTAAATCCCTTGCTTTCAGTGCTATATCCCACGAAAATGCATTTGACACTCTTGTCATCAAGCTTTGTCACAGCTTGTCCGATGTGCATCTGGAACCAAAGCATATGCCACTGAGCCAAAAACTCTGAAATGACTAACCTTTGGCTTAAATCCATACAAAGCCTCAAATGGAGTCACATTAACCAAAGCTTTGGTAGGACATCTGTTCTGAATGTAAGTGGCTGTCACAACTATTTCTCCCCAAAAAGCCTTTGAGATTCTCTTGAATTTCAGCATGCATCTCGTCATCTCCATGAGAGTACAATTCTTCCTCTCAGAGAGTGGATTATGCTATGGTGTGTAAGGGCATGTCAAGTGATGTTTAATCCCATGTTGCCTGGAATGCATGTGACATGTACTCTCCCCCTCTATCTGAGTTGAGTGTTCCAATTCTAGAATTGGTTTGGTTCTCAGCCATAGCTTTGAACTCCTGAAACCAATAGAACACCTCAGATTTTTCCTTCATGAGAAAAACCATGTGAACCTAGAGAAGTCATCTATAAAGGTCACAAAGTACCTTGCTTCTCTATGCGCGGGTATAGTCATGGGGCCACATACATCACTCTGTACTATCTGCAACACTTTGGTTTCCTTGACCCAATTCTTGCCTTGTTTACTGAATAGCAAGCGATGCAATTTACCAAGTGCACACCCCTCACACACTTCATTTGCTGGTTGCTGCAATTTTGGCATTCCCTGAGTCATATTATTGTTGTACAAGTAGGACAATGCCCTGTGATGGACATGTCCAAACCTGGCATGCCATAAATCAGCCTGGGAAGTGTTTGCTACAGTCAATACCTTCTGATCATAAGGCTGAGCATCAAGCTTGTATAAGCCTTTGTCATATGTGCCTATTGCTACAACCTCATACCCTTGCTTTGGATCCTTGATCCTGCATTGGTTATCCTGAAATTCGACCAACATACTTGCAGGGCTTCACCCACCCGGATTGCCTGACTGATCACGTTGTTCAAGGGTTAAGTGACCTTATCCACCGTCGCCACTGCAGTCCGCACATCCTAGGCTAGACCGTTCATGAAATAATCGTTCAACACCTTCACTACTAGTCGTTGAGTCACTGGAACCCTTTGCAAAAGTTGGCAGTACTGAGTCGCATAGTCTTCCATGTCCTGATTACCTTGTCTCAAGATCCTCAGCCCCTCTAGCGTCTGCAAAATCGTTTTCTCCTTACGAAACCGCTGCAGACAAGTGACCTTGATTTCATCGTAATTCTCGAAATGGTCCGAGGCATACTTCACCAACCAATGTGACGCTTTAGCCTCCAATGTGGACTCAAAGACTGCCCCCTTCTGCACCGGATCCACCACACCAGGCACGTTGAGAGTGTAAATTTTATCAAATTGATGAATGTGGCCATCCGGATCATCATGAGTCTTCCCTTGGAATTTAGTATACTTCACATTAGCCGCCGCCATTGCGGCTGGATTGGTTGGAATGACTTGGGCAATCGGTGCCTGTAGCACTGGTTCCACAACTACCGTTACCACTTGCGGAGTGAATAATAACCCACGAACCACTGATGAAACGCCTCCCGCGGTCGGTGAAGATGGCTCACTTAACACACGTCGACCTCGTGGAAAGGGCTGGACCGCATCATCCGCACTCAGATTGCGATGAACAAGCCTCGCGCGCGTTCTTTTGCGGGCCGCTCTGGCACAAACTGGGCACCGCCATGTCCCAGTACGCCACCACCAGCATCTTGCAGAGTCCTCTGAACATCTCGATCCACATGGGAAGTCTTCGTCTGCGGAGAGAGACGTGTAGGCCGACAGGGTAGCCTCGTTGTCAGTACTAGTGGACCCAAAGGTCCTTGCAACCTCATTTGCATTCATGCCACGGGTTATTACCACAATTTGACGAGTGAGACGATCAATGGCCACATGAAGCATCCACACTTGACACACCAGTTTGCTTGCGAAACGGGGGTCACCAAAACAAGCGCGCTAGGGTAGTGTATTCACCGCAACAAGATCCTTGATCACAACGCTAAGTTATTGTCGTCTCCGGACGACGAGCGCTTGCAAGTCTGCCAATGAACCCTTCGATCGTGGGCGCGTCACATGCCGTCCCTCCCGGCAATGCTGACATGAATGGTGTGCCATAAGGCTCAACGCACACCCCACATGTATGAAAAATTATGAGTTGATAGTGATCGCCAATGTGTAACTCCCTGAGTCACAGGCATTATGGAAAGTAGATAATGCGCATGCTCACACACACAAGACACAGAGTATGCAGAAAAGAAGAATGAAAACACACTGTATCCGAATCCGTGAAATGCATAATGATCAAGAGACACTTGGTCCCGAGGACATACAACGTATGCGGTTGCAACCGCTGACTGAAGGGTTGCGGCCACTTGCGCCCCTTGGGATCTGTGCTAACCCCGCAAGCTGTCAATGCCTTAACACAAGTATACATTGTAATCTATACAACACGTATGCAGCAATCAAAGAAAGATTGTTGCATTATGATTTCTATCCTGCCATAGAGTCTAGAGTGCCCAGTAATGAACCCAAAAGAAAAACAATTCAAACCCCTGTCTCCATGGGTGAATCCCATAAAGCCAAAAAAGCTTCCCAAAAGTAGCATTAGGAAATCTAGCTCTCAAAAGTTGCCGAAGGAGACCCAAGAAATCATAGGTGTGTGGACAATGCCAAAGGAGATGAGGCACAGATTCCCGTGGAGCCAAACATATGTGACAAACAGTCGGAGCAATACGTGCCAAGAGCTGCCCAGACGGAAGAACCCCCAGCATCATCGCCACAAAAAAACCTACTGTCGAAGAGGAACTTTGAAACTCTAAAGCTGCCACAATCTTTTGCGCCACCACTTTGCCGGGTAAGTCATGTGCCAGAGCTGATCTGCCTTATCAGAAACCCAAGGTGGGGGTAGAAGAACTTTTTATAAGGTACAGTAATGTGGGACAGCCTCAAGGGACGCACTGATGAACCTAGAGAGTGAAGAGTCCAATCTTCAAGCCTATCCTAAAGCTCAAGTGGTGGCACCGGCAGCAATCTTTTGCCACAGAGTATGATAATGCATCCCTACACACACGTGCGTGCGTAATGTGTGTATGGGAGAGCTTGAGATGTATGTGCACTATATAAACTGTATGATAGGAGGGGTGAAGGCTGAGTGGGGTGGAGGCAAGAAAAGAAGGTAGGAGGCTAAGGAGGGAGGCGGAATAGAAGCAGGCTGGGAGAGAGCAAAGGAGGGAGAAGTATGCTGCGAAACGAGCAACACGATGGGTCACATAGAGGAGAGAGAAGGCGAAGGAGAAAGGGAGGATGGCAGGGAGAAAGGCAACTAGAGGATGGCAGAGAAGAGTCACACAGGAGTGAAGGAGGTCGCACGGAGGGGGAGCGAGCAACGGCCATATTAGAGCCTTTCTAACATGGCTTCCGAAGTAAATTACATCATTGCGGGAACTTACATGGATCTTCTTATTCTTTTGTTGCTTTATGGACTCCCTATGCTTTCCACCCATTATTTACGAGAGGATGAGAGTAGTCAACATTATCTTCAAGGATATGCCATTGGTCATTCCACTTAGAAGGGATTTTAAGTCTTCTTTGCCGCTTTTCTTTTGTCTAGCCTACTCATTGTCGTCACGAGAAAATTAGGTTCTTCATTACAAGGGATGCTAAGGAGATCTAGTCTATCCATTGTCTCCTTACAAAGGGTCCTTGGTACATACAACAAGCGACAATGTAGGTTATGGCAATGTAAGATCTGTAAACTCTCCATTTGCCAATACCCTCTCAAATTTGTAGGATTTGGATGTAAGGATGTTCACACTTTAATCATCCATAGCCGGGCTCCCCTCCACATATGACATCATGCTAGGCACCTAAGTTAAACCTTATTCACTTGCTCAAGAGAAAAAATATATTTTCCATAAATGCACAAGGCATAGATTGACGATAGCCTCCACTAGTTAGTTCTTCACTTTTTACTTGCATCTCCTTGGGTTGATTTGACATTTACGATTGAGACTTGTGCAACCCAGGAAAGACTTTTTCCCCTTTTTCCCCAAAAGTTAGGTCGCTTGGCCTTTCAAGTTTCAATCTTTTGCACATACAAAATAATCATGTCCTCCAATTCAAACTATGTTATATGCTTCTATCAATTTGAAAGCTTCTATCAATTTGAAAGATGGCTATAAGTCTACGCATTTTGTGAGAAGCTTACACATTTCACTTACAGACTCACGTTTACAAAGTGTATGTCAACAAAGAAAATTAAAGAAGCTTGAATAGACATGAGGCATACACAAAAGAAAAGGGCTTATTCCCACTCATAGTTAAGGAGAGCAATGAAAGGGTGCAAATGTATGTGCACGTGCACATGTGTGCACGCGTCTCTGTGTGTTTCCTCATATATAGATGTGCGTATGTGTGTGAACACATACACATATCTAATAACTTGCCATATCTATGACAAGGAATAAAGAGTTTCAACACCATGATAGTTATCATTATGCTTTCACATGCACATATACCCACACTCTCATGCACAAGAATCCATACATACAAAAGTACTGGATTTTGTTTTTATTGGTTCTTGGATGTAAATGGCATGATAAAAGATGACATATAAAAATTCTACTTCTCTAGGGCACCACAAACTTTTGTTCTTTCTACATAAATTCCGTTAGGGCCCTAAGCATATCTAAGAAATACATACATATTTTATTTTCTTGGTGATGTGATGTGAGCATTCGACTTTTCTATGGACATATTTACATATTAAAAAATAAAATGACATGAAAAGAAAGTGCACCCTATGCCAAGTGGATCATGTTCTTTGATCAAGTGCATGATATTCTCCTCAGTACATTTCCATGAAGCAAGATTGGAGCTATCCTGCATTCAAATTTAAACTCAAAATTAGCAAATTTATAGAACTTTATGAGAGGTTGCAAAAGTACTCCATGTAAAACTATTTTTTCTCATCTATGATACTATTCTATGAACTTAATAAACCAAAAATGTTCCACACATAACCAACAAACTTGTAAAAAAGGACATACCAATGGGTCCAGGGCGGTAGTTGATTACACAAATTCAACAAAGATGATGTCTAAACTCATTCACCACACCGTGTGTCTCTGTCTTTGTACGCAGCAAATAACTGTGGTTAGGATTGTCCTCCTCCATGGTGTTATTAGAGGCAGGGGATCGAAGATGTTGGTTTTCGCACACAATGAGATGGTTTGAGAGACTGGGGTTACACATGGATAGACTTCCTCCCAGACTTCCTCCCTTCCAGTACAGCATTGATGCGCCGTTCTCCCACTCTGGTATCATGAGGTCAACCAGGTCATACAGAGGACCTTCTACAGCTACACACATTTCGGACCTGGTTGACACCGAATGAGCTCGCAGAAGCTCAGCTTCTACAAATAGCATTGCCTACATATCTCGGATGAGGCCTTTATTGACCCACCAGGGTATACAGGGATTCACTTGCCCCATTCATCGCGCATCTCCATTGGGCAGTTCCGGGTCTCCTCACATAGACTCCGCATTGAGAGTGGTCGGGCAGAGGGTATAACGAGGGAGAGGTGTATATGCACGTTGTGCAACCTACAAGAGGTTGAGTCGAAGGAACATTTCATCTTCAGATGCCATGTTTACTATGAGATCAGAGGACGTTTTTATTGCCTTTTGAGAGATAGCTCCGGGCTGTTATCCTGATTTCTCTATTTTCCGGATCAGAGGTGCCTGGCCGCGTTCATTCATGAGGCAGTTAGGCACCATAAGCGCCTACTCCGATCTCAGAGACATGAGGAGTATACCCTGGTGGACTCTTCTTAGAGCATGATCACGGATTTCTTCTAGCCGGACAATATAGACGCCCCTATACAGGTCCTAGGCATGACCGAGACCCAAAGCCAGTGACACGGCAGCTCAAACACAGGGTCAATGCATTTACTGACGTATATTACAAACCTCTTACTTTCTGGCTTCTGTTAAAACGTGTAACGTCGCTGCAAAGACAAATTGATTGATCACAGGATTCATGCTGCAAGGAATAACTTCAATTTTGGACATGGTCATTTTGTTTTTGTTATTATGTATAAGGGAAGTAAATGATTCATTGTTATTCTGCAGGGGGAGCACACTGGGATCTTCAAGTTGGCAAGATATCAAACTGTACCAGGTTCATAACGTGTTGATGGTGTTTGCTATGCCCAGGAAGGAGAATGCACATTTCGAGTAACGCTCGAAGTCTGTTTCCAGGTAACATAACCAAACAACAAGATCCACAAAAGGTGCAACAGAATGAGGCACAGATGAATTTTGTGAAACCAAATGGCTACCAAGAAAAGTAAGCCATATAGCAATAGTGAAGTCAATTTTTCAAAACAGATACATCTTACCCAGGAAAGAAAACCCTTAACAGCAAAGAAGTTTTAATGGTTGCTCACTTAAGATGTTCTTTTCAAATGACACTTGTGCTTTTCTACACAAAATCAACATAGCATATCCAACCCTTCGTGAAAGAGAGAAACTTCAAACTGAGAATCTACCTATTGAGAAATTCATCCGATTATGAATAAGTATTTCCAGAAACTCCTCTCGACTTGGAGACACATGAATTCAAATGGGTAGATCATAAGAAAATTTTGATAAAACTCTTGTTTAAACTGGTTCGAGAATCTTTTAAAAATTATTCTATCATTGTCTATGCCGAAGTTACACCTCTTAGACACATACATTATTGGCTTGAGAGGTATGACTATAACTTACAAAATGTGACTCCATCAAAACAATTAAGACAAGGAGAAGCAAAACACAGGAAATGACAGTGCAAGTATAGGTATTAAAGAAAGAGAAGACAACCAATTAATCATAAGCAAATGCAAGGATGACATCAAATTCAAACAAGAATGCAGGAACTTGAAGTATATTCCTCAAAGCAACTTTCTAATCTCTTTGACATACGGGCATGAAGTTGCTGCCTATGTCAATTACATCACTAGTCAGGTTAGGTCGTGCTTCAGTCTGTCACATATTACTTTATCATCGGCAGCTTGCATGAGGGCGTGATACAAGTTGAGCACAAGAAAAGAACCCACAATGCCCTATCCAACAACTCAACGACAAAAAGATCAACAAATGGAAGGATGGTAATGTTACGGCATAATCCATCGATTAACTAGGAGATACTGGAACAATACAAATTGGACAGGGACAACTCTCTGGTCTCACAAATAGTCCTGCTGTTATACACTACAATCGACAATGTTTGGCAGTGCTCACTCCCTATGTTTGAAGCTTCCACGTAAGCCTGTTGCATTTGATTGGACAGGGACAACTCTCTGGTCTCACAAATAGTCCTGCTGTTATACACTACAATGGACAATGTTTGACAGTGCTCACTCCCTATGTTAGAAGCTTCCACGTAAGCCTGTTGCATTTGATATTTACAAAATATTCACTTGGCACATCAGTTAATGAGCAATACTATTGGCATCACCATAACCTCTCGCCGTTCTTGATCCGGAGATGCAGAGCAGAGCCCTTTTAGTCAAACTTCTTGTTAGAGGTTTGACTCCAGGAGATCAGCCGTGGAAGCAGTTCCTACTGCATGGGATTCACCAGTGCACCCCTAAAGCAGCAGGTCAGTGGGTAGGTAGAGTCAGTTGGATCTTCCTGACGGACCAGCATTCTCAGCCTTCCTCACCACTTGTGAAAAGGCTTATTCAGATATGGGATCATTTTCGACAACACCTCATTAGAGCAGTTCCCTCCTCCAGAGAGGAAATTGCCAGATAGCCACTTTACCATAACCCCATGGTTCGGTAGCAGGGATCTTCCCCTGGTACAGAACTTAGGACTCCCTTGGCCAGATGGCATGCTCAAGGGGTTGTGACAGTCGGAGATTGGTTCAGGGGAGGTGTGGAGATGTCAGAGGAGGTGATCAGAGATAGACATGGGCCACTTCGACAGATTGCTGCCACCAAATTACTGATCATGAGAGCTATTCCTCAGGAGTGGAGGGATATACTTACAGATCCAGCCTATGTTCATCCCATCTCTACTTGGTCAAGTTGTTTTAGTGAGGCTGGGCTATGCATTGGAGTTCGTTTAGGACCGGCACCGTTTATTTATTTTGAAACGGACTCCTCTCACAGCTTGTATCCCACTCAACCCCTGGATCGACAGGAGCTCCTTTGGCAGAGAGTCAGGGTCATTGGTTGCCTCGGTAAGGAATGGGCCACAGATCCTTCCAGGTTGACCATTGCAGAGGATACTAGATGGAGACTTTGGATTTTTCAGGGTCGACCTCTTGCGAGCTTGACTAGGACCCAGGTGAGTGGGCATGGCCTGCTCCGGTGGCAGGCGTTCGTCCTCTTTCATTTTTCCAATACTCGACGAGGGAAGGTTACAGGCTTCAGCAGAGAGACTCTCATCACCTACCATCTACTTCCCAGCATTGGCACGCACAGGGACTTACTGCAGAGCTCTGCAAGAGCTACTGGATCCACTTTTGAGTCATCAGTAGAGCCAGGAAAGTCTCCTACTTTCTTTGGATCACTATACATAGGGGCATACCTGTGGGTACTTGGCTTCAGCAGTTGGGTAGACCCTCCTTGTGTATGCGTTGTCAGCTTGCAGAGGAATCTAGCAAGCATTGTTTATGGAGTTGCACCAGCTCTAGAGTGGTATGGACAGGTATCTTCAGGTTGTTCTCATATGTTACATCTGAGTCCTTTCTGATGACTTGGGGTGCTGCCCTTTGGGGGAGAGGATCTGGAGCCTTTACTCTCTTTGAGTCAGAGCCAGGAGACCATGGTTTCTTCATGCAGCGTCGCCAAAGACGGGGTCCCATAGAGGCCAGCATCATGGAGCCGCAGGATTTACTTTTGGTACCGGTACCAGCTCAGGATTCCATACCTGGGAGATGATTTCCAGCATTACCCTATGGCGGAGTCGCGATGTTCTTTTGTCCTTGAGGGCCATTTATGCATGGAGGCTGACACTCTCGCTTCCATTTGGGCGGACATTATCTTCACTCTCAGGAGTCAGTGGGAGCGATGTACAAGCACCTCTTTGGCAGCTCGTGGGAGACTTACATCCTTCATGAGGACATGGGACTGCTCATTATTTTTTCATTTGACCCCTTTTGGGATGTCGTGGCATTTTAGACCACCTCCATGGCTTTTTTCCCACATTGTTGAGGCTAGGGATAGAGTACTTTCTCTCCCACCTGTTGTATGATTTGTTTTGAATGGAATATATCATTCTTTTCTTTAAAAAAAAAAAAAAAACTCAACCTGATCACTTACGTCCAACTAATTTTTGGAATTTCAGAGATATGTTTTCACAAGAGATTTAAGCGCCAATTTTATTGCCCTCGAGAATAAATCATTACAAAGCATGCCAAAACAGATTTAGATATGTATATATATATCGTACCTCTTTATTTTATAAATCTCATTTCAGTTGAACCTTCATGGGATGACTTGTCTTTTGAGATCCTGCTCTGATACAATTGATACACCCCCTTGTATCTGACTTGGAGTATCACATTAAGGTAAGCGGCTTGAGATAGTTGACCACACACGTATGGCTGAGCTCAAGTAGATTTTGCTCGACAAAGTTCAAGGCAAGCACTAGCAATCGACAGCAATTTTGTATGCAGTCGATCTAAAGCATCAAGGCTCTTTTAAGGCACCATGGGTTGACGACGATTTTGAAAAATCACCATCAGTTGACGAGGATTTAAAAAAAATACTATCCTCACCTCCGTGCATCGAAATCTTTCCTAGTTTTTCCAGGGGATGACATGGGCATCCTCAGCCAATGCCATATTGCCTCCATGGCAAAAGGAGCCTTGGATACATGGCAGCCAGCTGGCGGTGGAGCCTCATGAGTCAGTAAGCACACATGGCAACCACACAAGGTGTCACATCAGCCATGGAACAGTAGAACAGCAGCATAATAGAAGTGGAGCAACAACAGAACAGATGCGAGGACTTGCAGCAGATCTACAGCAGGGACCAGGGCAGGGGAGGGGTAAATAAAAACTGGTACGTGTGACATGTAACTCACCTCCAGGCTGTAGTTCTCATCCAGCACCACCCCGAAGCTTGGGAACATATGGCACGAAGAGCACGTTATGGTCAATTCATGTAGCATCCATACCACTAAACCGAATCAGCCAGTCCCTAACCTCTCACATATGCCACACCCTACATCCTGCACCCTCTTCACGAGACGGGGGGTAAAGGATGCCGTAATGAAACTTCATAATGGCCGAGCGAAGGATCATGAGGGACTATGCACTGAGTTCATTGCATATGGGATTAACCTCCTAGCCCCAATCTTAACAAAGCTCTTTAATGAAGTTGTTTGTTTGGGGTTTCCACGCATTTGGACCATTAACACTCTCTCACCCATCCACAAGGCAGGGGATCCCATGAGCTCGGAGAACTATAGGACCATTATGATTGAACATGTCATGTCCAAGATTTTTGCATCAGTACTTGATTCCGAGATTAGCAGATTTGCGGAGTGTCGATGACTTAGAGCAGCAGCACAGGCCGGATTCTGGCATGATCATGGAACCAAGGACCACATTCTCATGCTCAAGTATATCATCGAGGAGACGAGGGTACAGAAGCAGAGGATTTACTGTTGCTTTATGAATTTCCTTAAGGCATTTGACACGGTTCCGAGAGCCCACCTCATACGGCAGCCTACAGGATTTGGGTTATGACCAGGAGATCATTTGGGTTGTCATGGCACTTCATGAGAGAGTTTGAGGCAGAGTCCGGGTAGAATCTGGGTGGACAGACGAGATCATGAGCACTATTGGGGTCAAACAATGGCGTCCATTATCACCTACCTTGTTTGGCCTCTACATTGAGGAGCTTGGGACAGTGACATAGACACAGGGGGGGGCTAGTTGCTCTCTTGCAAGCACGCTGATCGGGATATTTCTTTACGTAGATGGCGTGGCTCTTTTGTCTTCCTCAGTAGAGGGGCTCCAGAGACACCTTGACGTACTACAGTCCTTCTGTGAGTCTCATGATTTGAAGGTCAACTTGGGTAACCAAGATTATGATCTTCAATACATCTCGAGCCGTCATGCTCCAGGAGCAGTTCACATTTGATGGGTCACCTGTCGAGATAGTTTCATCATACACTTATCTTGGGGTTGTCTTTTCTGGACCCATCTTCACTATGAGACGGGCGATGCAGGCATGCTTGGGCAGAGGATATGCGTCATTGGCCAGACTAGAGAGGCAATGCTTTCGCTCGTACTTTCAAGATCCACGGACCAAGGGGTTGCTTTTTTACTCCTTGGTCTGTCTAGCGGGGATGTACGGCAGTCCATGTTGGGGGTAGACTTGTCAGATAGAGAATGGGCCCGTGTGGAGCGGCTACAAGTTCTGATGTTATCACGGATGATTCATGGTAAGCCATCCGTTCCTCACGAGATCATTCACACGCTGAGTTTGGGTCACCCCCATTACAACTAGATGCTGCATTCAGGTAATTACATATCTGTATCAAGTCAGGGAGTATGGGGATTACACCTCTGGGCGTAGCAGGCTACCATGGCTAGCACTGTCCTCTTCTATGGCACTTGCAGTAGGAGGGGACCAGAGGTTCTGGTATGCACGCATAGAGAGATGGTTTGAGCGACTAGGGCTCCACATGGATAGACTACCTCCCTTCGAGTACAACATGGATGCTCTATTTTCTCCCCTCCTATCACATGAGGTTAACTAGGTTATTCGTGAGGATCTCTTACAACTACACTTATTTCGGACTTGGTTGGGACCGAGTGAACTCCCAGTGAAGCTTAGCTTCTACAGAGATCACTGCTTACATATCACAGAGGAGGGTTTCATTGACCCCCTAGGATAGACACAGATCTTGAAGTTTTGTGAGGTGAGCATTCATGGAATCTCCCTCATCCATATGTGTATGAGATAGCTCTCTCTTCAAGAATGAGACTCTGGCATCATTTCTTGCTGCAAACCTACTCTCTAAAATCTCCCAAGCTGCCTTTGATGTCTTGCATGACCAAATGTGAGGAATGATAAACCTCTTGATAGAAAGAGAAATAACTGAAAGGGCTTGTGCATCCCGCGAATCCCACCTTTTCTATTCTGTTGTGGGAGCCACCAAAGTAGCAGCTGCTCCTCCAATCACTTGTCCTGCACCTTGAGCCACTAAGAGCCTTTGTCGTATTGACCTCTACCCTTGCCTCCACCTTGAGTGGGAGTGACAGGCAGCCAAAATCCTAGAGGAGAGTGGTTTGACATCATAGTACCTGCCAAAATCCCGGTAGAGCCGCCTCTGTGCAGTGCCTAGTCCTCAACGCTTTTGCATGCATCCTCTAGCATACTCCTATTATTCCATTGTGATATGCATCCCCTCGTCTCTCTCTGCTCTCTCCATTTTGTCAAGTAGCCAATCGACATGAATATTCTTTGGAAGTGCTCTTAGATGCTCAAGGTATGGCACACGAGATCCATGGTATGTACGAAAGAGGGCCCTTTCTCCTTGTCTTCTTGCCTTTGCATCCTCATATCTTGTCACCTATCTTTTCATGACATCAGTGTTAAGCATGAGATTTGAGGGCATTTCTACTACCTCTTCAGAGATAACTATGGGATTTTGGCCCGATTCCTCTCCTACCCAGACCAACGATATTTGGTAGGTTTCATTCATGAGGTACTCAGACACCGCGAGAGGATACTTCGTGCACAGAGACAGGAGTAGACTTTTTCCTTAGCTGTTCCCTCCCAGAGCTCTCTCACATAGTTTTTTAAGCCAGATCACATGGACCCCCATGAGACGAGGCCTCGACATGACCGTGACCCGGAGCCAGTGACCTGACAACTCAGACAGAGGGTTGACACACATATCACACTTGGGGACATCCCCTCCCTGTTTAGAGTCAATGATCTAATTGGAACCAACAAGTTTGGTGTCACCATACGCTAGGTGATGGGGAGGCTTTTGTTCACTGTACTTCCTTTAACCTCCATTCCTAAGTATGTGCTTCTCTCTCTTCATCAGTTACCCCTATCTCTTCATCTGCCCCACAGGAGAGGTAGAAAATGAGCAGCATGTACTCATGAGATGTAGAGCATACATGCACATCAGAGAAGGCTATGGGGGAAGCAGAGATCTAAAAAATTGCTGGAACAGCCAGCTAAAAAGCGAGGCAGCTACTTAAAAGAGATTTTGGAACATCACAACAAGGTACTGATTCTAGCTCACAAGCTAGCCCAACAAGTACTCACTACATGACAAGTCTGTGAGATTTTTCTCTCACTGAATGTAAGGGATCACTATTAGTTAATAGTGATCACCAGTCCCATAGATCTTGAAGGGTCTCACGCGGACTTTAATACAATCATATCATATCATATCTATGCTCTGTTTCTCTCTCTATGATCAACCTTGCTCTCTCTCATCTCAATTTTTCTCTCTCAAATAGTTTTACATACCTCCCCTTGCTGCCATACAAGCGGTAAACGCCCCCCCTCCCCCTCTCATTTCGCCCCCCTTTCCCCTAGCTGCCATATAAGAAGCCCCCTTCTCCCTCTCTCATTTCACCCCCCCTCCCCCTGTCCCTATCTCATTTTGCCCCCCCTTGTTGCCGTACAGACCCAAGCCCCCCCCCCCAAATTGCTGCCATATAACACCAGCACACCCCCCCTCATTTTGCCATAGCTACCAGGCGACACCATTCCCCTTTCCTAGAACAGGAAAATGCCTTAGGGTAACAAGGGCCAACTCAAGGCAAAGAGCCAAACAAAGAAGCAACACAAGCATGGGAAACCTTCAGAGACTTGAAGGTCGGGAACGGCTGGTGTTTTGGAATGCCGTTCCCTGGCATTCTGAGATTTACTGCCTTGCATGGCAGTCTAGTAAGTTATAATCAGGTGTGAGTCATGAGTAGCCTGATCTTTGTGTGGCCCTGACTAGGGTCCAATTAAGAGTGGCCATGTCTCTGGAACATATTTGAGGCCTGTTGCTAGCATTCGTGACTCCTCTCTGTTGTATACCTAACATCAAGAGGCTACTAGGACAGTACCTTGGAATTGGGCAAGTGCTTGCTAGGCTGTGCGCGGTCTAGTGTGTCTAGTAGTCAGGGTCATTGTAGCCTACTACATCTTCTTCTGTGAAGAAGAAGTGTACGATCTGCTACTACTATCCAGGGCCGGATTCATGGTGGGCCTCATGAGTCTGCAAATAACCTCGTGTATGAATAGTGTGAGACATCTTTGATTTGGGTAATCAATGACTGCCAATGTCTGTGTATCCATGGGTGAAAATACAATGATACCATGCAGGTCACTTGGGAGCAGGACACGGAAGGTTCTAGGAAGACTGCTGAAAGGCGTGAGAATTTCTGCAAGGCCTGGCCTGGAGGATGTTATACAGCCTTACAGATCGAGGAATCACTGATCATATAGCCCCCCACTGTGGTTGCTGGCACCGGTTTCCGGGACATCCTAGGCAGTGAGCTAGGGTCCTGAGAAGCAGGCTGCATAGCAGCCAGCTGCCCCAAAGAGTATTTAGGGATCAAGAATTCCCATGGTTATGGTTTCCAACTCAAATTGTGTGCTAGCCTTAAATGGACAATTGTAGCTGGGTCATGCTACAATGGTAACATAGCTGTACGATGTTTTGAGGACATGCTAGAACAAGGTGTGATACCAGATGCTGCGACATTCTGTCATAAAGTGTGTGTGCATAATCATACCGGACCTGGGTATTGGGACTATCCCTCTAGAAATCTCCGCCAAAAGTCCTTAGAGTTGTTACCAAACAAAATGTTTAGTAGTTCCTCCTCATTTCGGCAAATGAATTCTAGTTTCTTTCTACGTACCAATCGACAATACTCACGTAGTGTCTTTGTTTTTTGTTTCGAATCTAAGCTGACAGCGTAAAGCCTTACACTCATCATCGTACCAACTATTATAGGGTATGGTCCCAGGGGGTGGAGCGGGTGGTGTGAGGGAAAGCGTGAAGGGCAGACTTGTGTAGTGAGCGGGTGACCAAGGCAACACGATCCTCTAATAGGGATATGCAGTCAATATAAGCGAGAAGTATGTACAGGCGGCCAGAGTAAGTAGGTGAGTGATCGTGGTCGAAGCGTATATCATGATAGGTGGAGTAAGAACTCAGTGGGGTGGAGGGTGCTGTGCGACGTGGAGTGGAAATGCTAAAGAAAAAATAGATATGGTTAACCCTTGGAGGGGGAGGTGCTACGGTAAAATCAATGATGCGAGATGTGAAGGCAGGGGATCCCATGACGTAATCAACAACACTGGAGACTCCGCCATGTAGCACACACGATTTTGGATCATTGCCTCCGTACACAAGAGGTGGAACATGCTCACATCATACAGGAGCAGCAGAGAAAGATGGAGACTCTACGACAGGGTGTCCTCACAACCTAGACAACGGCTGTTGGTCTTCAAAAGGAGATGGATGACCTCCAACGCCATAAAGAGGGAGCCCCGGTGAGTAGTCCTACTATGGAAGAGAGGATTGCCATGATGGAGACGGTCAATGAGGAGGCATCCAAGTGAGTGCACGTTGTGAAACAGGGACCTCCAAAGGAAACAGTGTCCACCACTATACTTGAGCAGTAACAGAGAGCCAATAAGGCTCTCAACATCAGGGTCCATGGGGTTACACGCACCAATTCAACTATCTGAGATGCTAGCACCTTTGTTACCTCCACTTTGGGGGTACTAGAGCATGGTATTGACAGTGCATGGTGGGTCAAATGAGCTCTTACTAGAGATCAAGCTCTTGTGATACACTTCAAAGACACTTAGGCTTGACTAGCAGCATTGTGCATCCGTGCATCCTTGCGAGACCACCCAGATATATATATGGACGAGGACCTCACTCTATAGGTAGAGGAGAGGCGAGCCCTCTTACTCTAGCAGGATGCCGCACATACGAAGGGGAGTCAAAATCAACCCAAGTGTGAACCCATGGGATCTAGCCAAAAAAAAGGGGGGAAGAGGGTGCCGTTGGGGTTTGGGGGGGAGCTTTTGGTTGCGCTCTCTAACCGAACTGTGCAAACCGAACTGTGCAGAGAATTGCAATGTTGATTGGTGGTGCCAATGTTGGGGTGCTCTTGTGTTCTCTAATCTTTATCTATCTTTTGTTGTATTAGTGTTGTGACTAATAGCTACATGAGGCCAAGTTTGCTACAAAAAGATGATGCCACAATGTGAATGCATATAGACTCCTAACATGTCAAAAAGGAAGTCTCGAGGTGGATGGTCGAAGTGGGCAATCACTCAGAATTGCGTAAACCCTATTGTCATCTCTTGTAAACCACATTCCCATTCAGCTAGGCTGAGTATCCCTGATCGGAATTCGACTCTTGGCATGGTCTAGACATTTGAGTGAAACAAAAATAAGATTTTGCCTAGGTAAAAATTATCGATCAGATAGCCTTGCTTCAAAAAGGGCTTTATCCATTGCTAACCTGACCTTGAAAGGGTCGATACCTAGGATATGTTTAACCAAGACATTCTTCTATTGGATTTCCGCTTGTCTACTCGCCTCTTCTTGCTCCCCTATATCAAGAATGGCAAGAATTTCTTCCCCTCTCATGGCTGCCATTCTGAAAGCTTGGGGCAGCTTCAAAAACACTCTTCGGAGAGTTCCACCCTGAGAAGAGATAGACAGACAGCCAGTCATGTGGAATGACTCGATACTGGATGAGCATGGCAGATCACTAGGAGCGTCACATTATATGCAGTGGTCTAGATGGCAGAGGGGACCTGCTTCTACAATAGGTGCCTGTGAGGCGTTTAGGTAGCTTCCAAAGGATCAGAGACTCATTTCTGTTAGCCATCTCAGAGGAAGTGCAGTAAGGATGCAGCAAATAGAGGTAGCCATACCAGCAGAGTGGATAGATACAGATGATATGCCGATCACAGAGTCCACTTGGTTGGGAGCTTTCACGATGATGAGTATTCCTTTACAGGTCATAGCCTTGCAGGTTGCACTTGAGGAGACCTTGGTCTTTGATGTTCAGTCGGGAGGCAGACTTCTCAGATCTTCACGTGATATTCTTTTGGAGGTTGCCTTCCAGCCTATTAGGATTGCAGGTTGCATGGAGTGGGGCATGGATTCACAGTGGTATCTTGATCCCGGCCCTCTTCTCTTGGCACTTGGGTCTTGGAGACTCTGGTTGTATGGTGGTTCCCCCATTAGGTTCTTGCAATGGGACCCTGGGGAATGGGAATGGATTGACGAAGGGCACTGAGAGAAGGGCATCCCCTTCTTTTGTTACACAATCAGAAATGCCAGGAGACTTCAGCTTAGAGTAGAGGTTGGCGACCTTCGAGAGCTCCACATTGGGATTCTTTTCGGATTCCTGTAGAGATGTAGAGGAACTTTTGGAGGAGGTTCTAGAAATCCCTCACGAATAGAAACATCACTCTTTTCTTTTGGCTTTCTATTCATGGAGGGAATGCAGTGAACCTGTGGAGATCCAGGTTTGGGGCTGACCCTACTTGTCCTCGATGCCACGCACCAGCTGAGTCAATTCAGCATTGCCTTTGAGAGTGTAGACAAGCGAGGATGATTTGGAAGGGTGTTGCTAGGATTCTTTGTATTTCCCATAGAGCACCCTTCTTCATGACCTAGGGATCACTGGCATGGTTATCTCTCACTGGCCCTCAAGTGTTTTTCTAGGGACATGACTCAGATTCAGCCTTCATTATATGACGACACTCTGTGGACTCATGTTCCCTTCAGGATGTTCCTTTCACTCCTTTCAGAGCTGCTCATGCCTCGGTAGACACATCATGGGAGATTTCGGCTAGCATTACAGCATGGCATATATGGAGGGCCAGATGTACGGAGACGATGGAGGGTTCATAGGTTCATCCCTTCCAATCTATGGCTAGTATATGGACTGATACTATACATACTCTGATGGCCATCTGATTAAGCATGCAGGGATCCTCCAGAGCAGCTACTGCCGGAGGGCTACCTTCTTCAGAGTTTGGAGAGGATCTCCCATCTTCTCTGAGTTTTCTTTAGGGTTGAGGTGGCATTTTCCGCCTCGGCCTTCGATTTTTGTTAGCTCTTTTTGAGCTGTTTGTTTTTCTCATGCATGGCATGTTGTACTCCCGCATTAGAGCTTGCTCTTGCAGTTTTCAATCATTCTTAATGAAGTGATCTTTTTGTTAAAAAAAGAATGGCAAGAATATTATAGGGCTACAAGCTCCTTCAACTCAAAACAGGGTCTAACCTCATACAAATAAAATTACCAAAAGCTTGGCATTATTTGACATAGGAGTAACGTGAATCCAGGTTTACTAGTGCGCCAAAAGAATAAACAAGAAGCAGGAGGGAGAAAGGAAGAACAAAGCTGGAGCTTAACATTTTATTCCAATTCCATGTTCAATTCAGAACTGCAAAAAAGGGGTTATTCAAATTTGTTGTTATTTCAGCTATCAGTACAATCCTCATCGCAAGAAAAAATAAAACCTTATATTCAGTATCTAATGCTGGTCTATCCCATCCTTAGTATTCCAATAAAAATTAAAAGCGTACTTATATGCGGTATCTAATGCTGGTCTATCCCATCCTTCCAGACTCTGATCAAGTAGAGCCCTTGTTCGAGAGGATATTTGGAAAACATGAGGCGTCCCAAGAACAAGCTCTAATATTATGACACCAATGCTCCACATATCATACCTGAAAACAAATGCAATATTAAGTGAAACCTCTTATGGAGACAATGTGTAATTATGTGTAGGGATTGTAAGGTGAATGCAATCATTTCAGCTTTGCATGCATGTGAGATGTCGTAAGCAAACCTTAATCTATTTTAAGATTTTAATTGCACCAAAAGCAGTGAAAGGCAGCATAAAAGAGTCCAAAGGGGACTTGTGATGTAGCACACAGAATACAATACTGTGGCCTCAATCCATAAGCCCCCAAAAAAGGAAAAGCTACTGACATATAATTTAAAGACCAGGAATGCAAGTTGTCTACAGTGGGATTGCTTGTATATAGACTGCCTCTTTTTGTTGATATCTAAAATCATATAGCAAGCCTTTATTAGGCTTCATCTAGTAATCCATATTGAACCTGATTCAGATTAAACGCATGATTTTCCAAAGATGATCACTGGTCTTTTTCCGGCTGAGATGAGCTGCTGCTCCTCCCCGTGAGCTACTGCCCCCCCCTCTCCCTCCCCCCCTCTCCCCCAATCGCTGCTCCTCCTCTCCCTCCCCTCTCGTGAGCCCCCTCTCCCTCCTCCCTCACCCTCCCTCTCCCCTTCCTCCTCCCCGCCCTCCCTCTCCCCCCCCCCGCTGCCCCCTACCTCTCCCTCCCTGCTGCCCCTACCTTGGCGAAAAATCAACAGGGAAAAGAACCCTGCCACCTGAAGAAGAAGCCCTGTCAACAGGAAACCCAATCACTGGCTCACTAAAAGTAGAAGGCACAAACTACTCCTCTGGGAAATCTGAATCATCTGCCAAGGCTGAATATGAGTTCCTGTGAAGCAAGCTCGACACCGGAGTGGGAAGGATCCCTTTTAAGGAAAGAGGATCAATAGTGTAAACCATCCCCTTCCCCCTATCCAAGGGAGGAAGTGAGGACTGCTCTCGATCCGATGTCTGCCCAGCCGCGGAGACCTCTACTACCTCAAGAAGAGTGTCTGGCACCGTTGGTTCTAGGGAAGAAGCTGCAACCGGGGAGGAGGTCGAAGCTTCAGTGTCTCAGACTGTGCGAGGTGAGATTGGAGGGACAGCTCGAAGTGAAGCAGATTCCACTAGTGTAGCCTCGTGAACTGAAAGAGGGATCTGCACATGAACTGGAACCCACTGGAATGCATCGTGTGCCCCTGAGGTAGGTGGAGGTCGAGAAGCAGGTGATGGACTTATACCACCCCCCTGTTGAGGCCGAGGAGCAGGTGCTGGACCTGTACCACCACCATCCTGAGGAGGACCACCATGTGGAGGTCGAGGAGCAGGTGCCGGACCTGTACCACCCCTCTGTCGAGGCCGAGGAGCAAGTGCTGGACCTGTACCACCCCCCTGTCGAGGCCGTGGGGCGGTAGCTGTACCAGAGGGCTTCTTGGGCCTTTTCTTCTTCCTGGGGCAATCCCTGGCAAAGTGTCCAATGGTCCTACATATCCTGCATTGGTCCTGTCTACCTGAAATCTCTACTCTCTGGCGAAAAAAGGAACCATCCGGGTGCTAGATCATAACATGGTCCATTTTGAGGTTAGGATCCTTACAAAGGACCCTAACTCTAGGTACCCCATCAGCCTTGGTTGCCTCTGCCGCAGTGAATGGCAACCCAGGGAGGGGTGGGAACCGCGCCAAAATGCTCCCCAATAACAGAAAGAAGTCGATGGTAAACCTGGGAAGCCCGGGAAATCTGATGAAGAGCGAAAAGATTTCCTTATCTGCCTCCACTGGGTCGAAACCAATATGAAAGGCGTCAAAGAAGATCTTCCTATGCGTGCTAGCAATGTGGTAGAGCATTCAATCTCTACATCCTTCTTGAGCTGCTACAACTCGTCTTTAGAAAAAGTAATTAGTTTTCGCGGCCGGTGGAGGTGGAGTAGGATTGGCTGACGGAATATCCATCGCCAATCTAGGTGAGGAGGCTGACTCTGACAATTTTGGGGGCTCCTTCCACTCCAAAAAATGCTGCGGGAGAATGAGGAAGGAAAAAGGCGGGGGTAGGGGGGTAGAGAACAGGGATAGGAGGTGAGGAGGAGCGGGGTAGGGGGCGAGGAGGGGAGGGGTAGAGGGGAGAGGCTGAGAGGCTGAAGGGGAGGGGGCGGGCTGAGAGGGAGGGAGTGCGCAGGCTAGGGAGAGGAGAGGGAGAGGAAGGAGAGGCAGGGAGGGGGCGGGCTGTGAGGCAGGGAGGGGGCAGGCTGAGAGGAGAGGGAGAGGAGGGAGAGGAGAGGGAGGGAGGGGGTGGCGGTGCAGGCTGAGAGGGAGAGGAGAGGGAGAGGAAGGAGAGGCAGGGAGGGGGTGGGCTGCGAGGCAGGGAGGGGCGGCGGCGGCGCAGGCTGAGAGGGAGAGGAAGGAGAGGCAGGGAGGGGGCGGGCTGAGAGGCAGGGAGAGGGCGGCGGCGCAGGCTGAGAGGGAGAGCAGAGGGAGCGGGCTGAAGGGAAGGGGGAGGGCTGAGAGGGAGAGGAGGAGAAGGGAGGGAGGGGCTGAGGGAGGGGGAGGGGGATGGGCTGAGGGCAAGGGAGAGAGGGAGGGAGGGGCTGAGGGAGAAGGGGCAGCAAGGGAGTGGGGAGGAGCAGCAGCTCAATAACACTGGGACATTTTTTTGTGAGAGAACAGTAGATAACTGGTTGTTACATGTGCAAATTTAATATTTGTCTCAGAGGAAGGGAGGGAGTGCTAAAGGAGTATTAGAGTTATGGAAATAACTTAACCAATTCCTGCAATTTCTTTGCTCTTTTCAATAAATCTTAACAGGGGCAGAAAAGGGACTAATATCTTTGTACAACTTACTGTGACAATATAAAACCTGACAAAAAAAAGAGGCATATGGACCCAAATTGATGAAGAGTATGAGAAAGTTCCTTAAAGAAGGTGTGACTATACAAGTGTTGACTACAGCAGTGGCAAAGAGACTCAGTGTGTCTGATACTACATTATTGAAGATGTCTAAGAAACACCCACAATGGCTATATGACAAGTCTCCTTTGGAGACTTGTGATATAGCGCACAGAATATGCCCAAAAAAAGGAAAAGCTAATGATATGATATCAAAAGACCAGGAATGAAAGTTTTGCACTTTGGTCTACAGTGGGATTGCTTGTATATAGCCTGCCTCGTTTTGTTCATTGTCTAAAATCCCTGTATATGCAAGCTATTTTAAGGCTTCATCTGGTTTTAATCCATATTGAACCTGATTCAGAATAAACTCACCTTCGAAAAACAAAATTGCTTCGTAATTAAGATGCAATGTTTAGGATCCCTTTTTGTGAGAGAACCGTAAATGACTGATTGTTGCACATGCAAAACTTTTATATTTGTCTCACATCAAGGGAGGGATACCAAAAGAGTATTAGAGTTTTTTTTTCCCATAAAAAAGACCACCTATTAAAGCTTGAAAAACACCATACAAATCAGCTTCCAAAGGGGAACTAAGCATGGTGAGTACAAAGAGAAAAAACTGGCTGCCACAAATAGAGCCAGCCTGTTCCAGAGAATCAGCTCACTGCCTAAAGGAATCTCTAGAATAGGGGCCAACAACCAAGGAAGCTGGTCTATACATCCATCGAATATCTCCCGCAGAGAGGGCATAAAAGACACTGTAGGCCAAGCCTTGCGAAACACTCTGCCTTTCAGTGGTCGCTCTCGATCTTGGAGTACTGCGCTCCCAGATGGCGTGCAAAGTAAAGATGATGTCCTGCTAGATGGCTCCAGGTAGCCGTCGGAGGGACCCTCTATCCGCCCATCACTTGACTGCACCAAGCGACCCAGATGCTCCAAGCAGTGATGCTGGAAACCTCTCCCAAACATTGTCCTCTGGGGAATGCATTGCACATACACAGAACAATGGCGATGCATCATAAATCTCTATCCATGAGGACCTGCTGGCCATGAATCGTATAGTTGGCGAAACTGGATCAATTGGGAAAGCATGCCCCCCTTGGTGAGCCATGCAACCATCCCGCATGCAAAGTTCCACTGCATCCACCGCATGTAAGCCACAAGCCTGAAGGCTACTAGCCAAATCCTCTGAGCCGCATAACAACTCCATAGGTAGTGGGGGATCGTCTCCAAAACTCCCTCTATGATAGAAGCATCTCCCATCTACCCGCATTTGCTCTAACCAAGGGCCGATGTGGGCAATGAGCCAATAGCCAAAAGAAATAGGAAATCTTCGATGGTCTCAAGCTGATCCAAAGATGAGGCCAGAATTGGGAGACAACCTCCCGAGGGACATCTTGATCAACCTAGTGGCGTTCCAATTGAGGCTGTCCAAGCTGTTGTCGCCAGCTGAAGGCGTTAACCGATGCGAGTCGCGCATGAGGAAAAGGGCACCTCCCCTAACCTGTCTGAGTGTCCTACTCGAGCTGGCTAAACCACTCCCTCGGGTCCACTGAATATCATGGAGATGCCAGCCCTCCCAAAGCCACAGGCGCCAAACTGCTCCCTCTGCGGGCGGCTGACATGACTATGTCTGGTTCAGTGCCAGAACCTTGCCCCAACGCCGACTATCCTGATCTGCTACCACCCCAAACCATCTAGGGGCCACCTCATCCCCGTCGTCCCTCTTGTCTCAGTCTGTAACAAGCCTCCTGGCCACCTTGTAAAACCTGTGACAAAAGGATCCAAGGGACTCCCGAAAAAACCAAAACTCTAACAGGCACCCCTGTCCGCCCCACGAGAACTGCCCCCAGCTGTGAGGGGTCCAAGGATTGTGTAACCCCTCCCACTAGGGCTACGTCAATCTCTGCCATCTGGGTACCTTCCCCCTTCAAATGCGAAAGAGCTTGCACCCTGGCCTTTGCATCCCTAGGGAGTTGTCTCCAAACACCGAAAGGTATGGCTGGAGCACTGTCAGTGTGCCCATCCAATGTATGTCCGCTATCTAGCAAATGCCCCTTCGAGTCCTAGACCTCTAGGTCGCATATGCACGGCTGCCTCTCGAACTCCTCCCTGCATGAAGGGCTGGCCTGAAATGAGGCTTCCGAGCCAAAAACAACCAGACCGTAAAAGGCTCCTCATGAGGAAGGAGCCCTTCCTTGTGAAGAGAAAGAAAGAAACTAGAAAGAAACCTTATTAAAGTCTTCGGACAGATGGGTTTATAAGACTGTCTTTTTTGGCATATTTGTGCTCTCAAAATTTGGCCCTTTTGTCAAATTTACTGATATCTATTTGTATTCGACCTTTGACTTGGGCTAGTTGTCCTTTGCAATTTGTGGCATTGAGCCAACATTTGCGAGAGATTCAGCTCAGACTTGCAGACATTTGCCATCTTGAAGTACCAACCCGACAACAAGGCCCAGCTTGTAAAGGCTTACGGTGAGCTGCCCGACAACGTGTGGCTCAACGAGGGGGATAACTGAGGGACAATGCATTACAGCCAAGCGCTGCACAATGCATTACAGTTCAGACAGTGGTGGATCAGTTCAACTGCTGATCTCAGGCCATGGAAAATTGCTCTACAAATTATTGGTGTGATGAGCAGATTTAACAAAGAAGACTTATCTTCTTGTTGCAAGCCAGGAAGGAGACAGGGTGATGGGGTAAGCACAGCAAAGGCTGTATTTATAGCGAGCAACCAGCAGTAAAGCAAAGGCTGCAAAGAGTTTGTAAAGTGTAGCAGTGAAAGAGAATGGAAGGAACGCAAGAGCAAGCGGAGCTGCTGCTCCTCCCCGTGAGCTACTGCCCTCCCTCTCCCTCTCTCAGCCAGCCCCCTCTCCCTCTCTCGCCAGCCCTTCTCCTCCCTCCTCCCTCTCCCTCTCCCTCTCTCTCTCCCTTCCCCTCTCCGCCCTCCCTCTCCCCCCCCCCCGCTACCCCCTACCTCTCCCTCCCCGCCCAAACCTCTCTCTCCCCCCCGTCAGCCCCCCGGCCCCCCTCTCCTCCCCCGTCATCCCTCTCCCTCGCCAGCCCCCCCTGCCCCCTCCCCGCTGCCCCTTTCTCTCCTCTCCCCCCGCTGCCCCCCTCCCGCTGCCCCCTTCTCCTCCGCCCTCCCTCTCCCCCGCCAGCCCCCCCGCCCCCTTCTCCTCCCCCGCCCCCCCCCTCGCCCTCCCTCTCGCCTCCCCCGCTCCTCTCCCCCTCCCCGCTGCCCCTTTCTCTCCCCTGCCCCCTCTCCCCCGCCAGCCCCCTCGCCCCCTTCTCCTCCCCTACCTCCCTCCCTCCCCCACGCTCCCCCCCCCCCCCCCCCCCCCCCTGCTGCTCTCCCCCCTAGGTGACTCTCCCCGGGGTGGGGGGGGGGGGCAAGAGTTTAAAAAATTAAAATAAAACCCTCCTCCCTCTCCCTCCCTGCCCCCTTCCTCCCTATCTCAGCTCCCCACGCCTCCCCCTCAGCCTAACTCTGTCTCCCTCTCTTTCTCCTTCTTCCTGCCCCTCTCTTTCCCTTCCTTCCCCTCTCTCCTACCCTCTCTTTCTCCTTCTTCCTGCGCCCGCGTTCAGGGCGTCTTGGGCAATAGTTTCACGGACGGAGCTTTATCAGTGTTATCGGCCTTTTCACATCGATTGGCGAATGGATCCCCATTCAGCCAGTCTCCGTCCACCTCCACCGGCCGCAAGAGCCGTCATTTTTTCAGAAGACGAGCTGCAGCAGCTCAAGAAAGATGTGGAATTAGAGGGCTCCACATCACCTTTCGCCCGCATCTTTGGGTCACACCCTTCCAGATCACAAGCTAGAGACTGGATGCTGGCGGCGTTACCAGGAGACCTCGCGCCTCACCTCAGGGATATTCGACCTTTGGGACGTGATTCTTCCAAGTGGTTTTCGACTCCCACGAGTCCACAGTCCTTGTTCTCAAAGCTAATCCCCCTGGCTTTGGGTTCGAGGAGGATCTTTCTTTTGCCCTACACCTTGGGCTTCGATAAGGTCGAGGAGGACAGGCAGGTCACATCACTGTTCATTAGGTTTCCTGGTCTTCCTCAGGTCTACCATCGACTACTTGCCACTATCGGAGCCACATTCGGAGTGGTCACAGAGATCCCCTCCCTTCCTGCCATGCCTTCTTCCCTTGGCAGAGGCAGTCAGTGCAGACGGGGTGCCTCGTGTTAGGGTCATTGTCTCTGACCCTAACATCTCAGATGACGACATTATGCTTTAGCGTCCAGATGGCTCTCTCTTTCGACAGAGAGTCGAGACAGAGAGTCGAGATTTCTGGTAGACAGGACCAGTGCAGGATTTGCAGGACCCTTGGGCACTTTGCTACAGACTGTTCCAAGGAAGAGAAAAAGACCCAAGAGGTCTTCTGGTGCGGCTCCTTCACGTACTACCACGACTGCACCTCCCCAGCACCCTGTACCACGCACTCCAGGACCACCAAGAGCAACAGGGCGCCCTGCTTCACGCACCCCAAGACCACCAGGGGCAGCAGGGCGCCCAATGCCCGCAGCACACCCAGTACCACGATGGAGAGCTATCAGAGCGGCTCCCTTACCTCAGGAGGAGACTCTTGATCCTGTTCAGACAGACGCCTTCCAGACTCCAGAGGTGGATGTTGCTGCAGCCCGAGACACCACAGTTCCACATCAGGAGGGGCCTTTCGATCCACCAGCCCCAGTCACTTTAGTCTCTGACCCCTTGGTCTCTGACCACGAGGGGACTACAGGTACTTCTTCCCCGCAGACTGTTCCTGCCACAATCAGGACAACCGAGAAAGTGCAGGCGCAGATGAGGGCTCCTGATTCCTCTTCACCCCAGCCACAGGCCTCCTCAACCCCCAGCTCCAGTTCTGCTGATAGAGGCCTGGCAGGTCCTTCTCCTCCATCTTCCACGAGTGCAGGTCTTCTTCGCACTCCTCGGCTTATCAGGAATTCTTTATCGGCACTGGCAGATTCGGCGACTTTCATGGATGATGAGTTGTTTGTGCCCTCCACCTTAGGGGTCCCGGTCATTGGGATTCCTTCTGACAGGGCCTCCCTTTCAGCAGGTGTGGGGATCCTTTCACCTGTTGAGTTTCCTGCCCTCAGCAGGAGTGTTTCGGCCCAAGGGAAGCTGGTCTCCTCTGATAGGTCGGGTAAGCCTTTCCATCCAGCATCCTCCTGTCGATGAGAAAAGTTAGCTGGAACATGCAGGGCCTAGGCGGAGTTCCACACCGTCGCCGTAGGCAGCTGATCTAGAACCAGCTTCATCCAGGCGTCACTAGAGGTGCTATTGATATCCTTTTTATCCAGGAACACAAGTTGGATGCCAGTGATTGCTCTAAGTCTAGCAAACTACTTTTAGGACATACCTTCTGGTCGCTTGCTATGGGCACAAGGGGAGGTACTTGCATTTCGGTCTCTCTTTCTATTCTCCCCTGGGTTGCTGGTCATGGTATTATCTCCCCTTCTAGAGCTCAATGGATCATTATTTTGATTGGAGGGTGTAAGATTGGTCTTCTCAATCTTTATGCTCCCTACAACAGAGGGGAGCGGATCTCCTTTTGGAAGGAGTTACTCTCTTGGGCCCCCATTGCAGATTCTTGGATCATTGGTGGTGACTTCAACATGGTTGAATTGGGGGATGAGCATTTTCTGAGCGAAATCTTCCGAGCGTCCGAGCGAAGGAAAAAAAAAGCTTCCAACTATGCATAAATATGGCAAAAATCGATCAGAAGAAAACATAGTTTCACTTAGAAATATGCAAAGTATTATAGCAATGCCTATTTTATACAAAAATATTTAGGTGAATCTGTAGGAATGGTGAGAGCATAATGGGATGGCTTTTGAAGAAACCCACATGTAGAGTAGACTTCTCTATGAAAATTCCCTTATGATCCTTCTTACAACTTTTACTTAATAGGGGGTGACATTGAAAACCCTCTCTCAACCTATTTTCATGAAAGAGTTTCTTCAAAGAAAACTCATTGAAGCAAGCCATCCAGGTAGTTTCGCCAGCGAAACCCCTTTGAAGCAAGTCTCCCAAGGTAGTTTCGCTAGCGAAACTACCTTGGACAGCACTTTTAAAAGTGACATAACTTTCATATCCAATGTCCAAATATAGTCATTCAATCACTCAAATTGATCGGAACACCCCATTTGAGCACATCTATGAAGTTATATTTTGGAAAATCTTCCATATATAGTATTAAATATTACATGTATTTTATGAGAGTGATATATAAGCCCAAGTTAATACTTATTTATAGTAATTTAAACTTCTTTAGAAACATGTCCATAAATATGCTATAAAAACACTAAAAAGATATTGCCATATGATATAAATGTGTTAATAAGTAATTATATATGCATAGTATTATTACATTGAGAGTGATTATGAGGAATGTTTCTTAAAGGAATCAACACTTTTTTAAGGTAATAACAGGGGTACAAACGGATGTCTCTAAATAAGAAAATTATGTTGTGTAAAAATGAATGAGTGACTAGTCTGTATATTTTTATGATAAAGGGATCTAGTTCTAGTGAAAATAAAAGTGTAAAAACCATGTTTCCTAAAGAAAAACATTTTTAAAAATCTCTTGAAAAACACGCTTGGATAAACTTGCTCATAGGTTTTTGCTCGTAAAATTGACGCATCCGTTGAATTGCCTTTCAAACAAAAAGGGAGGCAGACAGGGTGGAATTCATTCTTTGGAGAGGGCAGCCTGGGATGCCTTTCTCCTTCAGTTCAGTGGTAGAGACACTTGGTTGGATGATGCCTTTCATATTATAACACAGTCACTCCTATACTCTTGGTCGAACAGGAGAATACACATGTCCATTCATGCACGGATTGACACATTTTATGTAGACAATTGGGCACTTGACAAAGGAGGATCTGTATGCATTTCTATTGGGGTTTCCACCTCAGATCATTTTCCAGTGGTGTTGCGAATTCTTGAGCCTCATCGGAGAGGACGCTCTGCCAGTGTTATGATTCCGACTGCTTTTTATGCAGAGGAGAGCCTCACGCAGGATATTTTACAGATTTGGGTTTCTCACATACAGGGTGGAGCTGTCCATTCATCTCAGGTAGCTGCAGCCTTATCCGGAATTAGTGACTATTATCATTCAGTCGCTAATTCTAGGAGACATGAGATTCTTAGATGTGATTGGTATACGCCAGCAGTTAGCGTCCCTTCAAAGGAAAGAGCGGAAGAGGCCCACAGATGCTTGGATTCAGAAGCGCCTTGCTGCAGCAAGGGCTCATTTGCTGACATTGTTGGATCAGAGAGCAGAGTATGCCTTTCATGCACGGGAATCCTTTTGGATTCAGATGGGTGGCAGAGTCAACAAACACTTTTTCTCTACTCATGGGCCTAGACATAGTAGAGATAGTGTTTCGTAGCTTGTTGACTCAGACGGGGTGTTACAGTCAGATCTTGATGCTGTCATGCGTGTAGCTTCAGAACTTTTTGCATCCCTTCTTACTGCAAATCCAAGCACACAGGCCATGGATGATGCCAGAGAGGTTATTTGGCAGTGTATCCCTGTATTGGTGAAGGATGAGATGTATGTTTCTCTGGATGCACCTTTCACCAATGCAGAATTCAAGACTGCATTAGTTGCCCTTCACAAGGGCAAGTGCCCAGGTTCAGATGGACTTACCCCCTCCTTTTTTATTACTTTTTGGGAGCAGATTGGTGATCACATTACATCAGCCCTGCAGGGCGTGTGGGACTCTTGTGAGATGCCGGACTCACTCACAGATGGTCTCATTCATCTCATCGCAAAGGGGGGTAATAGGAATCTTGTGTCTCAATGGAGACCCATCACTCTTTTGGGCACTTTTTACAAGATTCTGGCAAAAGCCATCAGTCTGCGGCTACAGGTTTTTCTTCTAGATTTGATTCATGACATGCAAACAGAGTTTGTGCATGGCAGAAGTATTTTTTATAATATTTTCTCATTTTGGGAGGCCTCAGAATGGGCCATGCAGAGCCGCCAGAGATTGGCCATTCTACTCTTGGACTTTGAGAAAGCTTACGACAGAGTAGACTCGAATTTTTTAGAGGGTACTCTATCTCGCTTTGGTTTTTCAGATGCATGGATTAGAGGAGTATCCTCTCTCTACAGATCAGCCCATAGCCAGTTGCTCATTGGGGGGGTAAGAGGGGACAGGTTTCAGATTTCCAGATCCGTCCGCCAGGGATGTCCTCTTGCCCCGTTTCTTTTTATGTTTGTGGCGGAAGCTATGACTATCTACATTAGATCTCAAGCTGATATTTATGGGCTGAGGCTTCCTATCCGCCGGGAAGAAGAGCTCCTGGATAGTGAGTTGGCAGATGACACGGCTGTTTCTTTGGATGCCTCCCCCAGGACACTCACTTCCTTCCGAACAGCCTTGGATTTGTTTTGCACAGCTGCACGTGCACACATTAATTGGCATAAATCCAGTGGTTTTAGGATTTGCGAGCATGACACCCCAGATTGGGGTAATGATATTGGCTTCACTTGGGTACAGAGGGGCTTCTCGGTCAGATATTTGGGCTGCCAGGTTGGGGTGGGCATCTCTCCCTCACAACAGTTTGCTCCGGTGTTGGAAAGCATCACAAGAAAGCTCCTTTTCTAGAGCTCAGCCAAACTTGACTTGGCCTCCAGGGTGGTGGTGGTTAACCAGGTTCTTCTAGCCACAGCATGGTTTGTATGCTCTTGTTGGTGCCACTCTAGGGATTGTATCACTCACCTTAAGAGGCCTGTACGAAACTTTTTATGGAGTGGTCTAGATGGCACAACTGATGTTACAGCCAGGGTGGCTTGGGAGACCTTGATTCTTCCTACAAGAGAAGGGGGTTTGAATATCATCGACCTAGATCTACAGTGCAGAGCTTTACTCTGCAAGTTCGTTGTGAGAGGGCTTATGCCAAGAGAAGAGCCTTAAAAGGATTTTTTTATCAGATGCATACAGTCTCGCACGCCCACTTCAGGAGAGGATTGGACACACAGTACTAGATGGGTTTTCACCACAGCCCACCTTGGGTCTCCCTCTTCCCCTCTTATGGTTGCTATCCTGAAAGCATGGGCCAGCTTCGAGAGTACTCTTCGCAGGATTCCCCCATCCACCCGTGAAGAGATTGAAAGGCAGCCTATCATGTGGAATGATAGGATTTTGGATGAGCTTGGCAGACCACTTGGAGCTTCTCCTTACATGCAGTGGCCAAGATGGGAGAGGGGCCCTGCATCTACAGTGGGAGGATGGAAAGCCTTCAGGAAGCTTCCTGCAGACCAACAGGCCCAGATGGTTCTTAATCTCAGAGGGAGTGCAGGGAGAGTCCAGCAGATTGATGCAGCCTTGCCCTTGGATTGGGTGGACACAGATGACATGCCTATTACTTGCTCCACCTGGATGGGGGCATTTTCCAGATTGGGAGTTTCTTTACAGGTGATTGCTTTTCTTGACCCACATGAGGATGGCTTAGTATTTGATGTTTGCTGTCCAGATCCACAGACGATATCTTGTTGGAGGTACCGTTTCAGCCAATCAGGATAGTGGGCTTCACAGAGCATGGCTCTCTTTCACAGTGGTACTTGGATCCTGACCCGCTTCTCCTTGCCCTTGGCTCATGGACGCTGTGGCTCTATGAAGGTGTCCCAATTAAGTTTTTGCAGTGGGACCCTGGGGAATGGGAATGGATAGATGAAGGGCACCGAGAGAAGGGCATCCCCTTCTTTCATTACACCGTCAGTAATGCTAGGAAATTCCAACTCAGGTTTAGGGGTTTGAAGCCTACCAGAGCTCCTCATTGGGAGAACTTTCAGATTTCTGGTAACTTGCAGAGAATTTTTTGGCAGAGGCTTTGGAAATCCCACCGGAATAGAAAAATCACTCTCTTCTTTTGGCTTTTTATTCATGGTGGGATAGCAATGAACCATTGGAGGTCCAAGTTCAGAGCTGACCCTTCTTGCCCTCGCAGCCTTTCTGCTTTGGAGACAATACAGCACTGCCTATGGGATTGCAGACAGGCGAGAATCATATGGAAGGGGATTGCAAGACTTTTCAGCACTTTTGTTCGCCTACCTTTCTATATGACCTGGGGATCAGTGGCTTGGCTTACTCTTTCAGGGCCCCAGGTATTTTTTGAGAGACTTGACTCCTCTTGGGCTCTTCACGTCCGACGACACCTTGTGGAGTCGTGCTCTCTAGAGGATGTTCCGGCCACTCTTTTTAGGGCTGCTCACTCCTCGGTCGACTCTCCATGGGAGATCCTAGTTAGCATTGCAACATGGCACATTTGGAGAGCCAGGTGCACTGAGACTTTGGAGGGTTCTCAGGTTCACCCTTCTCAAATCTTGGCCACTACTTGGACAGATACGATACACACTCTGATGGCCATTTGGGTGACCATGCAAGGATCATCTCGAGTAGCTTCCTCCAAGAGAGTTACTTTTCTCAGAGATTGGAGAGACTCTCCCTTCATTGCTGAGACTTCCACAGGGTTGAGATGGCATTTTCAGCCTCAGCCTTGCTTTCTTTCTACCTCATTCCTCTGAGTTGTTTTTATTACATGCTTAGCATGGTGTATTTCCGCACAGAGCTTGCTCTAGCGGGTTTCTTTCTTACTTAATAGAAGTCTCTTTTTTAGAAAAAAAAAAAGAAAGAGAATGGAAGGCTATAAGAGAAACAAAATATTCTGAATAGTGGAAGCTACAACTGGGCTCTTGACATCAGCCAGTCAGCTTCTACTATCATCTACACTGACGGCCAGAGGCTTTGGCGGTTGCGTGTAACCTAGTGTTTCATGGCCGTACAAAGCACATTGAGATTCATTATCATTATGTTCGATAGTGACTGTCAGTAGAAGACATACAGTTGTCCTATGTTCCGACGGAGGACAACTTAGCAGATCTCTTCACGAAGGCTCTACCGCGACCCAATTTTGAGGCTTTTCGTCAAACATGTGCAACCATGATATATATTCCAGATATTCCCGAGACGTTTCCAGGATACTTCAGCCATACCATGGAGGGGGGTTTGTTAGCACTTAGCTCTGGTATGTGCCTTGTAGGTGAGCTCAACTCATAGAGTTGACTTCATTGGTCAACCATATGGTTGACTTGCGGACCATATAGGCCACCCTTTGTACTTTCTCATTATCCATTTGCAAGTACTCACGTTTGCTTCATCTTGTTGTTTGCTCCCTTTCACTTCACTCCCATTCCATTGCTTCTTGCACCCAAGAGACTCACTTCTTTCAGTGTAGCCTTGGAATTATTTCGTATTGCAACAAGTGCACACAACAATTGGAGTAAATCCAATGGTTTTTCGATGAGGACACTTCAGATTAAGGGGCTGATTGTGGTTTCAATTGGATTCAAAGGGGTGTCTCGGTTACATACTTGGGCGACCAAGTCATCTTGGTTCTCTCTCATTCGCATCAGTTTCCTCCTGTTTTGGAGAGTATCAGGAGAAAACTTCTCTTTTGAAGTTCAGCCATACTTGACCTCGCTTCTAGAGTGTGGTTGTTAATTCGTTACTGCTGGCCACAGCATGGCTTGTTTGCTCTTCTTGGTGCCCTTCTAGAGAATGCACCACTGCTCAAAATGCCTATGAGGAATTTTTTGTGGAGTGGGGTAGATGCTTTAGCAAACACCAAAGCCAGGGTGGCTTGGGAGACTTTGATTCTCCCCATGCAAGAAGGGGGCCTCAACATCATTGATCTAGACTTGCAATGTAGGCATCGGTTTGCAAGATTGGGATCAAAGGACTTTTGCTGAATAGGAGACATGAAAATATTTTTTCATCCATTGTATACAGCCATGTTCTCCTTCCACGGGTAAAGGGGATGTGTCACAGGTGTCCTGGGCATAAAGAAGATATCTTTCACCTCTTTGTAGCATGTGCCAATGCTAGAAGGGTCTCAAAATCAATGCAGATGTTAGTAGGGGAACCAATTAACTGGAAAGCTATTCTTTTTGAAGATGCAAGGAAGGTCAAGCAGGACATTTGGGTACAAAACAGAGCACATGCTTTATGGTTCACCTGGTTGACTAGAAATAGTTTACAGTTCAATGGTGTCATCATCCTAGCTCAGGATGCATTTTTGAACCGGTTTAATAGGAACAGCTCATCTTTCACGTTCTGAAGTGTAATCTGAGTCCTACTAAGCAAGTTCTTCTTGAAAGTTGTACTAAAATCTTCAACTTCAATGATGCTCATGATCAACTGCAGAAGGAAATAGAGGAGCATCACAAACTTTTTGGCACCTACAATACTGTGAAGAGGGTTTTACAAGCCCACTACCCCTTGCTTTCAAGTCAAGGAAGAAGTGGACTGACATGCTGTGTTTTCAGAAGCTGCTTTCATGACAAGTGGTACTCTGGTTTTTTGTTGTTCCCAGAGGATGTGGACTGATGTTCGGTTCCCAGAAAATGTTGTCTGAGTTGGATACTTGTGTTACCACCTCAGAGTGAGGGAAAAGTTTTTTATGAAGCTAAATGTCAAAGTTTTACCTTAATATAAACACAAACTCTGTTATGCCCCCCCCCTCCCCCCCCCCAAAAAAAAAAAAGGCCATCTAATGTGGACTCCTATCTGTCAGTTGGGAGGTTGATTACACCATGACTGCCAGTGACACAAGCATGGTTCTATGCATTTACACAAGGACATGCATATGTTTGTGTGCAACTCTCCACGCAGGGGCACACGGTGCAAACAGGCTCATGCTCGTGTACTAAAGAAAAAACATACAGATAAAGAATACTCAAAATACAAGAGGAATATAGCTTTCATTTGTCCTGTTTCACATTCTAGGATTAAGTATTAAAAATTGTGTATATTGACTAGCTTATATGAAAACAGTTGTTAAAAAGCTTGCCGTTAGAATCAGTTAAAGCTAATACAAGTCTTTGACAAAGGAGCGGCAGATATTGTGGCATGACTTCCATGAAACTTTGAGCAGTTCTTCTGAAGAAAGGATTCTCATGGAGTATATTCTGCTGTCTGTTCAGAATGGTCGATGATCCTAAAGTTGGGTAGACTAGTTTGACTGTTCGTTAACAAGAACTTAAAATTGTATCATTTAAAGTTGTATTACAAGTCTTTGATAAAAGAAATACATACATTGTGGCATGACTTCCATGAAACTTTATCCAATTTTTCTGAAGAAAGGATTCTGGTGGAGTATATTCTGCTGTCTGTTCAGACCTGTGAATAGAGCATTCCAGTCAGTGAAATTGTTTGAGGACTTTCTCATACAAAGTATCTGCCAACCTCACATCACATACCACCCTATAGGAAGCGACCATTCCTCATTTGTAAAAGGTTTCTTCTATTATGGTGCTTTCCTTATAGCTTCCTTCTATGATACTTATTTGTCCAATGCACAATGTTCAAAATCATGTACATATAAAAGCACTTACATTGGAGAGAACACAGATCAATACCGTACCTAGAGGGGCCATCAGGACCATAAAGATTCAACAATGAATATGTATCGACTGCGCTGCCAAAGTCAATTATACGCCTGTATATTTCCAAATGGGTCAAAAACACAATGGGACATATTGAGAGCCCTTAACCAATGCATAATTATGATAATTTCAAAAATCCAAATCATATGGACAGTAAAAGACTGTTATTAACATCTGCATATGGCACCTCCCTCAAGACACCAACTAATCCTGCATTGGAATACTGAAGTCAAATCGTTATAGCAATAGCAATCAGCCCATTAATCAATGGCACTACACATCGATGTGGCAAGGAGTATTTGGATTGGATAAGGACGGTCATTATGTGACATAGGGAGAGGCCCCAAAGTTGCAATTAAGATAGCTCTTCAGCCTCTACACTATTGAAACACAGCCACAAACATCCAAAACACATTATAAAGACAGCCAAAAACATCAAAAGCACTTATAAACCACCATCCTTCAATGGAGATAAGGTTGGCTCCTCTGCTATGTCACAGGGTACTCAAGGAGAGGACGGAGTGTTGGGAGTTGTACTTGAAGGGGTTAGCAAAGTGAAAAGGGAGATCCCCTCAAGAACGCAGGCTGTTATGGGTATTGATTCTTTAATTCAATTAACCACTACAAATAATCACGTAAGAATACAACGTGAAACCATCATTAATCAACTGGATAATAAACGATACTCAAAGAATGTGGATGCTAAGCATGCAAGCTATGCACTACCCAAATGAAGACAAGGAATAGGTTGAGTAAAACATTTGGCATACAGGACACTATCACTGTCTATAACTTTCAAGGCTGATGTGAAGTTAGTAAAAGAGACAAGGGTAGAAGGGCAGTCATCTGGTGGAAGCAAGTGTAGCAGTGCAATTCTCTACGGTGAATTCCTTGAAAGATGTGCTTGTATTTAACTACGTCACCCAAACTTAAAGCTTGCCGGGTGCAGATTTCTAGATACATGCTAAAAAGAAAGCCACCAAGCTGTTTACACCATATATATGATACAAGCATTCATAGGGCCAAAAGTACCAAATAAGGTAAATGTTGTGAATATTCTCAGCAAAGCAAGGTGTGAACCCTGCCCATTCACAGCACACTGAGCATGTCTTTAGGAGGTTTTGAAATACGAAACCATTTTGAAACATTTCAGGCACACTGTAATGTATCCAAAGGCAAAAAAGGAACAATACAATCACTACCAAAGTAGCGGGGCAACTTATTCCACGAGTAGGATGCATAAAGTGTTGAAGATGGCTTGACAAACAGGAGCATGCAGGGCAGCCTCTCAATTCCTTTTTTTTAAAAAACTCACTAGTCACTCAAGGGAGCCAGTGGAACAGATTTACACCAGAACAGGCTTCTTCCAGCACAGCTCCAGAGATATCAAGATATCTTTTTGTCGAATAGCCAGCTAATATCTCCCCATTACTATGAGCTTGGCATATTGATGTGTAAGAGTGCGATTAGGAACCCTTGTTCAAAGCTAAGATAAGTTCGCCCACCAGAAAAAGCCTCGGTGATTTCACATGATAATAGACTCAACCAAAATAGAAGTCTAATTACATTAAGAAGAGTAATCACATTTGATATGATGGCATGGACTGAGTAGAAACTTTTCACCAAGTTCTAAGATTCGGATGCGTCAATTTTACAAGCAAAAACCTATGAGCAAGTTTATACGAGCGTGTTTTTCAAGAGATTTTAAAAATAGTATTTCTTTAGGAAACATGGTTTTTACACTTTTATTTTCATTAGAACTAGATTCCTTTATCATAAAAATATACAGACTAGTCACTCATTCATTTTTACATAATATAAATCTTCTTATTCATAGACATCCCTTTGTACCCTTGTTATTACCTTAAAAAAGTATTGAAAAATAATTCATTTAAGAAACGTCCCTCATAATCACTCTCAATATAATAATATTATACATAAATAATTACTTATTAAACACATTTATATCATATGGCAATATCTTTCAAGTGTTTTTATAGTATTAATAACAAGATATTTATGGACATGTTTCTATAGAAGTTTAAATTACTATAAATAAGTATTAACTTGGGCTTATATATCACTCTCATAAAATACATGTAATATTTAATACTATATATGCAAGGTTTTCCAAAATATAACCCCATAGATGTGCTCGAATGGGGTTTTCCGATCATTTTGAGTGGTTGAATGACTATATTTGAAGATTGGATGTGAAAGTTATGTCACTTTTAAAAGTGCTGTCCAAGGTAGTTTCGCCAGCGAAACTACCTTGAAAGACCTTGTTCAAAGGGGTTTCGCTGGCGAAACTACCTTGATGGCTTGCTTCAAGAGTTTTCTTTGGAGAAACCCTTTCATGAAGATAGGTTGAGAGAGGTTTTTCAATGTCACCCCCTATTAAGTAAAAAGTTGTAAGAAGGATCATAAGGGAATTTTCATAGAGAAGTCTACTCTACATGTGGGTTTCTTCAAAAGCCATCCCATTATGTTCTCACCATTCCCAAAGATTCACATAAATATTCGTGTATAAAATAGACATTCCTATAATACTTTTCATATTTCTAAGTGAAACTATGTTTTCTTCTGATCCTTTTTTGTCATATTTTTGCATAGTTGGAAGCTTTTTTTTTCCTTCGCTCGGACGCTCGGAAGATTTCGCTCGGAAAATGCTCGTCCCCCTAAGATTCAAAGTCCAAGTGCACACTTCATTGAAAGCTAGTTATGTGTGCAAATACATTGCTAAGGCTGACACAATGTATCCACATAGATGAAGACCTCACACAAAGGCTTCTATGTATTTCAAGTACACAAAAATCTCCACTGCAGTGATGGTGTCAAAATTTACATACAATGGCTGTTTGAAAAATAGTGTTGTGAATACACAGTACCACAATAAATTGCAACACATTGGTTGATTGGCCTGTATGGAACATGCTGTTAGGTGTACTAACAATTTGAAATATTGGGACTGAGCATAAAACTAACCCCTAGTGCAAATTATCCTCACAATAGTTGACTCTTCTTGTACCACAAATCTTGTCAAGACATCCTTTGATGTACCTGTGCTGGCATCCTTATTAATTTGAACTCACTTAATGATGGACATTCTTCTTTTCCATAAGCATGTTATAATTCAAGAACAGTCTTTGGATTTGTAGCATTGCTTGAAGTTGCACGCATTGAGCATAGAACTGTCACATAGCCTAGAATAGCCTCACATTCTTAAGAAATATGAGCAAAAGTGGAAAAGTACTATTTCAGAACTAGAATTTACATCCCTCTGCGATTTTAGTATCTAGCATCCAACAACATTTGTACCGCTGGGGCATGATGTACAACTGTAAGTTTACAAGCCTGCTTAGTCTCAAATAACAAATATTCAGCATAGCTTTCCATTGCTGAAAGACAATACACCAATTTTGGACACAACAGGGTATTCTTTGAGATCTTACATGCTCAAGTTGCAAGGCCAATCTATGCGCAGCTGACCATCCTTCCCAGTTACTGAACATTTGCTTCTTGCACGAACCATCATGTTCTCTGAGAGTCCAGTAATCAAGAAATACCGAATATTGAAACATCATGAGTATACAAATTAATAGCTCCCAGAAGAGATTACACATGCCAATAGCTGAAAACTCTTCCAATGCTCAATCAGACTCATGGCATAGCATGCTAAATTGACACCAAAACCTCTTTAATTCCAGTGTATGCCATTGTTCATATCCCTAGCCAGTGTTGTCCAACAGAATATAGAGACACGTGGCATGATTGTACCACACAGCCTGGTGGTTTCAATATTTTGGATCACAATGCAAACCTATCCAGCACACCCCTAAACAGAAAGGAACTGTAATAAGGACTCACCTTTAAAGGAAATAGCTTAAAGTATTGGACAGACAGATAACATTCCTTTTACAGTTAAAAACATGTGATTTGACATATAGTCAAGAAGCTTGTGTTCTCCTACAAACGTCTGGACAATGGTGTTACAAAAGCTCTCATCCATAAACAAAAGCTTCCGTTCAAGTTTCCAGGAAGTAGCACTAAATGTTGGAGAGGCTGCACGTGAAGTTAAAATGATCACATCATGAACATGTTACAAAATCTTGTAAAAGACCTCTACAAAGATCTGGACCACTGTTAATCCACTGGTCTGTCTGAAAGAAAACAATGAGGCCTACTACTGTAGTGACTTCTATGCAACACAATACATTCGGTGGTGATACAAAATGTGAACCCTAGCAACGATGCTATCTTGGAGATTGGGGGAGTGCACACTGAATTTGCAGAATTAAGCTGCAATACAACTCCCATAAGTATGAAACTGAAGGGAAATGGAGAGGAGACAGCACATTATTGAAGAGCATGTGAAAAAATGCATAAAATATAAGTGTGTGCATGAGCAAGAAAGAAAGAAATTTGATTGAAAGTCTTTGAAAGAACGTGTCACATTGGATCTCTAAAAGTCTAGTGTGTCCTATGGATGCCACGTGTCACATTGGGAATTATCCCATATGCATTGGTGTTCATATGTGTGTGTGTTTTCTATATAAAAGCTGTACTTGTCTAGTGTCAAATCAATCAAGTATCAAGCCTACAAGCTCTTATCACACGAGGTCAACTAGGTCATCCGTGAGGATCTACTACAGCTACACACTTTTCGGACCTGGTTGGAACCGAGTGAACTCCCAGTGAAGCTTAGCTTCTACAGAGATCACTTCTTACATATCACAGCGGAGGGTTTCATTGACCCACCAGGATACACACAGATTCACCTACCCCACTCGATGAGGATCTCTCTTGGGTAGTTCCGGGTCTCTTCACACAGACTTCGCATTGAGAGCAGCAGAGCAAAGCGACTACCCAAGGAGCGGCGCATATGCACACTATGTGACATACAGGAGGTTGAGACAGAGAAGCATTTCATCTTCAGGTATCCTGTGTACTATGAGATCCGAGGACGTTTCCACTGCCTCTTCAAAGATAGTTATGGGATTTTAGCCCATTTCCTCTCCTACCCAGACCAGCAGTGTTTGGCAGGTTTCATTCATGAGGCACTTAGACACCACGAGAGGATACTCTGAGCACGGAGAAAGGAGTAGACTTCTTCCTCGGTTGATCCCTCTTAGAGCTCTATCAAGGAGTTCTTTCAGCTAGATCACATGGACCCCAACGAGACGAGGCCTCGACATAACTGTGACCCGGAGCCCGTGACCTGACAGCTCAGACAGAGGGTCGACACACAAATCACACTTGGAGACATCCCCTCCTTGTTTAGAGTTGGAGCCCGACCGACGGGGGTCACAATAGCCCTGGTTACACGCAGGGCTACGACCAGGAGACGTGCCAGGTACGCACCTCTGAGTGGCCGATAGCACTCTATTGCCGACTTCATGCCTCCACGGCCTCATCCATCATGATATCTTGCTATTGCTGGGGATGATGATTTTATTGATGATGATGCTGAGATTGATATATAGTCGACCATCGACATGACTATGTTGTACTTAGGACTTAGTACTGCCATTCTGCATTTTTTGCATTTTTTGCATTTTGCATTTTGCATTGGTATGGACGCTCATTTAGTAGCTCCTCTACCACAGCTCATTGTATCAGGATTTTCACAGTCTCATAGACCCATCGGTCTTCCGAAGACTTTAATAAACTTTCTTTCTTTCTTTCTTTTTTTCTTTGGTCTACATGTGAGTACTTTCATTTTGTTCATTGCTCTTGCTAATTCATTTCCATTTCATTATGTCGCTCTTTGAGTATTATTATCTCTCTCCCTAGCCTACCCTCTTTCTCTCTCCCTCTCCACCATGCACCTTCATGTGGTATCAGTTCCTCCTTTCCTACCTTTCTCTTCTCCATGCTCAATCTAGAGGATGAAGGAAACCCGCAAATGGAAGCCATCCTCTCCTCCATGATTGAGCTCCCTTCCACTCCTTTCTCCCCATCTTGTTCTCTTCTCCTACCTTAGCCTCACCTTTGAAAGCTATGGAGCTTGGTTTACTGTCCACATAAAAAGGAGCAACTCGGTCACCATTCTTGTGGGCATTAGTGGGCATCTTCGCGGAGGAAAAAGACAGCTCGTTTTTACTGTTTTGGGGGCGTTTTTGTGAAGGAAATAGTTGCTTACTGTTGTGGAGATGTTTCTACTACTGGTCACCCTAAAAACCACCTCATTTGGAGCCGGTTTTTAAAGAAATAACCTACTTGAAGAGAGATGCTGCTACATCGACCATTGGCATCATTATTCGTGCCATTGCTGCTCATTGCTTCTTCTCCTCCACATGAGCTGAGCTATCCTCATTTTGCCCACAAATTGATGCTCCATCTCCCACATGATGATATTTCTATCCTCCCCCTCTTCTACCTTCAGTTCCAACCCTCAGTTTCATCTCTTTTCCCGCACCAAAAGTGCTGAAGACTGCAGTTGCCATTTCTCGAGGTACAGAATGAGTTCTCTCTCTTCAAACTCATTGCTCATGGAGAAGTTCAAGGGGGTAGGATTCCCTACTTGGCAAACTAAGGTTCAGTTGCTCCTCATGAAAGAAAATGTATGGGATGCTATTGAGGATGACACTCCCACAACGGATCCTCAACAACTTAAGACTCTGAAGCTCCCAGAAGGGCTGGAAACCTAATCGCAGCAGATTCAGGCATCCAGAACTGAAATCGCAACAGAATCTCTCTCGTACGGACACTCACACCTGCGATCATTGCAAGATTACGAAGCTAGAACAAATCACAATTTGGTCTGGAAGGAGAAGACACAATTTGCAGCAGTAGAAAGAGCTCTAGGAGGGGGAGTGAGAAAACAAAACACATCACTAGGGCCCAAAAATAAGGGTTGGACCCCCCCGAAGTTCTTTATTGCAATAAAAAATACTTTCTTTCAAAGGTATTTAGATTTGAGGAAAAGAGAAAGGAGTCCAAAGTCTCATGGAAGACGAAGCAGAAGCACCGACGGAGATCTTTTAGCTCTAGCCCATCTTCTTCAAGTTCCTTTTCTTCTTCTTCTTTTCTTCTTCCTCTTCATCCCGAGAGCATTCATCTTCAGGGCGCAAAAGGAGGAAGAATAGATCAAGACGAAAGGATTTCAAAGGAAGCAAGCCCGTCAAATTTTATACTTTTGATGGAAAGTATGCTCTGGACTTTATTCGACAATTCGACATAGCTTTCTAGACAAGAAATTATCATGAGAAGTAAAAATTGAAGACTGTAAGTCTCCATCATACAAACAATGCCAGAGCATGGTGGGGAGCTCTTTTAGTGGCAGATGAAGCACCCAACTGGAACACTTTCAAGAAGCAAATTCTCAAGCAATTTTTGCCAAAGAATTTTTATGATGATGTTCATACAACTTGGGAGAGTGTATCCATGATAGGTATGGATACGGTCAAGACTTAACAATCATAAGTTCTTTTCAACATGCCTCCAAATTACTCCCTTTAAGGAAATTTTAGAGAAGACACAGATGCGGAAGTACCTGACTGGTCTGCATCCAAGTATTTGTACCCAAGTGAGCATTGAACGCAAGACAAAGCTATGAGATTTGATGCACTCAGCCCTAGTGGTTGAGGAAACGAAGAAAGATTTGCTACAAGAAATGAGTACCTCAAAAGGTAAAGATGGAGGCACTTTCAAAATGAACATGGACTCGGCAGTTCACACAACTCCAGTTTCAGAAGCCGAGGGGTCCATTGAAGCCCTACAAAGGGAAGCCGAAGTTTTCACCTGAGCAAATAGAGGCCTTCCAAAAGGAGGGAAAGTGTTTCCATTGTGGAAAAGAAGTATTGGAAGAATGTCACGCCCCTCCTTACGTAGGACATCGAGGTATCTCTTCTACTATGCAAGCTATTGAAAGATATTTCTTTTGGCTAGGAATATGGAAGGATATACACAAGTTTGTGATGGAATATCTCACGTGCGTATTGCTATGGACTTCATCTTTGATCTTCCCAGATCAAGATACGGGAATGATAACCATAATTGACAGGTTTAGTACGCAGGCCCACTTCATTCCAGTAAGAAAAACCATGAAGGTAGACCACATGGCAAGATTGTTTCTAGCACAGATCTTCAAGCATCATGGGATGCCTAAGTCGATTGTCACCGATTGAGACCCCAAGATGACTAGTTTATTTAGGCGAGCATTCTTTGATAACATGGGTATGAAGTTGGATTTCTCATCTTCTTTTCACCCTCAGACGGACGAACAAAGTGAAAATGCCAATTCTACAGTATTAGATCTTCTAAAGCGCTATGTGTCCGAATAGAAAGCCAAATGGGAAAGGCATCTTCCTCTTGTGGAATTTGCATACAATAATACTACGTGCAGCTCCACAGGAACAGCCCCATTCAAAGTCATTTATGGAAAGGTGATTTTGCCACCTATCCTCATAACAAAGGACAAGATATTTGTAGCTGATCAATATGTTCGAGACTTGGACACAGCCTTTTCCCAAGTTCAAATAGCAATTGAAATATCACAACAAAAGCAAAAGAAGGCTGCAGGCAAGCATAAGAGAGAAATGAATCTCCAAGAAGGTTACTCAAGTTTGAAAAATCACGTTTAAGAAAGATGAAAGGGAAGGAAAAAGTATACCCAAAGCTGTCTCCTAGATATTATGGGCCTTTTTGGGTTACTGAGCCCATAAATGAAGTCGCATATCGGCTAGAATTGCTTGAGACTTGGAAGATTCACAATGCTTTTCATGTGAGTCTTCTCAAGAAGTACCAAGGACCAGAGCCCATGGAACCAGTACAAGAAGAGCCACCAGCGGTGGAAGGATGGAGGAGATCCTTCAACCAGAACAAATTATATACCTCACAGAAAAGAAAGGACCCAAAGGCAAGGTCGTCTGCAGATACCTTGTTAATTTTAAGAACTATTCAGCACTTGATGCCAAGTGGGTAGATGAGGACTTTTCAGAATATCCTCAAGTTTTGCACTTGTATCAGGAAGCTTTTCAATTGACGGCAATTATTAGAAGCCGAGGGGTGTCACCATTTGGTACTTCTCTCAAGAAATAAAGTATAATCTTTATTAGAAATTCATCCTAGATCACACCTCCTGGTTAGGACCTCAAAGGAGACTTTTGTGTGCTTGCAAATGGATAGATCAGCCAACGGCATGATAGATGTGTGTGCAAATAAACACCCCTATAGCAATGCTGATGGACTTGCAAACAAAAAAAGGGCAGGATGACAATGACCAGCAAAGACCATGATTGTACCTATTTGCCTCCCTCTCCCTTGCAAATGGTCATTACAGCACTGCCTCTTGGAATCCAAAAGGCCAAGATCATCTAGACTGCGATAGCAGAATCCTCCATTCTATTAATTACTTGGGGCCCAATGGTCTAGCCTTCACTTAGTGGGCCTTAGGTATTTTAAGAGGGTCAAGAATCCTCCTTGACTCTCATGTTCGGCATCATGGTCCACAGTTTTGTCGAATTCATGCCATTCATGTCCTCAATAGTACAGACTTGTACTTGCATCGGTGAATACTTGATGGGAGATTGTAACGATCATCATTGCCCAACATATTTAGAGATCTAGTTACATAGAGAGTAAACGGGTTGTCCTTTCTTTTTTGAGACAATCAGAAGCATGAGGTGGGGTTTCCAGCCACAGCCCTAGTTCTAATCAAGTCTTTTGTTTGCTTAGACTTTTTGAAAGGTGTATTACGACAATTTTCTATGCCATGCCTTGAGTTTCTTCTCTCTTCTATTTCTTACATAGTAGAAGTCTATTTCATGAAAAATTGGGCATTACCTTCAACAACAAGCAGTCCCTACCTCACCTTCACTCATTCTATTGTAAGCCTTGTTGCTCCATGCATTCTCCACTCACTTGCCCTAGCATTAGCCTAGCTATTGATCTCACCTGACCATAAAGCACAAGAGCAGAAGTAAATGCCTATAATGCACAACAAACGTCCAACACATGTCGAAGTTAGGATGAACCCCAACCCGACCCCAGGGATTAGCTCCGCCTAGGGGATATAGTTAGATATAATGGTGGCTAAATTGGAGCAGCCATGTTCCTTGAAAATGCCAAATGTCACTAACCCCTAGCTCAACTGTATTGAATAGAATCTCCTATTTTGCAATTGTTACGCACACATTCACTCCCTAGTTAACTAAGGAGATACTTGCACCTAGCCAATCACTTCAATGAAGCTCTTTGTAAAGGGTTTCTTACAGCCTCGATTGTTAATACCATTTTTCTAATTTACAAAGAGACACTATGGACACTAGTAACTAAGGTCATTTGCTACCCAAGGGTGAATGGCCTAATATGCATACAAAGGGGTAGGCAACATTCAGATGGGACCACTCCATTGTGGACCGAATTTCTCCCTAAGGGATCTCATTGAGGAGGCTAGGCAAAAGGCTTACTATTGCTTTGTTGACTTAGACATTCAACTGTGTCCCAACGGGTCATCTTATTTCACGCCTTCAGATACTAGGGATTGCAAAAAACGTCCTCTAGGAAATCTTGGCTGTATATGAAAGGGTCATAGGCAGAGGTCCACCACACAAGGGCTCTCAAAGAAGGTGAGTAGCAATATTGGGGTGATGCAGGGATGCCCCTTATCCCCACACTATTTGGACTCTATATTGACGAGCTACTATGCACCGAACGAGCTTCTAGTGAAGCTCAGCTTCTATAGGGATCATTGTTTACATATCATCGAGGAGGGTTTCATTAACCCACCAAGATATACGCATATTAACTTACCCCATTCACTAAGGATTTCTATTGGGCGGTGTGTGAAGATTTTTGAAAACCCCAAACTCAACTTGTACATGTGTACATGAGTGATGTTCCGTATTGTGGTAAAGTCATGGGACCACTCATTGACTCAGTGTGGGCGTCATGGATGTGTGGTTATATGTGGCAATCAAGCTTTAGGCTTTGCTCGAAGGTTATGTGAAAGGGTGTGTTTTGAGACTAAGGTTGGAATATGTGCTTTAAGTGCCTTGGTGTATGAATTTGTGGGAATCCTTCGGAGTGGTAAAAAAGAAACATGAGGTGACCTGGCTAATTTCAAGAAAAGCATGCATGCATGCTACGTAAATGAGGAAAGGATGCTTCTAGTTGACGAGTTGGACGTAGATGAAGGTGACAACTTGCAGGAGAATTCCAAAAGGAGATCATGGGCACCTGGAGGATCATCGCGCAAAAAGGACCAGCTGGAGAGTTCTAAGGGGGTTGGGCAATCACACAGGAGGGTGTGAGAAGGAGGAGGAGGACCAGAAGGAGGAGGAGAGCCTTGGGAGAAGGTGTGTGCTCCATGAGGAGAAGAGGAGCTGTGAGGCAGCAGTGATCATGAAAAGGAGATGTGGGAGAAGCGCCGGGTGCTAGGGGACGCAGCTATGGGTCGCTACTGTGTGGTGCAAGGGGAGGTTCCAAAGGCCCGTGCACAGAGACAAGGATGGAGTCGAGAGCTTGGACGTGGCGGGAAGGATCATGGTGCGCAGAAAGGTACGTGAACTCATGGTGGAAGAGGGAGCCAGGATTGCACAAAGGAGACCAGGAACCAGAAGCAGGGGAGCCTGTGGAGGGATTCCGAGCTGGAGGTGTCGCCACTACAGGAGAGGAGGATCTTGGAAGAGGCAGAAGCTCTGGGATGCTGTAGGAGCAGCTACGGGAAGAGACTGAGGCAGCTGGTTGTCGATTGCTCACAGGAGGGGGATGAGAGCTAGGGGTGGTGAGGAATCGCGTCACTGATGGGGGGCCTGGGAGGTTCCAAAGGCTAGGAAGGCGTGTGAACTCAGAGGCAGGAGCTCTGGGATTTGAGGGGGTGTGGCTACTGCGTGCTGGAGGACCTGAGATGATGGAGGCTCGTAGGGGTGGAGGAAGAACCGTGAACAGCTAAAGCTTGAAGGGGATGAGCATGGGAGCTCAGAGGCTGTGGGGAAATGGATTGTGTTGGCTGGGAGCTTCGGGGGCTTTTGCTGAAGAGGTCGACAGATGCTTGAATGGAGGCTTGGGGACTTGGTTGCATCTCTGATGTGGCATAGCGTCGCCACTGTGGAGGCTCGGGAAGAATACCTTGGGTGTGAAGAGCAGAGCTCTGTGAGCAGAGGTTTGTAGTGGAAAGGAGGAGAATTATGAAGGCCAGAGATTTGTGGGAGCTCCATGAGCAAAAGGGGAAGGATCGGGGGATCTTAGAGGGCAGAGGGGAGCTCTAAAAGGAGTGCGTCATTCACTACTGCATGAGGTGGGCATAGAGTGAGGAGGAGAATAGCTATGAGGTAGTTATTATAGCTTGAAGGCAGAGATGAGTAAGAAAGGCGGGTTGCATCATTTCTAATGTTATTAATGAACTATGGGAAATAGTGGTTGTGGCCAGAGTATGAGTTGTATATAGAGGTGTGTAGAGGCCAGGATGTTGAATGAATGCCTTTTGCCTTCTGATATTGTTGTTCGGTTGTTTTAAACGTGGATGAGGGTGGCTGTGAAGGCGGATTAGGCTCTACTGCTTTTGTCCATCCACATTTTGGTGCCTCCACGGAGGAATGTCACTTCAGTTCACAAGTGTGAGAGTGGGATTAGAAGTTAGAGAATCAGAGAGGTAAAGAGATGGCTCAGGACTTTCCAGAGTTCTGGGGGTTACCGCATGAAAGTGTGTCTAAGTTTCTGAAAAAGATGGAGTTTACAGCCCTGATGCAGGATAGAGCAACTCCAGAGATCCTTTCTCAGATCTTGACCTTTTGTTTACAGGGTGATGCAAAAGCATGGTTACAGATGTTTGTGACCACCTTCAGAAATGCTCAACAGCATGACCCTGAGTATGGTGTGGTCAGAGCTGCTTTCTTGGCACAGTTTATCCATGTGAGGAGTCCGAATGAAGTATGGAAGAAGTTGTGCAAAATTCAGCAAAAGGATAGTCAAGATGTGGATCAGTATCTGATAGAGTTTGGTAGACTGTGGAGTCTATGGTGTGAGGCTTTGATTCCTAAAGTACCCCCGCAGATGATAAAGAGAGACCGGTTTGTGGCTGGTCTAGAGCCTACCCTCCATCTGAAGGTGGAGCTGAAGAATCTGGATAGCTTTGAGGAGGCTGTCAGAGTTGCTCATGAGAAGGAGTGGGAGGTGAAGCATCTGAGGCGGTTGGGAATACAGGAAGAACCGAAGAAGTATGCGAATGTTCAAGAGATGGTGAATGTACATCCTGAGAAAGAAGCTATAGCAATTCCTAAATAGGAGGATTCATTGAAGAAATATATTCATGAAGCAGTGGAGCTCATGAAGTCTTTAAGCTTGAATTGGGTAGAGTCTGCAGGAAGAGGAAGAGGTAGAGGTGTTATGGGAAGGAAGACATGCATCATCTGGTTCTGAAGGAAATTCAGCAGATATTGGAAGAGGGAGAGGATATCCGAGTAATGTGCAATGCTGGAATTGTGGTGAGTGGGGTCATATCAGTCCGCAATGTGAGAAACCAGCCAAAGCTAATGGTGGTATGTATCAGTTGTCTACAGGAATGAATGATAGGGTGATTGACCCTAGTATGCAGATGAAGGATGCAATTCAGCCCAATGTTCATGAAGTCCGTAAGGTCACATTTGCAGAGCAGGATATGGGACAGATTAACCTGTTGGAAATGGAGAAGGGTAAGGTTTTTGGAATCAGGCCTGAAGAGTTTTCAGAAGATGAGGAAGGAGGAGGATGGAAGTATTGATGATGTGCAGCCAGTTATGGTTCAGCCTATGATTAGGGAAGTGATGAAGGCTCCAGTGTGCTATCTACCATGTGAACAGTTTACTAATTTTTCCTTGCATGTTATCAGGGATGAGGATAAGGGTTCCTGTATGTCTGTTTGTCATGATTTTAATGTGGAAGAGGCTGCTGGTCATACTCTTAAACAGGCTGAAACTGATTATGAGCATGTTGATTGTACTTCTGACTCTTGGCAGAGAAATCCAGATATGTTGTTTAAGAAGATTATTGATGATGCTGTAGATTGTGAAAGTGATGTTAATGCTGAGGAACCTGATGTGTTTGAATATGGATATGACTTGGATGATCTCTTTAATTCAAAAATGAGTAATGACTTGCATGTGCCTGTACTTCAGCTAGTCAAGGTAGAATGTGATGATCAAAAGGTTACTAATGAAGATACTATGGATGAAGTACATATTGATGATCTGGGTGATAAGTTGGATATTGCAGCTTGTGAGAATTTGGATGATGAGCTGAACTGTATTCTTGATAATGCATTGGATGATCTGTTGGAATTGGCTTCCTTGGAGAAGATAACAAATACTTGCATACCAGTTCTGTAGGAAGGGAGTGATGGTGTGACTGATGATGAGTTAGATGCTATTTTGGATGATGACGTGATAGATTTTGCATGTGTGGTTGCTGATCATAAGGTGTGTGTTTCTTGTCATGCCCAAGAGAATGAGTCAGTTGTAAGTAGTGAGAATGCATGTTAGGTTATTGTTGTTGGTCAGGGGGACCAAAATGCTTTGCCTGGCAGTTTAGGAAGCTTAGACTTGGTAGAGATGCCTTTGCAAGATGTGGAGAATCTTGAAGGATCACCAGTGGTCTTGAAGCTGGAGAAACTATAGGGAAGTGGCAATGATGAGTCTACAGTGCATGAAGTTGCTGTGTTTGATGTTGATGGGCTGAAGGGAAATGAGTTTATGGTGGATACACCTCATGTTGATGCTCAACATATGGATGAGTGGTCTCGCTATAGTCTTAGTTTGGCAGTTTGTCCAGAGGAAGAGTTGGAAACCAATGATGTAGGTTGCAAATTGAATGACCATGAGATGGAAGTTGATGATCACATGTTTGTTAATTCAGTATATGATTATGAGTGGGATTCAGATGTGTCAGAGAGTAGAGGTGAGGAATGGTTGTTTCCATCACAAGATTATGTGAGCTGGTATGGAGGAGGAAATGCAATAGTATATATTGATGATGCCATATATAAAGAACCTAGAGGGTTGCTGAAAATGGAAGATCATGACAGGATGTATCAATGGTTATTTGACAGAGGAAAATGCTTGAAGAATTGGAAGGTGTATGCACCGAGATTTCTGTTTGATCCAGGAGGATAAATAGTCTCTGTTTGCACAGCTGTTGGACATGAATGTCACAGCAGAAGAGTGGGGTTGCCAAAGGTGTGTGAAGATTTTTGAAAACCCCAAACTCAACTTGTACATGTGTACATGAGTGATGTTCTGTATTGTGGTAAAGTCATGGGACCACTCATTGACTCAGTGTGGGCGTCATGGATGTGTGGTTATATGTGGCAATCAAGCTTTAGGCTTTGTTGGAAGGTTATGTGAAAGGGTGTGCTTTGAGACTAAGGTTGGAATATGTGCTTTAAGTGCCTTGGTGTATGAATTTGTGGGAATCCTTTGGAGTGGTAAAAAAGAAACATGAGGTGACGTGGCTAATTTTAAGAAAAGCATGCATGCATGCTACGTAAATGAGGAAAGGATGCTTCTGGTTGACGAGTTGGACGTAGATGAAGGTGACAACTTGCAGGAGAATTCCAGAAGGAGATCATGGGCACCTGGAGGATCATCGCGCAAAAAGGACCTGCCGGAGAGTTCTAAGGGGGCTGGGCAATCACACAGGAGGGTGCGAGGAGGAGGAGGAGAACTAGAAGGAGGAGGAGAGCCTTGGGAGAAGGTGTCTGCTCCATGAGGAGAAGAGGAGCTGTGAGGCAGCAGTGATCACGAAAAGGAGGTGTGGGAGAAGCGCCGGGTGCTAGGTGATGCAGCTATGGGTCGCTACTGTGTGGTGCAGGGGGAGGTTCCAAAGGCCGGTGCACAGAGAGGAGGAGGGAGTCGAGAGCTTGGACGTGGCAGGAAGGATCGTGGTGCGCAGAAAGGGACGTGAGCTCATGGTGGAAGAGGGAGCCAGGATTGCGCAAAGGAGACCGGGAACAAGAAGCAGGGGAGCTCGTGGAGGGATTCTGAGCTGAAGGTGTCGCCACTACAGGAGAGGAGGATCTTGGAAGAGGCAGAAGTTCTGGGATGCTGTAGGAGCAGCTACGGGAAGAGACTGAGGCAGCTGGTTGTCGATTGCTCACAGGAGGGGGACTAGGGGTGGTGAGGAATCGCGTCAGTGATGGGGGGCCTGGGAGGTTCCAAAGGCTAGGAAGGCGTGTGAACTCAGAGGCAGGAGCTCTGGGATTTGAGGGGGTGTGGCTACTGCGTGCTGGAGGACCTGAGATGATGGAGGCTCGTAGGGGTGGAGGAAGAACCGTGAACAGCTAAAGCTTGAAGGGGATGAGCATGGGAGCTCAGAGGCTGTGGGGAAATGGATTGTGTTGGCTGGGAGCTTCGGGGGCTTTTGCTAAAGAGGTCGACAGATGCTTGAATGGAGGCTTGGGGACTTGGTTGCATCTCTGATGTGGCATAGCGTCGCCACTGTGGAGGCTCGGGAAGAATACCTTGGGTGTGAAGAGCAGAGCTCTGTGAGCAGAGGTTTGTAGTGGAAAGGAGGAGAATTATGAAGGCCAGAGATCTGTGGGAGCTCCATGAGCAAAAGGGGAAGGATCGGGGGATCTCAGAGGGCAGAGGGGAGCTCTAAAAGGAGTGCGTCATTCACTACTTGCATGAGGTGGGCATAGAGTGAGGAGGAGAATAGCTATGAGGTAGTTATTATAGCTTGAAGGCAGAGATGAGCAAGAAAGGCGGGTTGCATCATTTCTAATGTTATTAATGAACTATGGGGAAATAGTGGTTGTGGCCAGAGTATGACTTGTATATATAGAGGTGTGTAGAGGCCAGGATGGTGAATGAATGCCTTTTGCCTTCTGATAGTGTTGTTGAGTTGTTTTAAACGTGGATGAGGGTGGCTATGAAGGTGGATTAGGCTCTACTGCTTTTGTCCATCCAATGGTTTCGGGTCTCTTCACCTAGGCTGCGCATTGAGAGGGGCATGGCAGAGGGTCTACCCCGAGAGAGGCACATATGCACATTATGTGACACATAGGAGGTCTAGTCGGAGTAGCGTTCATTTTCAGGTGCCCTGTTTCCTACGAGATCTGAGGGCGCTTCTACTGCCTCTTTAGAGACAGTTCTGGGGTGTTGTCCCGATTTCTCTCCTATCCAGACTAGAGATTCTTGGCGGCTTTCATCCATGAGGCAGTCACACACCGGGAGCGTCTACTTCCATCACAGAGACAGGAGCAAACCTCCTCCTTGGCAGACCCTTCTTAGAGCTCAATCACGAGTTCTTCCAACTAGAGCATATGGACCCCCATACTATGAGGCCCCGACATGATCGAGATCCATAGCTTGCGACACGATAGCTCAAATAGAGGGTTGACGCACATATTAACTTGGGCATATCCCCTCTCTGTTCACAGTCGGGGAGCGACTGACAAGCGTCACTATAGCCCTTGTTAGGCGCAGAGCTATGACCACGTTACGACACAAGACCATGCCTGGGAGCAGCCGACAACACTCTATCACCGACTTTATGCTTCCACTATCTCATCCACCTGGACGACCTGATGATGATGTTGGTGATGAGGATGATGATGATGATGAGACCGATGTGGAGTCGATCACTCTAACATGACTATGTTGTTGTAGTTAGCACTAGTTTTTGCATTTTGCATTGGTGTGGATGCTCGTTTAGTAGCTCCACCCTCACAGTTTGTTTGTATCAAGATTCTCAGTCTCATAGACCCATCGGTCTTCCGAAGACTTTAATAAACTCTCTTTTCTTTTCTTTCTTTCTCTCACAAGTTTATGCATCTGCAATGCGTGCAGCATTGCCAGATTGATGGCTATGTTCTAGCCTTCATTGCAATGCTCGCCATGCCTACTTTTCAGTGCAAAAACCTCAATAGGTTGGTCTCTTTTAAAGCTGTACATGATCCTTCTTATTGTTATTTTTTAAGTTTTTACTTATGCAGCTGCAATGTTAGATTACATTCTCCTACCTGCCACATCAAACCCATCCATACATTTTCATTTTACATTTCAGATAACCGTTCTTGGAGGATTGCCCGCACAACGATGAATGTTTGATTTTGCTGGTGAAAGATTTGAGCATAATGATGAATGCTTGATTTTTCTTGGGAAGGATTTGTTTGCTATCCTCTCTGGACCGAAAACTGTACCTATGGTTGATGATTCAGTCTTGCTTCTAGGATCAAAGAATTGCGAGGGGAGTAGTAGGCCTATGGGAAAAATCAAAGGGTGCGAAGAGATTCAATTTGACACGGATCTAGAATTGGAGGAGTAGAAAATTAAGTTGAGTCTAACAGAGTGCCTAAAAGAAGAGTTGGTGGAAGAAGAGCCGCATCATGGCAACATCTACCAGCAGGGAAGGTCATGGCAACATCTACCCAAAAGTATCCAGGGAAGCTCATGTTGCTATACCAACACATTATTTAGACAGGACAGCAAGCAAGGCTATGTAAGCTTCAAGATAATGATTCAGCACAAGAAAAGCCATGAGATTATGGGACTGGTGCAAAACTAGTTCTTCTACCAAAGCAACTCACCCGGTTTGATATCTCGGTGGGTAATGTTGCGATCATGACATGCCTTCACCCCCAACAACTGCAAGCTCATGTGGTAATGACAATGCAAAAAAATACAGGTCAATGTTCCAGACGGTAACTGAGTGCTTTTGCATACATTGCCCAATTTAGCACAGAGTAGATTTTCAATGCCCAATTCAGCATAAAGTAGCCTAGATTTTCATTCAGTAGTACAAAATGATCCCCAATACTGTCAATAAGAAGAGAGCATTTCACCAGCTGATAGATGAGACTGCGCATCTCCTGTTGTCCATCCTCAGTCGTTTTCAGCCACCTCCACCAATTCGAAGGCTCCAATACTCGAATATGCCCTCTCCAGCTTGATTCTTCTCCACTCGGTATTGTTCTGTCTACTGTATAAAGCAAACTAGACAAAGGGTACCCTTCATTGCAGAAAACTAACCAAAGGTCTCCTTGCATGTTGGCCTGAAAGCTCTCCACATATCGCACTAAATGCTTCAACCCATCTTCTGTCCCTTGTTCCTCTTCGTCCACCTCATCTTCTGTGTGGAGCTTCTTTTTTGTTTTTCCTGCAAATTTGGTTTTGACAAAATTTCTGACATTCATGAAAATCTCACCAAAATATCTTTCACGAATTCCACTCAGGTAGACTGCATCACCTTTCTCCACCTGATCAGCAAATGTTTATTATTTGATTAGGAACTCAAAGCAACTATTCTGCATATTTAATGAGAGAAAATATACCTTACATTTAGACTTGAAAATGTACAATAAAAGACAAATCAATCTCTTCCTTTCCAGAATAAATCATGAATGACAAGGCAGTATAAAACATGTCTGACTTGTGAAAATAAAAGACAGCTTACTGCAGCTTTGCTGCTTCTGAGTCCGCCAACTTTTTTAGCACTCCACCAACCTCAAATTAACTTAAAAACGAGCTCAATGTGTTGGAGTTATGTAGGTCAACCTTCCATTTGCGAGACCCCAAATGAGGAGAACATGGGGGGGTGGCACCAAGAAGGTCTCAGAGATGCCATTGGGGCAAAACTGAGGATTTGCAGGGCTGCCACATGGACAACATGTAGGCTGCCATGTGATCAAGATATAGAGCGTAACCAAGCTGCCATTGGAGGGCTGGACAAGCACTGACAAATGGCCAGCAGTTCCCATCCAAAGAGCAGCCACATCCAGAGCCAACAGCAAGGGCTGCTCAGAGATTAGTAGGCTTGGGCCTGCACTGGGGGCTACAACAAGCAATATCAGACTGCACAGCACTCAGGGAGTGGTTGGGTCAGTAAAGGGTTGTACAAAGGAGTCTGGAGCAGGTGTGCAAGCAGCAAAGTCCTGCACAGTAGTCAATAGCAAAAGGCGCACCCAACAGGAGCTGCAGGCGCAGGTTGGGTCACTCAGGCAGGTCGGGGCAGAGCAGGACAGAGTTGTCTGGAGCTGGAAGCCAAGCCACAGAAGGGTGCCTGCATGGGACCATGTAAAGACTGCACAACAGGGTCGGATAGTCTGCAGACTGGTGGGCCAGCAGTCTGCAGGCTGGTCGGAGAATTTGCCACGGCCTCCAGCCCTATAAAAGGGTCTGATTCTCTATTCCACATTGCCAAGCCTCTAGTTCCTCAACTTGGAGGTCCAGAACTACAACAAGAGGTCTTCATCATAGGCTGCCTGCATAGTGACAAGGAAGGACAGAATCATGGGAGTCTTGTGCCTCACCATTGAGCTGCCTACACAGCAGCAAGGAGGTCAAGGTTCAACAGAGCAACTACTGCCTTACGATAGGCTGTCCAAGCGAGCATCAGGAAGGGTGTTTGTGGGGTACCATTACAAAGCCCAAAAAAGCTCTAGGAGAGCAACACAGGGTGAAGATAGGAGAACAGTTATGAGTGTCACAGGTGTCAACATCTAGTCAGCACCCTGCTGATAGAGGCTGGCACACTGTGCACATATTTTGTATATGATTTGGTCCATGCTTGAACAAGAATATATTACCATTTCTACTCTCTCTCTTTCTCTCTCTCTCTCTACAGCATTGTTTATTTACTGTCTGCATCTCAATCGCTTTCTACAATAGTACACATCATGGAAAGAAGTTGGATTTGAAATTCACACAAGTGACCATGTGATTCCACGCATCCTTCCTCAGACTCAAAAGATGGAAGAGAAGAAAGAAGAATGAAGCTTTCTCATCTTGGTTCCTCAGTTGGGTGCTTACCACTATGTGGTTCTTCCAGTCTTGCTATGGTTTCCTCCACTTTTGGAGTGATCCTGTTAAAGGATTTGCAAATATTATGGAAACTTTCTGATAAATCAATAAAATAATCCCTTTTTCCCCACAAAAAAAACATGAAAAACACTCTGATTCCTGGGCACTATCTTGTTTCATCTATCTTCGCTGCAGGGATCATTGGCTGTAGCAAGAAATCCCACCGCTCTTATCTTTTCTAACACATTATGGAGTCTATGTTTTCTTGTGAAAACAAATGTGAAAGAGCAAAAATGTGATAGGTTTACAAAAATATGAAAACTATCGTTAGAAGTTTAGGAACAAAACGAGCATAGCTATATACAAACATTAGCAGCAAAATCTTGAATACAATCCAGAAGATTCACAAAACAGACCTACAAACAAATACATGCCAATACGAGAGAGTGTATGAGCGAGTGTATGGGAATTAAAAAACAAGAATCAAGGATTTAACGCTCCAATATATACCTAGATGATTTCAGGAACATTCCCAAACTCATCCTCTAAAAACACAACATAGTGCAGTTTCAATCTCACGATAGTCACTCATAAGATTGAAAACCATAAACTCCATCATGCGTAGGAAGGGCTAGCTACTATGACATCCCCATTGACGTCATCAACACCCAATAGTGGGTGTAGAGCATAGGATTTAACCCTCAAATATAAATAAATAATATAAGAAATGTTATCTTCAACGAATTCATTTATCATGTGTAATGGCACTTGCTCAGTAATGCTCCCAGATAACCAATAAGAGGCTAGAATCACAACTACGAACTTCAATAACCGACAAGCCTCATTCCCAACCCATTGAATGCCAATCTTGTTCCCTTTCTCCACATCGTCCTTGTTAGGGGTCAATTCATTGCCATCCCCAAAGAAGCTCGCTCTTAAATTGTGCTACAATCCTGTTCCTTAGAGCATCATCTCCTAAAAAGGGCACAGCACAAAATCTCAAGCTTCTTTGGTAGAATCTCAATCTAGGTCTTGCCAAGTTAAGCTCATCAAGATCCAATTGCATGGGATCCTTCAGCTCCTTGAATTGATGTACTTGCAAATGTCCTATTATCATCCACACTTGGGATGTACTGCCTGTCCCTATTTGCCTGACATGCTTTGACATGCAAGCACATATCGTCTGTGAATTCTTCGACATACGGCCCATCCACCTCCTGATATCATAAGTGATACCCTGCACAAAAAAGAAGGGGAAGGGAGCCAGTGGACAGCCCTACCTCTGTGAGAGAGGCGGCCTCTCCGGTGTGGCCTGCTATAAGGATGTGGCTAGAGCTCCCAGCATATTAACGAGATCCTGCATATCCACTATGCTAAAAAGCCTATTTGCAAGTGGCACGAACAACGAGGAGGTGCCGCAAGTGGAGGGAAAAAAGGGAATAGAGAAAGAAAGAAAGAAAGAAATTTTATTAGAGTCTTCGGAAGACCGATGGGTCTATGAGACTGAAAGAAAACCTGATACAAATCACAGTAAGGGTGGAGCTATTGAAACGAGCATCATCACCCGTGTTGAATCGTAAGTCTACTGATCATACATAATCAAATACATCTGGATGTAACAATGAAAAGAAAAAGACTAAAGTGGAGCGGAATCCTCCGTATGTCATGTCGCCCTAGCTGGTGCATAGCCGCCGGTGATGGGACACTGGTGCCCGTCAAGGGGTGCCGTGTGTCTCGGTCTCCTAGACAAGGCTCGACACAAGACCAAAGCCACCGTGACTCCCGTGGGACGTATCCCGGGTCTAAACAATGACGGGAGGTCCCCTAGAGTGCTCTATGTGTTCCCTCGATGTCTCGTGTGTTGTGCTACGATCGTCGGGTCGAAAACTCTATCACGTCTGCGGCTAGAGACTGGACAATCAATGTCACTCGATGGGAAGAACTCTGTGATCCTGCTTTGAGAGTTGTCTAATGATGTGGCCAAACCCCATTGCCTGAGTAAGTACTCTCTATGTCGAACCCCCTCGTGAATGAAGGCAGCGAGGCATCTCTGATCTGGGTAGGCGAGGAATCTGGAAAGAAGACCAGAGCCGTCTTTGAAGAGTAGTGGTAGCGACCTTGGATCTCGTAGTACACTGGGCACCTGAAAATAAAATGCTCCTTCGACTCAACCTCCTGACAGTCGCACAATGTGCATAAGCGATGCTCCCTAGGGATCTCCTCTACTCTGCCGCTCTCTATGCGGAGGCGTTGTGATGATACCCGAAACTGTCCAATGGAGACCCGTAGTGAGTGAGGCATATGAAGCTCAGTGTACCCCGGTGGTGTGATGAATCCCTCCTCCGAAATACGAAGACAGTAATCTCTGTAGAAACTTAGCTTCACTGGAAGCTCCCTCGGCTCCAACTAGGTCCTAAAGGTGTGTAGTTGCAGGAGATCCTCTCGAATGACCTGGTGGGTGTGTGGCCCGATCGGGATGGTGGGTGGGAGTACCTGAGGGGCATCTAAACGGTACTGAAAAGGAGGTATCCTATCGATGTGAAACCCTAGTCTCACAAACCATCTACGAGTCCGTGCATACCAGCATCGCTCATCTTCCTCTGCTGCCAACCTCATGGAGGAATCGAGAGCCAACCATAGCAACCTCTATCTCCTTGATGTGCAGTCCCCATATGATCTAACCCGGTGTAGATATGTGATGGTCTGAAAGGTTGCATCTAGCTGGAGTGGAGAAGCACCAAACTCGGCCTGAATAATGTGATGTGGTAGAGACGGTTGCCCCCGAATCATCAGTGAGAGCATGAGGATCTGCAGGTGCTCCACCCGTGTCCACTCTATCTCTGACATGTCAGGTCCCCAACAAGGGCTGCCATACATACCGGCTGGTCGGACCAAGGAGTCGAAGAGAAGAGCCTTGGTTCGAGGGTCCTGCAAGTGGGAGTGGAAGCATTGTCTCTCTAGCCGAGCCGGTGTAGATATGTGATGGTCTGAAAGGTTGCATCTAGCTGGAGTGGAGAAGCACCAAACTCGGCCTGAATAATGTGATGTGGTAGAGACGGTTGCCCCCGAATCATCAGTGAGAAAATGAGGATCTGCAGGCGCTCCACCCGTGTCCACTCTATCTCTGACATGTCAGGTCCCCAACAAGGGCTGCCATACATACCGGCTGGTCGGACCAAGGAGTCGAAGAGAAGAGCCTTGGTTCGAGGGTCCTGCAAGTGGGAGTGGAAGCATTGTCTCTCTAGCCGAGCCAGTGAGGCGTATCCCCTAACTTAGTCTGGCCTGCATCGCTGGTCTCATCGTGAAGATCAGGCCGGAGAAGATGATCCCCAAGTAAGTGTATGAGGATACGATCTCAACTGGTGACCCACCGAAAGTGAACTGCTTCCGTTGCATGTTTGCTCGAGAGCTGTTAAAGATCATGACCTTGGTCTTGCCAAGGTTGACCTCCAAATCATGGGATAAACAAAAAGCCTATAGTGCATCCAGGTGTCGCTGGAGCCTCTCGGGTGTGGACGACAAGAGGGCGATGTAGAGGCCAAACAGGGTTGGTGATAAGGGACGACCCTGTTTGACCCCTATGGTACTCAAGATCTCATCTGTCTAACTTGCGCATGTCCGAACTCGGCTTGAGACTCTCTCATAAAGTGCCATGACTACCCATATGATCTCCTGATCAAATCCCACTGTCTGTAGGTATGTGATGAGACGAGCTCGAGGTACTGTGTCAAAGGCTTTGCGGAAATCCACAAAGCAGCAATATACCCTCTCCTTCCATTATCTGGACTCCTCAATGACACTCCTGAGTGTGAGTATGTGATTCATAGTCCCATGGTCTTGCCTGAAACTGGCTTGACCCTCTGCTCTAAGCCCTCTCATCTCTACGAACAGGCTGACCGACGCATTCAATACAGCTGCATCGATCTTGGACATCACATGTCCAATCATGATAGTCCTATAGTTACTCGGGTCCATGGGATCCCCTGCCTTGTGGATGGGGGTGATGGTGTTGAGTGTCCAAGTGCAGGGGAAGCCAAGGCAAACAGCGTCATTGAATAGCTTTGCTAGGAACAATGTGCAAGTGGTGGGATGAGGTGTGTGTATGAGATCTAGAGTGGGCTGGTGTGGGACATCATAAAGATGGTACGCATACGTGTGCCAGACTCTCATGTCGGTAAGGGGTGATGGAGACCTACGCTCAAGGAATCTCCGCCAAAAATCCTTAGAGTTGTTGCTGTACAAGATGTTCAACAGCTCCTCATTTCGAGGAAGAAATGCTTGCTTCTTCCGATGTACGAGATGTCGGTACTTGCGTACCGTGTCCGGTGTGTTCGGGAGGTGACATCTGGTTTCAAGACGAAGCTGTCGGCGATAAGCCTTGCACTCCGCATCATACCAGTTGTTGCAGCGTACAGAACCAAGAGGTGGTGGTCTAGTGGACCGTGTGGTGTGGGGAAAGATTTGGAGGGCAGCTTCGTGAAGTGTGCGACTAATCAGGGCAGCATGGTCCTCTATGAGTGGTATGTGATCGATGTAGGTTAGGAGTCTGTTTAGGCATCCAGAGTAGGCTGGTGAGAGGCTGTGATCAAAGTGTATGTCGTGGTAGGTGTCGTGCTTCCTATGTGGTGTGTGTGGTGTGGCTAAGCGTGGGGTGGCGATAGTGAAGAATAGGTATGTGTGATTAGCTCCTGGAGGGAGTGGTGCTACGGTGAAGTCGGTGATACATGAAGTGAAGGTAGGGGATCCCATGATGTAATCTACTACACTAGTGCCCCCCCCCCCCTGTGTGGGAAGCAAGTAAAACCACCTGAGGAGGGCCATAGGTCAAGCCTGTTGTAGATGATGAGATCATGCATCCTGCCCAGATCAAGGAGCGCGTGTCCATATGGTGTAACAGGCCCGTGTCGGTCCAATGAGGTCTTGGTCATACCTGCTCCGTCTAGGTCCATGTTTGGTAGCATGATAGAGTCGTCTCCGAAGTCCAGGAGTGGTGCCTGGCACGTGCTCATCCTGGCGTTGAAGTCCCCAACAAGGGAAACTTCCCCACGGGCTGAAAGGTCTGGGATATCCTGATGTAAGGTGCATATGGCACTGTCTCACCCTCCTCTTGTGCCACTCTGGCGAAGTGGGATGTGTCTGGCAGGAAGTAGCATATTGCTATGAAAAGGTCACGGGTGTCTATGTGTCGGATCCGGATCCACATGAATCGGGAGTGTGCGTCCTTCCTCTCAATGGAGATGGCTCCAACAAGGGAAGACATGTACAATATTGTGACCCCGCCTGATCCTCAGACTCCTCCTGTATCCCTCGTCTCATCCCTGAAGGCTGACTCCCATGTGTAGCCACTGACTATCGGTAGTGGATGCTCTGGGCTCTGGTGTGTCTTCGTGTAAAAGACTATGTCTCGTCCTGTATAAGACTCCGAGAAGTTCCCTGGGTCTAGCCATAAGGTACCATTACAGTTCCAAATGGTGTAGGCTAGGGTCTCAAAAACCTGAGTCTCATAGGCCCCGTCCCCCTAGGGGGTACGGGTGGGAGCCCGACGGGTGCCGGTTAACAACCTACCATCTTAGACCACGGCCCATTTTTCCTCCTTGAACATCTCGCTGCTGCAGAAGAACTTGTCGCTCCTCAATCTATAGTGCTGTCAAATCCTCATCCATGGACAGGGTGGGATGCTCTCGTAGGGCGGCTCGACGTCGGAGTGTCGCTAGTCGAGCATGTGAATCTCTGAAGCGAATGACTAGGGGCTGCTCTCGGTTGGGGTCTCTCCCAACACACCATGCTCCCTCTATGCCATGGTCGGGGACCCCCATGGTGGTGGTCACAAAGGTGATCGCCTCCTCCATGGGCGTCGTAGTGGTGCTGGTGCTGTCTCGCGTGATCCCTCGTATCTAGATGTTGAGGGCCTTCGAAGCCCTCTGCTGCTGCTTCTGTATGGCGACTGAAACGGTTGCCTTTGCAGGCTCCCGTTTCGCCACATCTACCCATCTAGTCGTCTCTGCTATAGCCGACTGTATCGTGGCTATCTGTGCCTCCATCTCTGTGACTAGGGTCCCTCCAGGCGCTGCTTTGAGGGTCCCGAGCTCCTCTCGAAGCTGTGTGATGTCGTGTCTGAGCCCCTGGATAAGGGTGCCCTGCTCGTGTATAATTCTCGTGTATAATGCGGGCCTGCTCCTAGGTGTATCGGGCCTGCTCCTGAGTGTAATGTGTTAGCTCTGCCTGACAGGCCCGAATGCTGTGTATCTCAGCCAATAGGGAGTCCGAAGAATCTGGTGGGGGTCCACGTGGGAATTGAATCTCGAGAGGGGTTGGAATAAAGGTGGGCTGCTGAGGTTGTACTGAGGGTGGGAACGCTGTGATCTAGGAGTGGTATGTAGGAGTAGTGAGGCCGGACGAGGTGATGAAGGGTGGCTGACTGAGAGGTAGAGGTGATGGAGAGGAGACCTGTGATGATGATGCAAGAGAGGGGGAGGAGAGAGGTGGCGTAGATGATGAGGTGGATAATGGTGGTGAAATAGTGGTGGTAACCATAGTGGTCGAGGATGTGGTGAGCGGCATGAACTTTGGGTGGGCCCCTTTCTTCTGGGCCGCGGTGCTGTCCACTGTCAAACCATACTCAGTTGCTTTTGTGTTTTCCCCTTGTCACCGTTCCCCTTCCCCATGTCCTCGCGTATGTAAATTTGGACCAAAGGGTCTCCCGCCTAGTCTCCTGTCCTCATCCCCCTGTTCCCTTCATTATGGGGGAGGCAGCGGCAGGTAAAGAAAGGATTGCAGGAGGTCAGAGCTGCAAGCAGGGGGGGGGGGGGGGAGGGGGTGGGGGCTGCAAGTGGGGCCAAAAAAAAAAAAGGTCGGGGCTGCAAGTGGGGCCAAAAAAAAAAAAAAGTCGGGGCTGCAAGTGCGAGGGGGTGAGCGGGGGGGGGGGTGAGCGAGGGACTGAGCGAGGGGGTGAGCGGGGGGGGGGGGGGTGAGCAAGGGGCTGAGCGGGGAGGGTGAGCGTGGGGCTGAGCGAGGGGGTAAGCGGGGGGCGAGGGGGGGGGGGGGGGGGCTGAGTGAGGGGGTGAGCGAGGGGCTAAGCGAGGAGGGGCTGAGCGAGGGGTGAGCGGGGGGCTGCGAGGGACTGTGAGCAACCTCTGCTTTTTGCCCAAGCAATCCTTCCTGTTGTGTTGGCTATCTCAGAGCCTCACTTGAGAGGCCGCTCTGCTAGCATCAGGATTCCAGATGCCTTGTACACAGAGGAGGACCTTACAAAGGCAGCCCTGAAGATATGGGTTTCTCATGTCCAAGGTGGGCAGCCATATCCATCACAAGTAGCTGCTGCCCTTTCTGGTATTAGCGACTTCTACCTCTCAGTTGCTTGTACCAGAAGACGAGATATTCTCAGACATAAGATTGGTGTTCGCTAGCAGTTGGTAGCTTTGCAGAGGGAAGAGCAGAAACGGCCTTCAAATGCTTGGATTTAGGAGCGTCTTGCTGCAGCAAGGGCTCATCAGCAGATATTGCTTGATCAGAGAGCAGAGTATGCCTTTCATGCACAGGAGTCCATTTGGATTCAGATGGGTGCTAGAGTCAATAAACACTTTTTCTCTACTCTTGGCCCTAGACAGAGAGAGTGTATCCCAGCTTATTGATCCCATGGGGTTTTACAGACAGAGCCTGATGATGTCTTACGCATAGCTTCAGATTTTTATGCCACCCTTCTTACTGCTGATCCTGAGACACAGGATAGAGAGGATGCTAGACAGGCTATTTGGCAAAGCATCCCTTTGTTGGTGAATCCGGATATGCATGTTTTGCTCAATGCACCTTTCACCAACACAGAGTTCAAGATTGCACTTTTAGCCCTTCACAAGGGCAAGTGCCCAGGTTCGGATGGCCTCACCCCTTCTTTTTTCATTGCATTTTGGGATATGATTGGAGACTACATTACTTCAGCCCTGCAGGCCATTTGGCACTTTGACGAGATGCCTGGGTCGCTTACAGAGTGTCTCATCCACCTTATCCCGAAAGGAGGTTGCAGAAATCTAGTGTCCCAGTGGAGGCCTTGTTGAGATATCGAGATCCACTCGCGATATGCCAGGGTGACCGTTGTGCATTTATGTCACCGACTTGTTAGCTGCAGATGCGGTTGGTACACCACCCACGAATAATAGCTGGATAACAGCTATCCTTATCTACTCTAGTTCGTGGCTCAGTTAGTATGCCACCTTAGTTAGTTGAGTTTGGTTTGAGACCCACAGATAGGGTTCTTCTATTTCTTTGTACTAGAGTTCTTTTGGCTTTCACAACTAAGAAGAGGAAAACTATTTTCAGCCTCCACCTGTGTGTGTATTCCCCCATTGTGTATTGGAGAAAGCCGCAAGTGAGACTCCTTCCCTCTCTCCCACTATCTTCACATGGTATCAGAGCCTTGTTCGTGGTAAGGAGCTCAAGAAAGCAAACCAAGTTCGCGGTGTCCTGGTAAGAGGACCAGTGTTGCTTTCCTTTTTCGAGTTTGGGAGCAAATCTCTGCAGGTAGCACAGCCAGAAGTGCAAGAGTGCACTGTCTTAGATTGAGACGCCCTTCGTGGTGTGGCGAGAGGGCAGTTCTTCGCAGGCACTCAAAAAAAGGCCCTGTTTTTGTTGTGCGACCACTACTCTGCTGGTCGGTGAAAAGTTAACGCAGAAATTGCATCGTATGCATGTGTGCAGAGATATTGGGAGTTGCAGAATCATGCTTGTTGCCTATTGATGCAAAATCGTCACTAGGAAGTGACTGTGTGGTCAAATACCACTTTCGTCAGTTTTGCAGATCTGCCCGTGTGAGGCAAAATCTGTGTTTTTTTGCAGTGACAGAATATTTTGCAGTGTTCTGTAATGGCATCTGATTCTCTTTCACAGATTGTCACTGAAAAGCTTGACAAGAACAACTTCCAGTCATGGAAGTTTAGAATGACAAATTTCCTTCTGGGAAAAGGCTATTGGGAGTTCATTACAGGAAATGAAGAAGAACCAGTTCTTCCTAATGTTCCCAATCAACAGGAAATGCAGGCATTTAAAGGATGGCATGAGAGAGCCAGAAAAGTTATGTACTGGTTGTCTATCAGTATTTCGGATTCTATGATTGTGCATATTCAAGATGCAAGTACGCCAAAGGAGGCATGGGATACTTTGGCAAAAATGTACAGCACAAATACACAAGCCAGGAAAATGCAGCTCAAACAGGAGTTGCACAATGTGCAGAGAGAAAATTTGAGCATCAATGACTACCACATGAAGGTGAAGAAAATTGCAGATGCACTTGCTTCCATTGGGTCGCTAGTGGAAGATGACGATCTAGTTTCTGTGACCTTGAATGGTCTAGGAAAGGATTATGCACAGTTCCGGACATCCATTGCCGTCCATGAAAAATTTTCTGATTTTGAAGACTTGTTTGCTCTTCTAATTTCTGAAGAGCAGAGAAATGGGGGTGCATCTTCTTCAGGAGGAACTTCAAAAGAAACTGTCTTCTACTCAAATGCTGGCACAGGTAGAGGCAGAGGTAGAGGTAGAGGAGGCCGATCTGCAAGCCGTGGTAGAAATCAGAATATGCAGCAAACTCAAGAAAACCAGTCCTATGGAGGAGGACGTGGTAACTCTAGAGGCACGGGGAGCCAAAGAGGCCGTGGTGGATGGCAGAGAGGCCAAAATGCAAACAACAATGTTGAATGCTACTACTGTGGTAAAATGGGTCATATGGCTAAGAACTGCTACAAAAAGCAGAATGACATTATGAATGGAAAATTGCAGCAAGGCAATTATGCATCTTCTAGCAGACAGGGAGATGACAGAAATGAGCATCTATTTATGGTGCAGCATATGACCAATTGTATGACAAGTACAGAAGAACGAAATGATGTGTGGTATGTTAACTCAGGTGCGTCAAACCACATGACAGGTCATGCAGAATGGATGCAGGATGCAAGGAAAATGAAAAAACCAGGATTTATGGAGACTGGTGATGATACTGCACATCCTATTGTGCAGATTGATAAAATTCCTTTGTCTATGCAGGATGGGAAAAAGAAATACCTGTCTGATGTATTTCATGTCCCGAACATCACCAAGAACCTGGTTTCTGTTGGTCAAATGGTTGAGCAGGGCTTGCAGGTCAGATTTAATCCTCATGGATGCTTTGTTGAGGATATGAAAATTAACGGTCGCTTGATAGCAAAAGGAAAGAAGAAGGGCAGGATGTTTACGTTGGATGCGGACATGCCTGAATTGAGTGCAGCAATGTTTGCACATGGGACCGGTGTAGTTGTAGATATTGATATCTGGCATAAATGCATTGGTCATGTTAATATACAGCGACTTAAATCAATGCAAGCCCAAAATATTGTTGCAAGATTGCCTAAATTCAAGGTTGCAGAAATGCATAAGGTTTGTGAAGCCTGTCAATTTGGAAAACAGGCAAGGAAACCATTTCCTAGACATTTTCAAGAGGGTAAAAAGCCATTGGAATTAATCCACTCTGATGTGTGGACTACTAAAGCTGCATCTATTGGAGGCTGTCACTATTTTGTCACTTTTATTGATGACTTCAGCAGAAAAGTTTGGGTGGATTTTATGAAAAAGAAAAGTGAAGTGCTTGGGCACTTCAAAGCTTTTAAAGCTATGGTTGAAAAAGAAATAGGCCTGCAAATAAAATGCCTAAGGTCAGATGGAGGGGGAGAGTACCTCTCAAATGAGTTTGCAAGGTTCCTGCAGGAGCATGGTATAAAGCAGCAATATTCATGCAGTCATACCCCACAGCAAAATGGACTTGTAGAAAGGAAAAACAGGCATATTGGAGAGGTATCTCGGGCCATGCTAAATGAAAAAGATCTACCAGATTATTATTGGGCTGAAGTAGTTGCTACAGCAATTTACATAATGAACAGGACTCCCACTGCAGCAATACATGGCATGACGCCAGAGGAGATGTATACTAGTAGGAAACCAGACATTTCTCATTTGAAAATTTTTGATTGCATTGCCTATGTTCATGTGCCAGATGAGTTGAGGTCCAAGTTGGATCCAAAAGCTGAGAAGTGCGTCTTTATTGGTTATTCTCTGCATCAGAAAGGGTATAGATGCTATAACCCTTCTACTCGTAAGTTTACAGTGAGCAGAGATGTTGTTTTTGATGAGATGAGCAGCTGGTATAAACCAGTAAATGTGATGATTGATGTAGATGCACAAAATGGTAATGTTGCACAGAATTCACAGCAGCAATCACAAAATATCAGTGGACCTACAGTGTCCTCTAGCAGTGGTTCACATACTTCGCCATGGACAGACAGATTGAGATCGAGAGAATCTCCTCAAAGCAATGCAGATAGTGGTACGCAGGTATCACGAAAAGGAAAAGAGAAGGTGGATCAGCCCATGTTTGATGTGAATGCAGGTCACTCTTATGTGGATGGTGAATCCAGTGGCTCAGAACAGAGCATTAATGATGAGTTGGGTATTCCTTTTGTTGTTACACCTGGAGTAAGGAAGACCAGGGATGTTTTGAGAGCACCTGGAAGTGAGCCTATTTTGCGCAGGTCTACCAGAGCTAGGTATCCTGTGGATAGGCTGAAATATGATGGATTTACAGCCATTCACTATGCCTATATGGTCAAAGTGATACAGGAACCAGAACCCACTTCTTTTGAACAAGCCATGGGAAATGAAAAATGGGAGAAAGCCATGGATGCCTTGGAAGCAAATGCTACATGGGAATTGGTGCCTTTGCCTAAACACAAGAATGCAATTGGCTGTAAGTGGGTTTATAAGATCAAGCACAATGCAGATGGTTCTGTGAACAAATACAAGGCAAGATTAGTTGCCAAGGGATATGCACAGACATATGGCATTGATTATGAAGAAACATTCAGTCCGGTTGCAAGGATGGCAACTGTAAGAGCAGTCATTGCTATGGCTGCTATCAGTTCAAGATGAACGATGTGCTATATGTTTTGCGAGGTGAAAAGGATATGATGGAAGTTTGAAAAACCAGGAAGAGTTTATGTTTCTTTGTACAGCATCGGTAGAGTCGATTGACGGTCCATTGACTAGCACTGACGCTACCCAAGCTGGAGAGATGGGCAAGTTGGCTAGTCAAATCGTTGAGAAGTTCTCTGAATCTTTAGGGATGAGTTGCCTTATTGTTTACCCCCACAGCGGAATGTTCAACATAATATTGAACTTATCTCGGGGGTAGAACTCGTAAATAGTTCTCCCTATAGATTGAATTTTATTGAAGAAGTTGAGGTGCAAAGGCAACTTGAAGAATACCTCAAGTTGGGGCAAATTCAGCCCAGTTTCTCACCTTTCGCTTCGCCAGTGATATTGAAGAAGAAAAAGGATGATACTTTTCGTCTCTGTATATAGATTACAGAGGATTGAACAATATCATTGTTAAGCACACGTATTCGATGGCTCATATTGATGATTTGCTAGATGCATTACATGGAGCAATGATTTTCAGCAAGATAGATCTTAAGAGTGGCTACCATCAGATCCGGATTAGAGCAGAGGATGTGCATAAAACCACTATTAGAAGCAGGTTTGGACATTACGAGTTTTTGGTAATGCCATTTGGACTTACCAATGCTCTAGCTACATTCAACATGCTTATGAACGACTTACTACGTCCATATATCAGGAAGTTCGTCGTACACTTTATTGACAATATCCTTGTTTACAGCAAAATCATTGCTGAACATCGTAAACACTTAAAAAAAGTGTTTGATGATTTGAGGAAAGCCAGTCTGTATGTGAATAAAAAGAAAACCGTGCTGTGCATGGTAAAATTTGAATACTTGGGGTTCGTTATTACTCCTAATCGGGTGGCGACGGATCCGAAGAAAGTGGCTGCGATACTGCTGACCTGGCCTATTCCTCAGAGTTTGACCGCATTTGCAATCATTCTTAGAATTTGTCCGGTTTAATCGAAGGCATATCAAAGGATATTTCAAGATAGTATCGCCTTTGACAGAGCTAGAGAGTTTTAACCCCATAAAGAAGGCTGCAGTCTGTGATCCGGTGCTTAAAATTGTTGATTCCCAAAAAACATTTTTCTTAGAAACCGATGCAAATGGAATTGCGGTAAGAGCAATTCTTCTCCAAGAGGGAAGGCCAGTAGCCTTCGAAAGCAAGAAGCTTTCTCCCTTGGCCAACTCATGAATTAGAGTTGTACGCTGTTATTCATGCTTTGAAAATATTAAGGCATCATTCATATGGTTTAGAGTTCTACGTGGATGTGAACCATGATACTCTCAAGCATTTTTGTAAACAACCTAATTTGAGAGGTCGCTAAGCTAGGTGGGCAGAGCTCATGCAAGAGTTTAATATGACAATTCGATACCGAAGAGGGAAGGAGAATAAGGTGGTTGTTGCACCGCACTGACTTTGGAGCTGTCATAGCGCAGTGAGGATTTGAATAGGAGCCCTCAAGATTATGACCCATATGCAGAGTCTTCAGAGGGACTACACTTGGGAGATGGTGGCCTAGTTGATTGAGGGAGGACATGAGTTCCAGATTGATGAGATCTCCCCAGCTTACCGGATATAGGGTCAGAGCATTCAGAGGATAGAGCTCCATGAGGCGGTCCCTCCTGATAGCCTAGCTCCTTCTTCTCCTCCGGAGGACAGTGTATGGGAGGTAGTAGCCAGTATCACTGTGTGGAACATTTGGGTTGCTCACTGCAGTCATCCAATTCCACCCTCGGCTGCCTTGGTCACCATCTAGCAAGATATCATCTACACCCTCCGCTCCACCTGGGAGCGTGGGACCCCAGGCTCTATGGCGACAGTCGCGAGGCATGCTCGATTCTGCAAGGCTTGGCCTACAAGAGTTTTTTTTGTTTTCACTCCGCGAGGGATTTGCTGGTTGTATAGTCCCTACCTCAGACAGTTCCTAGTGCCGCGAACTATATTTTTCAAATGCAGTAAAAGCTAACACCCACTAGCTACGGATAGAGCTAAGACATATGCGGATGAAAATAGATCTTTTAAAGAATTTAAGGAGAAAAATTTTTTCTCAGAATTCCTTCACACTCCAAGTCTTTGACTGTGCTAAGTTGTCACCCCAATATTGCGGGTTGTGGTTAATTTTTAAAAGAATAGGCAAGGTGGCCTATAAATTGGAATTACCACAAGGTTGTGAGGTGCACCCAGTGTTTCATGTTTCTCATCTAAAGAAGTTATTGCACCTAGGTGACTCTCTAATTGATGGTGTTGTTTTGTTTCAAGAAATAGAGCATAATGCAAGGCGCAAACGAACAAGAATCCTGGACCGATCCAATAAGATGCACATTTTCCATTGCTCCTCGCGCATCTTCTCCATGCACTACTTCAGTTGAGTTTCCCCGTGATCAGTGCTCTGGAATTCTAGGTTCTGGCCACCGCTCAGTTGTCTGTCCAACTCCTCTTGCACTCTCTTCAATGAGCAATGCAAGTATGCAATCAGAAGATACCCACGGTGTTGGTTGCATGGCATGGTTTGCCTGTATCTGACGCTACCTGGTTTTCCATTTACCAAATGCAGATAGTATTCCCAGATTTCATCATCGAGGACACTAATGCCTAAAGAGGGAAGTAATGTTATGCTCTAGTTGAGATAACATGACCTCGGAAGGGTCGGTGGACATTTTCCTTTTGTGTGGACTGCCCTCCGTATTATATTTTACCGCGCTTCATGTAAGCGGTTCAAGTAATTAATGTCAAGGTCCTTGGTAAGGGCAAAATGGCACAGACTAGATGAATATAAGGCTGAAGGCCTAGATGCACCTAAATGTGTGAGTTGCCAAGGGGCAAATGGAATTAATGGTTATCCCAAGAGAGGTGTACCCAAGAGAGAGGTAAAAAGGGTGTATGCTAGGGCCTTCCAATTATTGACATGTGGCATCCAGATTCATTTAGGGAATTGTGGGCTTTGAAGAAAGCATGCAGGAGGAAAAAAATGTGAGGGATATTTCAAGCTTGCTTCTACCAAAGGTTGGCTGGGTGGAATAACCAGTCGCCTTCGCCCACAAAAGGTTAGTGTCTTGTTTTACGTGTTTCAAATACATTCGTTTGAATGTTTATGTGCTCCATGCACATTTAATGACCAGTGCACAGTGACCTCTTGTCTACCTACACTGAAGAATAGATTTCGGTATTTTCCCATTGAGGTCCTAGAGCAGTCATCTAGCAAGAATGGTTTCTCTAGAAAGGAAACATAGTGACTAGTGCACAGTGACCTCCTGTCTACCTACACTGAAGAATAGATTTTGGTATTTTCCCATTGAGGTCCTAGAGCAGTCATCTAGCAAGAATGGTTTCTCTAGAAAGGAAACATAGCATTGGACTTCAGCTGCAAGTAGAAAAATAAATCCACACAAGAAAAGGATCAAATCTGACGCTTCTGAAACCATACAAAACAATGCATAGCACAACTGCTAAATAGCACGCACCAAAATCCGTTTCAACACATAAAGCTCCTTTTGTTGATCTCTACCGGTCCTCATCCCAGTTTTGAATGAATTTGAGGAAGGATTTCCTTCGAGATTAGGATCAAGATTCCACACATCCAAAGATCCTGCAGGAACTTGCTGCCAGTATACCTCGCCCATATTTTCTTCAGTGGAGCAATTCTTTAGTACAGCGAACCATACTTCTCCAAATCCTCCACGTCCAACATTTTTTGTAAGCTCATACCTGGATAACAGAAAATGGACTCCATCTTGACATACTAGTACACAAGAACCAACCTAACTTACATAAAAAGATTCATAAACAACCCAAGCACCATGCCACATACTATATCAATACATGTCCCAAACATCAACGAAGACATGGAGGCAAGTAGAAAAAGAACAAGTTGCACTCTTGAGAGCAATTCAAGAGTAAGAAAGCTTGATAAACACTGAAGGAGATGTGATGACTAAATTGTTATCCTCGTGATGTCAGGTGGCTTACCAAAATCAGCCTTTGGGTGGTCTAATTCAGCATGTTTGATTCGACTTTTGTTTCCCACCCACCCCACCCCCCCCCCCCCCAACTATATTGAAATATACTCATCTGCATTAGGCACAAAGCTAGCAACCCTTCAGATGGTTTTAACTCCTCAGCTGCCCCTCTCGGCTCCCCCCCTTGCACCGTGCCACTCAGCCCCCCCCCCCCCCCCCCCCCCCCCCAAAAACTCTGCCTCTCAGGCCCCCCTTGCATAGTGTTGCTCACCAGTCCCCCCTCCCCCTCAGCTCCACCTTTTCGCAACCCCTCGCACAGTATTTCCTCACTTCCCTCGCACAGTATTTTCTACAGCAAGAGCTTAGAGAAGTCAAGTTTCGACTTGCCTCCTTGGAGAGGAACGTTCCTGACAAAACATGAGGTAATCCAGAAGTAATGCAACATACCTGCACCGCAGTTGGTATCCATGGTTCGAGATATGGACATCACCCAGCTCAAGTCCACGAAGGGTACAATTACAGCAGCAGTAGATAATAAAACCAATACATGGGATGTGTATGGGGGACAAGAGAACAGGAAACCAGGGTGTCCAATGCCCTGAGTCCATGCATAGGGGGCTGCCTGAGGGATGTATGGAAGACAATATTGATCTCATTAAGGAAAAAATCCCGCAGATTGGATGGGGTTTAGAAGGCATACTTTGTGTCCTCTAGAGAGCGGCACAAGCACAAGTGGATGACAAGATGGCAAGGGACAAGGTTCTCATGCAAACTAATAAGCTAGGTATGAGGATTTGGATCTTCAGAAGAGCCTCACCTTGACTCAGCTCAAGGAAAAAGCAACAGAACTGGCTGAAGTAAAGGATGCTTAGAAGTAGTAGTAGCACCAACCACTAGCAGTAGCACTAACAACAGCACTAGAGTAGCACCAACCACTAGCAACAGCACTATAGAAGCTGCACCAACCACTAGTAGCACTATAGCACCATCAATCACTAGTAGCTGCACCAACCACTAGCAGTAGCACTAACTATTAGTAGCAATAGCACTAGTAGCCAATCACTATATATATATATGTCCTAAAAAGATGCTAGCCATTCAGAGTATGAGAAAAGAACCATCATAAAAGGGATGTAGGCCAAGATTATAGCAACACACACTACCATTGGGACGATAAGGGGCAATATGTTTATCAGTGCACCTATTGTTAAATGATGTCAAGGATTACGAGGATGCAAAGAAAAGGAACCATTGATAGTACAATGGACCTCAAATAAGCAGAAGAGGATGCAATTTGTAATACCATACTCCCACTGGGAAGGAACGTGGGCTGTCTATAGAGAAGGAAAGGCGCTAATCAAGACTTCAAGCCTAGACCCAAAGACTCTTAGTCTTAAACTAATGTAAATAAGGCCATCTATCTTTACCTGGGACTATAGCTAGTTCATAATAATCTCGAACATGCTCTAAGCCTCCTAAACCTCTCTCTCTCTCTCTCTCTCTCTCTCTCTGTGCGAGTCACATGACTTCAAGGTCAACTTTGGAAAAACCAAGGTCATTATCTTCAATACATCACAAGCAGCTGTACATAGAGCGCAGTTCACCTATGATGGGTCATCAGTTGAGATTGTTTCATCATACACCTATCTAGGGTTCTATTCTCCGGTCCTATTTTCACACCGAGGCTAGTGATGCAGGCCCGTTTGAGCAGAGGATATGCCTCATTAACCAGACAGAGAGACAATGCTTCCACTCACATTTTCAGGACCCTCAGACCAAGTCTCTCCTCTTTCACTCCTTGGTTTGGCCAGCAGGCAAGTATGGTATCCCATGTGATATGACTATGTACTACTTAGAACTTAGCATTTAGCATGAATGATGATGCTTGTTTGGTAGCTCCACCCTTTCTGCTTGTTTGGTAGCTCCACCAGTCTCATAGACCTATCGATCTTTCGAAGACAATAATAAACTCTCTCTCTCTCTCTCTCTCTCTCTCTCTCTCTTTGACTTTAATGCAACGTTCTTTCTCACAGTGCACCTAGATCCTAAAGGGTCTCATGCGGACTTGAATAGAATCATAACATGGAGGGGAATCCATTTTTTGCCTCTACGTGAACCGCCCTGCCTCCCTATCCTCTCTTACAAGACCCCTCCACCACTTTTCCTCTCCACATCCATAGAGCTCTATTTCAGCATTTTCATGGAAAGAAATGGTTGATGGGAAGATAACCCACATAAAAACAAAATCCAGAATAGGCCGAAAAATTTCTCGACAGAATTCGATAAACTGTCAATTTTTGTCACTCTTTTGACACTGATCTTTTTCCATCAAAAAAACCAGCAAGGTACACTGTTTCTTCTACTATCATTTGGGGCTTCTACTTTTACACTCCAATCTATTTCTTCCTGTTTATCGTCAAATCACGGGCACGGGCACTTGGTTTATCCTCCCAGCCAACCTCGTTGGTTGCAAGCTCCTCTTCTGAAATCACAAAAAGATTACTTTCGTCAAAGCTCTCTGCTTGCTTAATTCCAACGAGCCCCAAACTCCCTAGATGGATCTAGTATGCCACATGTCCTCAATTTAGGGCCCTTCCTTAATGCATTATTTACCCCTCTCTTGGGATATCTTTGAAACATTTGCCCCTAGGCACACTTAATGCATTAAAGTCCCTTAGCCTTAGATTCACCTAGTCTAGTGTCATGTCACCCACACCAAGGACCTTGACCTTTATTCCTTTTCAATCTTTTACATGAAGCCCAAACAAATATAATACAAATATTGATCCTTTAAAGGAAAATGTTGACTGATCCTTCCGAGGTGATGTTACCTCGACTTGAGCGTAACATTCCTTTCCTCTTCAACATCAGCGTCCTCAATGATAAAGTCTGGGAACACTCTCCGTAACTGGTATACGGATTCCCAGGTAGCTTCTCATAGAGGTAGACCATGCCATGCAACCAACACCGTGGGTACCTTCCAATTACGCACTTGCATTGTTCCTCGGTCCAGGATTCCTGTTGGTTTGCGTCTTGCATTATCCTCTATCTCCTGAAATAAAACAACACCCTCGATTAGTGAGTCACCTGTATGTAAAAATTTCTTTAAACGAAAAACATGAAACACTAGGTGCACCTTACAACCCTGTGGCAATTCTAATTTATAGGCTACCTTGCCTATTCTTTTTAGAATTAACCATGGCCCACAATATCGAGGTGATAACTTAGCACACTCTTCTGCAGTCAAAGACTTAGAGTGCGAAGGAACTCTGAGAAAAACTTTTTCTCCTTCCTTAAATTCTCTAGCGGATCGATTTTCATTCGCATATGCCTTAGCTCTATCCATAGCTTGGCGGATGTTAGCTCTCGCAAGTGCTAGCATCTCCCACATCTGAACTATAAAGTTCGCGGCACTAGGTACTTTCTGAGGTACTCCAACTATAGTTGGATTCATTGGCCTATAACCATAGTTCAGCTCAAACGGACTGAACCCAGTAGAGGAATGTTTTCTATCATTGTAGGCAAACTCTAACAATGGTAACCACTTGTCCCATGTATCTTGCCTCAATGACACATATGCTCTAAGCATATCCTCTAAAATTTGATTGATTCTTTCTGTCTAACCATCCGTTTCTGAATGATCCCCACTACTCATTCCCAACTCAGTCCTTAGTGTCTCAAATACCGCAGTCCAAAAGTGACCGGTAAATTGGACATCTCTGTCTGACACTATGGATTTGGGTAATCCATGCAAACGAAATATATGTCTAATAAACAAATCCGCCACTTGCGGGGCACTAACAGACTCTCTAGTTGGAATGAAGTGAGCCATCTTGGTAAGACGATCAACCACCACAAGGATAGAATCATATCCACCTTGTGTCGTAGGCAGCCCTAGAATAAAGTCCATGGAAATGCTCTCCCACTTACTTAGTGGTATCTCCAAGGGCTGTAAAAGTCCGGGTGGCTTCACCCATTCTGCCTTACTTGACACGAAAAACAACGTGTCACATATTCATGAATATGTTTTTTCATCTTTGGCCAAAAGAAATCTCGCTTCACGAGATCATATGTCTTCTCGACTCCTGGATGTCCCGCACATGGGCTATCATGGCATTGTTGAATGACTCTCTGCCTGAGATCATTCTGATTAGGTACTGCTACCTTGCCATTTCTTTTTAGCATACCATCCCTTATGGCATACCTTGCATAAGTTTGGCCTTTTCTGGATGCCAGGTCATCCTTTTCCCCGGGTTTTAATACATCAGCCTTAGGCCAAAGGCTCTGGACAAACTCGTCCACCTTTTGAGTTTCTCTAATCTCAGTCATTAGAGCACTCTCTAACACCGTGAAACTCATGTTATGCATAATGCATGACAATGCATCAGCCACTTTATTATCCTTCCCTCTTCGGTACCGAATCGTCAAGTTAAACTCTTGCATGAGTTCTGCCACCTAGCTTGGCGGCCTCTCAAGTCAGGTTATTTACAAAAATGTTTCAGAGTATCATGATCAACATCCACATAAAACTCTAATCCATACAAATAATGTCTCCATGTTTTCAAAGCATGGACAACAACATACAACTCTAATTCATGAGTTGGCCAATTTCGTTGAGAAGGAGAAAGCTTCTTGCTTTCAAAGGTTACTAGCCTTCCCTCTTAGAGAAGAACTGCTCCTACCGCAATGCCACTTGCATCGATTTCAAGGAAGTTTCTGGGAATCAACTATTTTTAACACCGGTCTTGTGACCACAGCTTGTTTTATGGTGTTAAAACTTTCCTGTTGATTCTGTCCCCATATAAAAGATACTTTATCTGAGGTCAGATCAATCAATGGCGATACTATTTCGGAATATCCTTTAATATGCCTTCGATAAAATTGGACAAATCCCAAGAATGATCGCAAAGCGATCAAACTCTGAGGGATTGGCCAAGCCAGTATCGCAGCCACTTTCTTTGGATCCATTTCTACCCCCTCAGGAGTAATTATGAATCCTAAATATTCAAGTCTTACCATACACAGTATAGTTTACATAAAGACTGGCTTTCCTCAAACTATTGAACACTATTCTTAAGTGTTCATAATGCTCAGTAATACTCTTACTGAATACCAGAATATCGTCAATAAAGTGTACTACAAACTTTCCGATATACGAACGTAGTAAATCGTTCATAAGCATGACGAATGTAGCTGGAGCATTGGTAAGTCCAAAGGGCATTACCAAAAACTCATAATGTCCAAACCTGCTTTTAAAAGCGGTTTTATGCACATCCTCGGCTCTAATACGGATCTGATGGTAGCCACACTTAAGATCTAGGCATTGGGAGCTCTTTTTTCTCTCAATTTCTTGCATTTGTTAGCCCTTGTGCCAATGGGGTTTGCCTTTGCAGGTACAATCAAGCATTCAGTTGGGTTTATGCCTTGTTGAGCTGCTGGTTTTTTAGGGGAAACTTTGATATTGCAGCACATATCCACAGCACGGGATCTTTCTGGTGTATTTGAGGAGCATCCTCAAGCCTAGTATAGGCTTTGGCAATCATATCTATTACTTGAGTAGGGTGTTCACAGCAAGTGAACTTTATTGAGTATATTTCCCTCTTTTTCTTTGCTCAAATGGCACAACGAAATCCGAATGATGTCTTTCAGTTGCTTGCCCAAGAAGGATCGGTTGGATGGCACCAACTACCCTCTTTCGAGTTTTTTGATTCGCAATCTATTAGTTGCCAAGGGCGCCTGGGATTATGTTACAAGCGATGAGGCCCATCCCGGTCCTATATTAACAGGTACTCCTCCACAGCAAGGGGGGGGCGTGGTGGTGGTGCAGGTCGTGGGCAACAAGGAAACAAGCTGCCCCGGTTGGGCAAGCACCTGCAAGTATTACTCCAGAGAAAAGGAGGTGGGATACTCGTAATGCTCAAGCCTTGTCTTTGATTTCACTGTATATCAAGAAGTTTATTGTCCCTCATATTAGGTCCTGCCAGACTACTAAAGAAGCCTGGGTTATTTTGGAACATATGTATCAAGCTCGTAATGAGGCGAGAGTCTCATATTTGCACAGAGCTTGATAATGTGCACATGGATTAAGGTGACTCCATGCAAAAACATGTCACCCAAATTCAAGAGCAACTCTTAAACATTGATGAGATCATTCTGGACACAAATCTTGTTACCATTACTTTGAACTCCTTGCCAGAATCTTATCTTTCTTTTCATACGTTTCTCAACTTTTCGATGCGCGGGAATCAGAATCGCCTCACATTTCAAGAGTTGGTAGCACTCTTGTTGCAGGAGGAGCAGACGCGAAAGAATATGGCTTCACGTTCTTGTAGTAGGGAGCATGCTTTTTAAGCGAAGGATAAGGGCAAAAAGAAAGTTCAGCCAAGTCATGCCTCTAGCAGTGGTTCTGGACATGCACATTCAGGTGGGAAAGATAAAAAGGATGCCTCAAAGCCTTTCAAGAAAGGCAAGTGCCATTATTGCAAAAAGTGTGGTCATCACATCTAAGAATGCCACGAGAGGCTTGCAAAAGAGAAGAAGAAAGAGTCTAGTATGGTAGTTTCTGGCTCAACTCATCATGTAGGTTCTAAGGATACTTATGCTCATACTTGCAGCTATGATGCTTCTTGGGAGTCACGTATTTTCAGCATGAATGAGACGGCTAAGACATGGTACTCTGATAGCTGTGCTTCCTGCCATATCACCTCACATAAATCTTTCTTTGATAAGTTCTCCAATGCACCGATTGGCAAAACAATTTCTTGTGCCAATGATTCTTTGAGTTAAAGGATTGGGGAAATTTCACTCACAACGGTGGATGGTTCAGATCTTTGCATCCAGGATGTTTTGTATGTCTCTGGGATTAATAAGAATTTACTTTCTGTCTCTTCTTTCTCTTCTTTCTCTCGAAGAGGTTACTAAGTAATCTTTGAGGATGATAGATGTACAATCCGTGATAGGGAGAAAAATTATGCCTTGGTTTTCACCGGTACATTATGTCGTGGGTTATTTCAGCTTGATGCCTATGAGAAAAGAGCATATTCAGCTTTTGTGGCTTCTATCTCTACCATCATGCAAGATGCAAAGTTATGGCATGCCAGGTTTGGGCATGTAAATTATGGCAGCCTTATGTTATTGCAGAAGCTTAATATGGTTGATGCCTTGCCTCGTTTGGAGACTCCTCCAAACAAAATGTGTGAGGGCTGTATTTTGGGTAGAATGCATCGTTTTAACTTTCCCAAGGATGGTGCAATCCGGGCTACACGAAAATTACAGCTCCTTCATACTGATGTTTGTGGACCCATGCGCACTCCATCTCTTGGAGGTTATCTTTAGTATATTACATTCATAGATGACTTCACATGTTTTACCTGGGTCTTTGCTCTTAAGTAGAAGTATGAAGTTTGCAATGTGGTCAAACACTTTGTTGCCTTGGTTGAAAATCAATCTGCATGCCGGTTGCATACCCTCCATTCAGATCGAAGGGGGGAATATATGTCCAAGGTATTGCAACAATTTTTTGCCGAGAAGGACATTACACATCAGTTTATTGTGAGGTATACTCCTCAGTAGAATGGAAAGGGTGAAAGAAAAAATTGGTCACTTTTGGAGATGGGGAGATCTTTGCTAAAAGCAAAAGGGTTGCCACACAAATTTTGGATGGAAGCCATCATGTCCTCAAATCATATTTTAAACAAGTGTCCCATGAAGGATCTTAAGGTAATGACACCTTATCAAGCATGGTTTGGTCATAAGCCCGATGTGGGCTATTTCTGTACATTTGGTTGTGTAGCGTATGCACATGTGCCTCAAGAGTTGCATGGCAAACTTGATGACAAGGCAGAGACGTGCATCTTTATTTGGCTACAGCAGTGAAAGCAAGGGGTATAGACTTTATAATCCAGTGACCAAGAAGGTTATCACTAATCGGGATGTTATCTTTGCTGAAAATGGAGATCTGCCCTTTGCAAGTTTTGACAGAAATCAAGGTCCTTCTGAACCCTCTGACGGGACGCTGCCCATTTCCTTTGATGCTGCACCTGATATGCCAGTGGAAAATCAGAATTTGCAGCAAGATATTTTAGTGGGTGATGCCTCAGTTCAGCCTATGGCTGAGCCTATTTCTTAAGAAGAGATTGATGATGCCGTAGCACCTTCTGAACCCTCTAACGGGACGCTGCCCATTTCCTTTGATGCTGCACCTGATATGCCAGTGGAAAATCAGAATTTGCAGCAAGATATTTTAGTGGGTGATGCCTCAGTTCAGCCTATGGCTGAGCCTATTTCTTAAGAAGAGATTGATGATGCCGTAAAGCAGTGCAGGAAGCAAGATCAATACCTCCTTGGCTGCTCCGCGCTCTTGAGGACAACGAACTTTCAGCACCACTTCCTACCCATACACGGAGTGGCACTAGAGATGCTGAGGATGCCCATTTCTGTGAGTCTGCTTGGGTCAGCAACAGACTTGAGGCAGATGAGCCTAATAGTTTTGATGATGCACGAGACAATGTGCATTGGATGTAAGCAATGCAAGCAGAGGTTGACTCCATTACGAAAAACCACACTTGGGAGTTGGTGGACTTGCCTGCTCGGCAGGAAGGCAATTGGCATGCCAGTGGGTGTATAAGCTCAAAAGAAATCAGATGGGTCCATTGATAGGTACAAAGCTCGCCTTGTAGCACAGGCCTATGCACAACAGAAAGGCATAGATTATAATGAAACCTTTGCTCCCACTTCTCGAATGACCACTAAGTCTATGTTTCTCAGCCCATTGAATTTGTGGAACCTGGCAAGGAAGACAAAGTATGCAAGTTGAGAAAGGCCTTGTATGGTTTGAAGCAAGATCCACGAGCTTGGTATGCAATGATAGATGCCTTTTTGACTAGCCAAGGAATGCAGAACAGTCTGCATGAGAGTACCCTCTATGTCTGGAAGGAAGGTGGGGATTTGCTCATCATTGTTCTCTACGTCGATGACATGCTACTGAATGGTACTAATGCTGCAAAAATTGCAGATTTTGAGGCTGAATTATGGCCGATGTATGACATGTCAGATTTGGGGTTGCTTCACTACTATTTGGGCACCCATTTTATACAAGATGATAGAGGTATTGGGCTGTTGCAGTCCAAGTATATTGGTAAGCTCCTGGAACGGTTCAGATTTCAGAATTACAAGCCCATCTCTACTCCTATGGAGCAGGGGCTTAAGCTGTCCGTTCATGATGCTAGCGAGCCTTTTGATGCCTCTGTTTACAGCCAGCCTGTGGGATGCCTTATTTATTTACGCAACACACGTCCGAACATTCAATATGCAGTGTCCCAATTGAGCAGGTTTATGCACATTCTAAAGACTTCACATTGGCAAGCTGTGAAGCATGTGTTCCGTTATCTCTAGGGCACCCAAACTCTTGGTTCTCTCTTTCCCAGGGGGGTGACTTTCACTTACATGCTTACAGTGATTCAAATTGGGCTGGTGAATTTGATACTCGGCAATCCACTAGTGGTAACTGTTTCTTTCTTTAGCACTCATGCATTTCTTGCTTAAGCAAGAAACAGTCTACAGTGGCTACCTCTTCATGTGAGGCTGAGTACAGGGCAGCCTTCACGACCATAGTCGAGTGTATTTGGCTGAGGCGTTTGCTGAGTGATCTTCATGCATCATCGGAGAAGCCTACTCCAATTCTCGCTGACAAGTAGAGTGCTAGTACAGTGGCACGGAATCCTGTGTTTCATGCTCGTACGAAACACATTGAAATTCATTATCATTCTGTCAAGAAGCAGGTACATGCACGGGACATCAGCTTGCTCTTCAGCCCTACACATCAGAACGTGGCAGATCCCTTCACCAAAGCATTACATCATCCAAAGTTTGAGGCTTTTCACAAAGCTTTAAACTTAAATCCATTTGGTGTTTGATGTTTACCTCGTACATTGTGACATTGTCACTGCAAGGGGGTGTTAGAAATATTTATATTTCCTAATGCAGTGGCCAATGTTATGGTACATGTAATAAGGGGCTAGGGGCATTTTTTCCCTTCATTAAGGGTTTTTACCCCTAACCTCAGCTAGAGGTTGAGTTTGTGGGTTTGTTAGTCACCACACATCTTTTAACCCTAGTTAGGGTTCATTCTAGGGTTTCATGTCTATGACTACCCTAGCTTTGTAGATCATTGTTGTTGCTGCAATTTCATTCCAATTTCCATCTTGCTTCAGCTCCATTCTCTCACGTTATGTCGCTTCCATTTCCAACAACCAAGAACCAAATGCACAAGTCTGCCTTGCAAATTTTTTTGGCTACAAGTAGATTGACTGCAAAAATCTGCAAATGTCTATCCAACAAAACTTTGTCCTCTGAATCAAGGGCTGCACAGTACCTTAAAAAGAAGAATTTTCAAGGCATAGAGACCAATGCAATTATCAGGCAATACCAAGCACTCACTGCAATTCTGCCTGCAAATTTGGCAAAAGCCCCAAACTTGTAGAGAGCAAATGAGCGAAAAAGAAAATCCAAAGAAAACCCCAAACGTCACTAAGAATTTCAATTATGCCTGCAATGTGTTGTCAATGTACTCTGAAGCCCCAATTTCTGATAGTTTTGGCAACTTCAAAGTCAACTCTGTTCACTGATTTGCAAATGTAAGATCCAAACAACAAATGGGAACTAAGAAGAGCCAGCTGCTAAAGTCAACTGACAGTAGAACCAATAATGTGCAAAATCTGGAAAAATCCATACTGTACAGACTGCCACCTATTAGAAATGGTTGGAAAACAAGTGGATGACAGAATCGTCAGAAAATCTAGGTCCATAAAGTCATACGGACTATACAGATGTCCACTTTCTGCATTGGTTAGAGAAGTTTGTTGTCACCTTCTACCTTGAACACTTACAAGGCCAAAAAGTCAGATTTGAATCCCATCGTCTTAGTAACTCAGGTTTTAAACTCATGTCATGCCTTGAACTTGATGCTCAAAAAACGGAAAGATGTTTGAATGGTGTACGTCATTGGATTGACTATTTTTGACATAATGAACCCAGTTGACAACCTCCTCTTTCTTCACGATTCCGAGTTAATCACCTCTTTAGCTTAATGCTACAAACTCCCCTACTTCCCCTTAGGCTTGACCTTAATGAAAGGACTTCATTGTTTTCTACAGTAGCCTTATCTATGGCCTCTCATTGCTCTCAAACCCTTGTGCACTAGGGATTGCTTTCTCCTCTTCATTAGACTTAGTATCCATATCTTGATCCCTCAGCACTTCAAATGCATTCACATTTACACTTTTAGCAATGTTAGGAGATTCTAGATGAGCATTAGAGGCTGGACGACTCCTAGAGCCTCTCATTGGGAGGAATTTCAGATTTCATATTTTATTATATGTGCAGAAATCTTTTTGGAGAAGGCTTTGGAAGTATCTCAGGAATAGAAAAATCACTCTTTTCTTTTGTCTTTCTATTCATGGGGGGATTGTAGTTAATCAGTGGAGGTCCACGTTCAAGTTGCCCATCCTTCTTCTCAGTAGATGAATCCATTCAGCATTGCCTCTGGTGTTGTAGACAAGGGCAGTTTGGAAGGGGATTGCGACACTTTTGTGTTTCGTTGCCCCCTCCCCTTTTTCATCACCTTGGGCCTAGTGGCTTGGATCTCTCTTAGAGGGCCCTAGGTTTTCCATGAGAGGCATGGCTCTTCTTGGTCTCACCTAGTTAAGCCATGCTCTCAGGATGCTATTACTTCCTCCCCAAACAGATCTGCACATGCTTTAGTAGACACCTAGTGGGAGATCATAGCGAGCATTTCAGCCTAACATATACCTAGATGAATCTAGGAACATTCCCAAACTCATCCTCTAAAAACACAACATAGTGCAGTTTCAATCTCACGAGAGTCACTCATAAGATTGAAAACCATAAACTCCATCACACATAGCAGGGACTAGCTACTATGACATCCCCACTGACGTCAACACCGTACACACTCTCATGACCATCTAGTTGGGTATGCAACAGTCCTCCAGGGCTGCTATTTCTAGATATTAGTTTCCTTAGGGGATGAAGAGGTTGTCCCTTCTTTTAAGAGGTTACTATAGGATTGAGATGGCACTTTCAGCCCTAGTCCTAGACTTTTAATCAGGTAAGGCCCTACCCTCTCAATTTATTTTCATGCTATGCATGATGCACGTCTTACCTTGAGCTCTTTGCTCTTGGGGATTTTTTGATACTTAAAAGAGTCTCTTTCATGCGAAAAAAAGGCATTTGCATGCCCGATATCTTTCCCCTTGTCCCAATCTTATTTACTCTCTTCTTTTCTTGGTGTGTCTTAAAGAATTTTTACTCCGACCCCTTGCCTGTACTTGTCCTTGAATCAATTGTTACTCGATACCTTTCCCCTTGTCCTGGTCTTCTTTGCTCTCTTCTCTTCTTGGTGATTTTCCTTCTCTGACTCCTCAGCTATGCTTGTCCTTGCCTCAACAAAGTTCTTCTTATCCTCCCAAACTCTACACTTAACTCTGTGTTTGGCTAGGGTAAAGGCCGAGGTATTGGAAGAAATATCCTTTTTTGGAGTTCAGCAAAGAACCTAACATCTTTGGATCCTCATCTCATCGCAGCTCAGGGCTTCCTCCTCCCCTTGTATGAATGCTATCTTGAAAGCTTGGGCCACCTTAAAAAGTACTCTTCAGAGAGTTCCTCCTTCCTCTCGGGAAGAGATTGATAGGCATCCTATCATGTGGAATGATAGTATACTTGATGATCATGGCATATCACTTGATAGCTCTCATTATATGTAGTGGTCTGGATGGTAGAGAAGTCTCGCTTTCTCTAAGTTCATTGAAGATTTTCAAAACGCTTCCAAACAATCGTAAACTCCTATCAGTAAGTTACCTCAAAGGAAGGGAAAGGGGAATTCAGTAGATTGATGCAGCTATACTCTTGGGTTGGGTTCTTGCAAGTGACAGGCCTTGTTCTCAACCTACTTGGCTAGGGGTCTTTACGAGAATAGAGATCCCGCTTCAGGTCATGGGATTACGACGATCTGACAGGGATGCCTTTATTTTTTATGTTCATTCTAGGAGTAGGTTGTTTGGATCTATGGATGGTATACTTATGCATATTCCATTTCAGCCTATCAAAGTTGTAGGTCACTAAAGCCGTGTTTTTTGGCTTCAGGATGGTATCTAGACCCTGACCCAGATCACATTCCCTTGGTTCATAGAGACTTTGGCTCTGTGGAGGTGTCCCCATAGAGTATTTGCAGTGGTACCATGGGGAGTGGGAATGGATGGATGCAAGGCACCGAGAGAAGAGCCTTCCCTTCTTCCGCTACATGGTCAGTAATGCTAAGAAGTTTCAACTCAGTCTTTGAGATTGGTATCCCACCAGAGTTCCTCATCGGGACAATTCTCATATTTCTTTCGGAAAGACTCTAGACATCCCTCAAGAATAGACAAATCAATGTTTTCTTTTGGCTTCTTATTTGCAGAGGTATTGCAGGAAACTGGTAGAAGTCTAGGTTTGGGGCATATTCTACTTGTACTCGTTGCTATTTGCTGAGGAGACTATTCAGCATTGCTTATTGCAGCTAAGCATCGATCATCTAGAAGGGGATTGCTAGTTTATTGAGCACCTTTATGCCTTCTCCTTTCTTTCATGACCTGGGGCTCGGGAGCTTGGCTTTCTCTCTCAGGGCCTCAAGTATTCTATGAGAGACATGTCTCTTCTTTGGCTCTTTCGGTTCCATGACATTTGGTTGAGCCATGTCTCTAGACGGCATCCCTGGCTCTCCTTACAAACATGCACATGCCTCTATGGATACTTCATGGCAGATTCTAGTGAGCATATCAAGTGGCATAAATGGAGATGCAGATGCACAGAGGCCTTATATGGTACTTAAGTCCACCTTGCACATTGGCCAGTATTTAGACAAATAGTGTACACAACTTAGTGGCCATTCAGACGAGCATGCAGATGAGCATGTAGGGGTCTTCCCGGGCAGCATCTACTCAGAGGCCTCTCTTCCTCAGGGAGTGGGGAGGCTCTCGGAGTCCTCCCCAAGGTGGAGGTGGCACTTTCAGCCTCAACCTTTTTTCTTATAGGAGCTTGATTCTGCACTATCAGGTGGTTTTCTCATGCCTTGCATGATGTATTCCTCCGTTGAGCTTTGCTCTTGGAGGTTCTTTCATACTTAATAGAAGTCTTTTCTTTGTTTAAAAAAAAAAAACAATGCAGCCTGGCATGATGTATTCCTCCGTTGAGCTTTGCTCTTGGAGGTTCTTTCATACTTAATAGAAGTCTTTTCTTTGTTTTAAAAAAAAAAACAATGCAGCCTGCTTGGAAAAAAGACAGCATAACTGCCCATTTCTCGAGCTTTCATGAGCTCTTTATTCCAAGAGGGATCTACTTAGCTCGGTGAACCCTAAAGCATGGGCACAATAAGCCAAAACAAGTAACAATGTGCCCGACAAAGGTCTTGCTCTACATTGTTGTACTGCTCAATGTGGATGGCCTCAGCTATCCACTGGGGCCGATTAACCCCTTGGGTCCTAATCAATGAGATGACCTATCTCAAATCCTCCTCAGCCCATCTAGGATCCTCACTTCTCGCTAAGGTACTCTTGGTTCAGGCTGCTCTAGGCATAAAACAATGGGAGGGGCTGATATATATATTTTTAAGGTCCCCTATACTAATTTTAAATCCATGGAATGTCCCTGGAAGAACATTAAGACCATAGCTACAAGGGTCAAAAACCACGTCAAACCCTGCTTACAATCAACAGTAAAATGTGACACGACCCTCCTCTAGCACTAAACTTTTTAATGGATCATGCCATAATATAAGCACTGCTTCCACGGACAGTCTCAATTAAGACAACCAATAATGAATTTGGGCTACTATGCCTTTAATCTAAAGCTCTGATCCTAAATGGCCAGCCAACCTCAAAGGTATAGCTAAGGTAACCGGATTTTGTAACAACGTAAGGTCTCCTTCAGTAAACATTATCGATTTCTTAGATAAACCTAAAGTCTCCTTCAATAAACAATCTCAATGGAAATCCTTCCGAGAGTCTACAGGCAAAACTTTAGATTTTATACTATGCAAAATCTGGACCACATGCAATAACATCCCTTTTAGGTAACGAAGGGAAGTCCGACTCTTAAAAATCGAAACACTTAAAAAAAATTCGAAATTCGGCGTAGCCGATAAAATTACTAACCCTTTGAAAATTATTTGAATGCATCTGACCTGTGATGAATCATGATATATGAATGAAAAGAAAGCGGATCCATTCCGTCCACCTTCTCCCAACTAGACACTTTTGAGGAATTATTTTCCACTAATGGAACTGCTTCAATCAACCTCAAATAATTGGCAAATCTTTCTGGGTTTAGACAGAATTCATCCTCATTTGTTAGCACAGGTTGTAGTAAGCAGATAAGATGCTCATGATATACCTCCAGCTGCACATCAGGTCCTGCAAAATAGCAAGACAATGTCTTTGAGATACTTCTAGGGATCAAAATGAGCATCAGACCTATAGAATTGTGTCATAAGTCGTATAAATGAAATGCTCTTTCTGCTCCATAGGTAGTAAAACAAGAGTGCACAAATGTGTGTGGAAACTGCCTCCTAGTATAGTGGTAAAAGCAAGCCCTTCTGGATGCAAAAGAGAAACCACACAATTTTTAAGCGAGTTGGGCTATTAAAAGGCAAATTCTGTAAGATATTGTTTTTTAAGGGAGTTGGGCTATTTAAAGGCAATTTCTGTAACATATTCTACATAAATGAAACACAAAAGTGGAAATTCACAAAAGGAGTTCCAATCCTCCACTATAGGGCTACCTCTAAGGAGGCAGTGCTAATATAAGGCTCCCAAACATCCAAAAATAAAACATAAGAGCAGCTTTTTATCAACTAACATAAAAAGTAAATTAACAAATCCCAATATCTCGTATGTAGTGCCATGCTTTGAACTGTTTTTCTTTTCTATCTATTGCATGTATATCTAGCAGGTAGATGTTACAACTTCATGTCGCTCAATTTCGGTAAGATGCTCATAAAGCAAAGCTAAAACAAAAGTTTAATTCTCTCGTAAAGTTCCTCCATACCAGTCTTTTGTGCATAAGGAAGGGCTATGAGCCCAGCAAGACCTTCAACTCCTGTCACATTTCCTGTGGGATCACCTGATGCAAGATCTATTGATGTTTGCAATGGTAAAACGATTCCACGTGGAATTCTTTCAGCAAGCTCATAACAAGAGCCTTCTTCCCTTCCTGTTAACTGCAAATACAACAGATGTTTTATCAAGGCCAAATCTTAGAATAAGTATGTCATTATTGTTTCATAAGTTCAAGAAGTAAATCCTTATCTTGCTTTACATATAAAAGCTCTCATTAAGTTAAACAAATCCTGCTTGCTTTTAGATCGTTAAACAAATGTGCAGGCGTGTTGAAGCCTTTTGCCTTCTCGGAAGGTTTTATACCATCTGACCTGCCAAAATATTTCCCATACATGAAGCGATACTGTGCCATAACAACACGAGATACACTTACCAAGAAGAGAAACTTACCGGCAATCGAGGGGAAGTTGTAGATACAGAAATCAGTCCTGTGTCTTGACTACCTATGTTCTCTTTGCTTTTGGAGGGGCGACCCATCCATAAGTCAGAATCTTTACAGGTACCTAATTTTAAACCTGCATTTCCAAACCTGGTCATTGGTCAGCAAATTCAACCTTCAGCATTTCTTCTGAATATCCACAAGTAGCTGTTTGCATCTTAAATGGCTTGGAAAACCCCTTAGAGTTAAGCATACTGATTAGATATAAACCCTACATTTTTTATTATAGTTTGAGGTAGGCTCTCCCACATCCAAAAGATGGCCATGTCCCCCCTCTTTCTTTTAAAGAGAAAACACAGCTTACTACTTTGTAAATAAAGGTCATTGGTGGATAAAAACTGTAGGTCTCAGCTGCTCCTCTCCCCGTGAGCTACTGCCCTCCCCCTCTCCCTCTCTCAGCCAGCCCCCTCTCCCTCTCCCTCACCCTCGCTGCCCCCCCTCTCCCCCCTCTCCCTCCCCTCTCGCCAGCCCCCTCTCCCTCCTCCCTCACCCTCCCTCTTTCCTTCCTCCTCCCTCACCCTCCCTCTCCCCCCCCCCCCCCCGCTGCCCCTTACCTCTCCCTCCCCACCCTCCCTCTCCCCCACCCGACAGCCCCCCCGCCCCCCTCCTTCAACCCCGCCCCTCCCTCCCCGCCCACTTCTCCTCCCCCGCCATCCCTCTCCCCCCCCCGCTGCTCTCCCCCCCCCTCCTAACCCGCCATCCTTTCCTCTCCCCCCCCCCCCTCCCCCCCTCATTCCTCTCCCCCGCCCTCCCTTTCCCTCCCTGCCAGCCCCCTCCCTCCTTCCTAACCCCCCCTTACCCAAAAAAAAAAAAAAAAAACAGGGAAAAAGAAAATCCCCGACACCCTCTCCCTCCCCGCCCCCTTCCTTTCTAGCTCAGCTCCCCTACGCCTCCCCCTTCAGCCAACCCCCGTCTCCCCCCCTCAGTCTTTCCTCTCCTTCCCTTCCCCTCTCTCCTACCCTCTCTTTCTCCTTCCTGCGCCTGTGTTCCAGGGCGTCCTGGGCAATAGTTTCACGGACAGAGCTTTTTTCAGTGTGGGAATCGGCCTTTTCACATCAATTGGCGAATGGATCCGCATTCAGCCAATCTCCATCCACTTCCACTGGCCGCGAGAACAGTCATTTTTTCAGAAGACGAGTTGAAGCAGCTCAAGAAAGCTGTGGAATTAGAGGGCTCCACATCACTTTTCGCCCACATCTTTGGGTCACACCCTTCCAAATCACAGGCTAGAGACTGGATGCTGGCGGCATTACCACGAGATCTCGCCCCACACCTCAGGGATATTCAACTTCTAGGATGTGGATTCTTCCAAGTGGTTTTTGACTCCCACGAGTCCACAGCCCTTGTTCTCAAAGCTAATCCCCTGGCTTTGGGTTCGAGGAGCATCTTTCTTTTACCCTACACCTTGGGCTTCGATCCGGTTGAGGAGGACAGGTAGGTCACATCAGTGTTCATTAGATTTCCTGGTCTTTCTCAGGTCTACCATCGACTGCTTGCCACTATTGCAGCCACATTCGGAGTGGTCACTGAGATCCCCTTCCTTCCTGGCATGCCTTCTTCCTCAGCAGAGGCAGTCAGTGCAAACGGGGTGCCTCATGTTAGGGTCATTGTCTTTGACCCTAACATCTCAGATGACCACATCATGCTTCAGCGTCCAGATGGCTCTCTCTTTCGACAGAGAGTCAAGATTTCAAGTAGACAGGACTAGTGCAAGATTTGCAGGACCCTTGGGCACTTTGCTAGAGACTGCCCAAGGAAGAGAAAAAGACTGAAGAGGTCTTCTGGTGCGGCTCCTTCACGTACTACCCCGACTGCACCTCCCCAGCACCCTGTACTACGCAATCCAAGACCACTAGGAGGAATAGGGCGCCCTCCTTCGCGCACCCTAGGACCACCAGGGGTAGCAAGACGCCCAATGCCCGCAGCACACCCAATACCACGATGGAGAGCTATCAGAGCGGCTCCCTTACCTCAGGAGGAGACCTTTGATCCTGTTCAGATAGACGCCTTCCAGACTCCAGAGGTGGATGTTGCTGCAGCGCCAGACACTACAGCTCAACATCAGGAGGGGCCTTCATATGCACCAGCCCCAGTCACCTTGGTTTCTGACCACGAGGGGGCTACAGGTACTTCTTCCCCGTAGACTGTTCCTGCCACAGTCAGGACAACAGAGAAAGTGCAGGCACAGATGAGGACTCCAGATTCCTCTTCAGCCCATCCACAGGCCTCCTCAGCCCCCAGCTCCAGTTCTGCTCATAGAGGCCTGGTAGGTCCTTCTCCTCCATCTTCCACGAGTGCACGTCTTCTTCGCACTCCTCAGCCAAACTTGTTTATCAGGAACTCTTTTTCGGCACTAGCAGATTCAGCTACTTTCATAAATGAGGAGGAGTTTGTGCCCTCCACCTTAGGGGTCCCGGTCATTGGGATTCCAATTGATAGGGCCTCCCCTTCAGCAGGTGTGGGGATTCTTTCACCTGTTGAACTTCCTGCCCTCAGCAGAAGTGTTTCGGCCCAGGGGAAGCTGGTCTCCTCTACTAGGTCGGGGAAGCCTTTCCATCCAGCATCCTGCTGTCGATGAGTATAGTCAGCTAAAACATACAGGGCCTAGGCGGAGTTCCACACCGTCGCCGTAGGCAGCTGATCCGGAATCAGCTTCATCTAGGTGTCACTGGAGGTGCTATTGATATCCTTTTTATCCAGGAACACAAGTTGGATGCCAATGATTGCTCTAAGTCTGGCAAACTGCTTTCAAGACATACCTTCTGGTCGCCTGCTATGGGCACAAGGGAAGGTACTTGCATTTCGGTTTCTCCTTCTATTCTCCCCTTGGTTGCTGGTCATGGTATTATCTCCCCCTCTAGAGCTCAATGGATCATTATTTTGATTGGAGAGCGTAAGATTGGTCTTCTCAATCTTTATGCTCCCAACAATAGAGAGGAGCGGATCTCCTTTTGGAAGGAGTTAGTCTCTTGGGCCCCCATTGCAGATTCTTGGATCATTGGTGGCGACTTCAACATGGTTGAGTTGCCTTCAAACAAAAAGGGAGGCAGATAGGGTGGAATTCATTCTTTGGAGAGGGCAGCCTGGGATGCCTTTCTCTTTCAGTACAGTGGCAAGGACACTTGGTTGGATGATGCCTTTCATGTTATGCCACAGTCACTCCTGTACTCTTGGTCGAACAGGAGAATACACATGCCCATCCATGCACGTATTGACAGATTTTATGTAGACGATTGGACACTTGACAAAGGAGGATATGTATGCATTTCCACTGGGGTTTCCACCTCAGATCATTTTCCAGTGGTGTTGCACATTCTTGAACCTCATCGGAGAGGACGCTCTGCCAGTGTCAGGAATCTGTCCTCTCCGATGAGGTTCAAGAATCTGCAACACCACTGGAAAATGATCTGAGGTGGAAACCCCAGTGGAAATGCATACATATCCTCCTTTGTCAAGTGTCCAATCGTCTACATAAAATCTGTCAATACGTGCATGGATGGGCATGTGTATTCTCCTGTTCGACCAAGAGTACAGGAGTGACTGTACGCCCATCTCAGGTAGCTGTAGCCTTATCCGGAATTAGTGACTATTATCATACAGTCGCTGATTCCAGGAGACATGAGATTCTCAGACGTGAGATTGGTATATGCCAGCAGTTAGCGTCCCTTTAGAGGAAAGAGCATAAGAGGCCCACAGATGGTTGGATTCAAGAGCGCCTTGTTGCAGCAAGGGCTCATATACAGACATTGTTGGATCAGAGAGCAGAATATGCCTTTCATGCTCGGGAATCCTTTTGGATTCAGATGGGTGGTAGGGTCAACAAACACTTTTTCTCTACTCATGGACCCAGACATAGTAGAGATAGTGTCTCGCAGCTTGTTGACTCAGACGGGGTGTTACAGTTAGATCCTGATGTTGTCATGCGTGTAGCTTCAGATTTTTTTGCGTCCCTTCTTATTGCAGATCCGGGCACACAGGCTATAGATGATGCCAGAGAGATTATTTGACAGTGTATCTGTATTGGTGAAGGATGAGATGTATGTTTCTTTGGATTCACCTTTCACCAATGCAAAATTCAAGACTGCATTACTTGCCCTTCACAAGGGCAAGTGCCGGTTCGGATGGACAAACCCCTTCCTTTTTTATTACTTTTTGGGAAGAGATTGGTGATCACATTATATCAGCCCTGCAGGGCGTGTGGGACTCTGGTGAGATGCCGGACTCACTTACAGATGGTCTCATTCATCTCATCCCAAAGGGGAATAATAGGTATCTTGTGTCTCAATGGAGACCCATCACTCTATTAGGCACCTTTTACAAGATTCTGGCGAAAGCCATCAGTCTGCGGCTACAGGTTTTTCTTCCAGATTTGATTCATGACACGCAGACACGGTTTGTGCATGGCATAAGTATTTTTTATAATATTTTCTCATTTTGGGAGGCCTCAAAATGGGCCATGCAGAGCCGCGAAAGATTGGCCATTCTACTCTTGGACTTTGCGAAAGCTTACGACAGAGTAGACTGGGATTTTTTACAGGGTACTCTATCTCGCTTTGGTTTTTCAGATGCATGGATTAGAGGAGTATCCTCTCTCTATAAATCAGCCCATAGCCAAGTGCTCATTGGGGGGGTAAGAGGGGACAGGTTTCAGATTTCCAGATCAGTCCGCCAAGGATGTCCTCTTGCCCCTTTTCTTTTTCTTTTTGTGGCGGAAGCTATGAGTATCTACATTAGATCTCAAGTTGATATTTATAGGTTGAGGCTTCCTATCCGCTGGGAAGAAGAGCTCCTGGATAGTGAGTTGGCAGATGACACAGCTGTTTTTTTAGATGCCTCCCCCAGGACGCTCACTTCCTTCCGGACAGCCTTGGATTTATTTTGCACAGCTGCAGGTGCACACATTAATTGGAATAAATCCAATGGTTTTTGGATTTGCGATGATGACACCCCGGATTGGGGTAATGATTTTGGCTTCACTTGGGTACAAAGGGGCGTCTCTGTCAGATATTTGGGCTGCCAGGTTGGGGTGGGCATCTCTGCTTCACAACAGTTTGCTCCAGTGTTGGAGAGCATTAGAAGAAAGCTCCTTTTTTGGAGCTCAACCAAACTTGACTTGGCTTCCAGAGTGGTGGTGCTTAACCAGGTTCTTCTAGCCACAACATGGTTTGTATGCTCTTGTTGGTGCCACGGTCACAGGGGCGTGAAAATCTAAGTACTTTAATGTACTACAAGACCGTGACAACTTTGGTTTTAAAAGTCCAAGCATGGGCTTAATAATGTGTAATCAAACGCGGCATGGTGCCTAGCACATAAGTGTAATTAATCCCTAGGCCCAAAGGCATTCCAAGGAATTAAAAGAGTGGTTGTTGGTAAATGATGATGTGGCATTTTTAATGGGTCCCCCTAGAGGGCCATGTACCTTGAGTGGCCCCCCTAGAGTTCCAGGTGGCTCTAGTGCCTTCTACATGCTCCTTTGCCATTCCTGGACCTTCCTGGGCCTTCTAAACTTCACATGTGTGGTTTTCTCTCTCATCTTCACCCTCTAATGAGATTTTGGACTGGTTTTTCAGCCTCCTTCAGCTGAATTCCGTTTTTCTTCATAACTCCTCACCCGTTTGGATTCCTCGACTTCCGTTTGGCCCGATGGCTTCCCCTCTGCCTCCCCTTCATAGTGATATGCTTTTCCCTCCGTGCGTTTGGTAGAACGGGCACAGCTGAGCACTTCTTTCGCTGGTCGAATTTGCAAAAGTGGCTTTTTTTGGACCTTTTTGCTTCTACCGCCTCCTGGGCCTCTCCTCTTGCAAAGCTACAGCTTTCTGTTGAATTTCGAGTGGTCCCATGCGCTGGTTGACTGGTTTTTCTCAGGTTTGGAGGAGTTTCCGGCGATGAAACTTCTCCAAAACCTTCTCAATGCATTCCTCTCTGAAGCATGCTTCTTTTGAGCCCAAGAACTCCCATTTCTTCGCGACAGAAGTGCTTCTTTTCGCATTTTTCAGTGGAATTCTTGCTGGTCAGCTCTTGTAAATGCTCTTTCTTTATGCCTTTGCACTCCTCTTTGGCTGAGAATGCAATTAGGCATTGGCTACTACGTCCTCTTGGCGATCGAGGACTTGGTTCGAGTTTTCAGGGCTTGGTGAGTTGCGATTTTGCTATTGCAATTTCTTTTTGCCATAAGCTATTGGTTGGCCTTGTGTGTCGCCTCTTTCTTGGTTCACAGGTGCCCAGGCAGTGCTACATGAGTCATTCTTTGGTTGGGTACTTTGCTGATTTTATTTTGGAGCTTTGAAAAGCTTTGTGAATGCCATCTGGAAACCACTCAAAGAGAGTGCAGCTGGGGTGCGGTGTGATTGCATCTAGACAGCCAATGGAATTGCACTCGGAAAAGAGAATGCCTTTGGATTGAGCCTATGGGTTAAGTGCACTTATGTGATGGTGTTCTATGCTTGAAAGCCTTGCGAAGGCTCAATGAATTGGGGCTGTGTGCTCAGTTGCAGGGAAGGCCTCCTAGATGCAACTTGTAATCATTTCACTGTGAAATATAAAGAAATACCGAAAGGGGCACCACGGTGTTTGGGGCCAATCGGGTGCACTTGTCTATGTTTGTTGAGCAAGGGCATTCTAGCCTCCATCCCTTTTTCAATGGTTTTATTTGTGAACAAATGGGTAAATGCCAAATGGTGATCATACAATGGTTAATGGTTGTGATATATGCTTTGTGAGCTGTAAATAAGTACTGAAGTGATTAAAGGTTTAGTTCCACTGCCCTCTGAGTGATTAGAGGCCGGTTTCATTGGTTCCATTGCCGGGATACCACACACTCTTTCTCAAGAGGTGGGCCTCGGTAGTTTGGTGGAAGGATATCTTTGCTGCACTTTTTGACAGCTGAATATTACAACCATAAACATGGTGAGTACCCATGAGCAAGAGAGTTCCACAACTCCTCAAAGGAGAAGGCAGGAAAGCCTTAATGATCCAGCTAGTGTACAGCTGCAGGGAGCACAACAAATGCCTTTTGAGCAAGCCACACATGAAGCTACAACTGAGCTCAACGGTGATACTAGTTCTAGCAGTGAGTCTGATGATGCTACTATGTTGAATGCACAGCTTGCAAGTGCAGTGACTGCTTTGACTCAGCTGGCTCAAAATTTGGCTCAGATTGTGCAAACAAATGCCAAGAAGAAGAAGAAATCAAGAAAGCACAAGCACGGAAAGAGTGAGTACACACATGCATCAGCTTCTCATGGCGGACCGCACACTCATGCATCAGTTTCCCATGAGGGACAGCCATCAAAAATGACTCAGAAAGTGACTTCCAAGAGAGAGGAATCACCCAAAAGAACACTTGAGAAAGAGGTACAAAAAGTACAGCCAGTGCAACAGTATGAGCAGCCAGCACAAGGCCTTGGTTTGGGTACTTCTACTCCTCAAAATAATAATGTGTAGTCCATAAATGTGGCTCAACCACCTCAGCCATATTTGAGGCAGCAACCTGAAAAATTTGGTACAGAGTCTATCTTTGATGCTATGTTGATTTCACCTCCAATTGGGCATAGAAAGCAAGCCATGTATGACAATGTGGGAATGCAGCCAGGCATGCAAGCCACAACATATGCTCCCATGCCTAATGTTCAGCCAAGCATGGCTCTCCCTAGTGAAGGGAATGCTGCAAATATACAGCCATCTTTGGGACAGCCAATATCAAATGTATATAAAGAATTTAAGGATGGTGGTTCTCGTGTCAAGTTTGATACATATAATGGAGTACAGGACAGGTACAAAGCCCTCACATTCCTTCAACAGTTTGATGCTGCATTTCTTGGGGGTTTGTTTACAGAAGCATCCAAGATGAGGAAGATCGCCACATTTTTGAAAGGCAATGCACTTAAGTGGTACACCAACCTTATGCTTCATGGAGATGCACCTGCTACTTGGCTGGAATTTAAGCAAGTGTTCTCTTCTACTTGGCTTACTCCAACTTTTGAAGTTGAAGTACTTTCACACTGGCATGACTAGTCATACAAACTTTGCAAGAATCTTGATGATTACACCCAGAGGTTTTGGGATGTTTTGCTGCCATTGAGCTCTTACAGGCATGTTTCTTTGAAAGAGCAAATGGAGAGGTATTGTTGTGGATTGCCTAGTGAGCTACGTGATTATTGCATCAAAACCAAGGTGGGTTCTATGACTTAATTAATTGAGAATGCAAGGACAACATATGCATGGATGCAGGAGAAGAATTTGGGCTTTATGGACAGCAAGAAAGAAGACAACAAACGGGCTGCCAAACACCAGGATAAGGACATCAAATCTGAAAATAAAAATTATGGCAAACGACCGTTTCAAAAGGGAGGAAAAGCCCAATTCAAAGCTGGTCAAAGGCGTGGACAGCCTAATAAACAGCCCCGTACCAAGTTATCTGATGAAGAGAGAAAGTCACTCATGGAGCAAAACAAATGTTTTATATGCAAAGGAGAGGGACACCGCTCTTATGATTGCCCATCCAAGAAAAGAGACAGGTCAGATGATGATAAGAATGGTGATAAACAGGCTGATCGGAAGGGCAAAAGGCCTAAACCTTCCGCAGAACTTCTTCCAGATGTGATTAGGAGTTTGCCACATGCACATGATGAAGAGGAAACGAAAAAGACTGAGATGTGCAGAGCATGGGGAAAAATCAGAAATCAGAATTGTTTGTTTTTCTTTGATTCTGAGTCAAAGGCAAATTTCATTACTCCTGATATGGCTGGAAGGCTTAAGCCTGAGGAAATGGGGCCATCCGGCATGTGTGATATGGCCATTCCTAAACTCAACACACCTGTCACTCCTATCATTGGCAAGTTGAGGATGCATATCCAGGGATATCAGGATGCAGAGGACTTCTACATTATGCCTTTGCCAGAGTGTGATGCTTTGCTTGGGATGCCTTGAATGTACAGGGTGGGGGCTGATGTGCAGATGAGAAACAAGAGATTCCTTTAACTCATAGAGGCAAAAATCATGTACTTGATGTAAAGTTGAAAGGGGAGTCCATCCCTGTAGTTTCAGCTTCTTGTATTTCCAATGTAATAAAGCGTCATATTTCAGCGTACTTGATTTTTGTCAAAGAGGACAGCCAACCAATTCAGGAAGGCTCTACTCTTTCTGCTTTAGATAGAGAAAGGGCTGCTTTTATTTCAGATTTTCAGGATTGTTTCTCAGATGCACTTCCTCAAGAATTACCTCCCAAGAGGCCCGAGGATCATCAAATTGATATAATTCCAGGAAGCTCACCGCCTAATATACCTCCCTATCGTGTCAGTAAGGCACAACAGGAAGAGATAATGTCACAAGTGAAGGAACTCTTGAAAAAGGAATTAATACAGCCAAGTAATTCTCCTTATTGTTCCCCTGTGTTGCTTGTGCAAAAGGAGGATGGCAGTTGGAGAATGTGTATTGATTATAGGGCTTTGAATAAAGTCACAATTAAGACCCGTTTTTCAATTCCATGCATTGATGATATAGTGGATTGGTTGGAAGGTTCCTCGATGTTCAGTCGTATTGACCTTAAAAGTGGATACCATCAGATAAGGATACAGCCTGAAGATGTCTACAAGACTGCCTTCCGCAATTCATTTGGCTTATATGAGTTCCTTGTGATGCCTTTTGGTTTGACTAATGCAGCTTCCACTTTCAATAGAATGATGGACAGAATTTTTAGAGCACACAGAAAGTTTGTGGGCACTTTCTTCGATGACATCATTGTGTTCTCTAAAAATGAGCAGGAGCACAGGAAACACCTCACTATTGTGTTTCAAGAGTTGAAAAGACACAAGCTATTAATAAACACCAAGAAAAGTGAGTTCTTTATGCATGAGATTCATTTTCTCGGTCATATAGTGTCAAAGGATGGAGTCAAGATGGATCCTGCAAAAGTTGAGGCCATAAGGAGTTGGCCAATTTTGAAAAATCTGCATGAAGTCAGAAGCTTTCTTGGGTTGTGTTCATCCTATCGGAGGTTTATAAAGTACTTTGCAGAAATTGCTTCTCCCTTGCATGCTTTACAAAAGAAAGCTGTACCGTTTCGGTAGGGACCAAATGAAAATGCAGCTTTTGAAGACCTGAAGCAAAAGTTGTGTTCTGAACCCGTTATTATCTTGCCAGATCTTGCAAAACCCTTTGCAGTAACTTGTGATGCATGTGGGAACAGCATAGGAGGCACTTTGATGCAGGATGGTAGAGTGGTTGCATATGAGAGTAGAGTTCTCAAAGATGCTGAATTGTACTTGCAGACATACGAGAAGGAAATGTTAGCAGTGATACATGTTTTGACCACATGGAAACATTACCTTCTTGGAGCTGATTTTTATGTGCAGACAGATCATCAGTCACTTAGATATTTTCTCACGCAGAGAAAATTATCTGAAAAGCACATGAGATGGGCTAACTTCCTCTCAATGTTTCATTTTCAAATTGTACATGTGCCGGGTAACAAAAATGTCGTGGCTGATGCACTTTCCAGGAAACCACAGCCTGAAGCAGTCTCCAAGAAACCCAGTGTTTCAGTAGTAAGCATTGCTTACAACAATGTGTTAGATGTGATGAAAGATCAATATGTTAATGATGCTGATTTTTCAACTATTTATCATCAGCTTTCTGATGGTCAAAGGCATGATCACTATATGTTGAAAGAGGGTTTCATTTTGATGCATGGACGACTCTACGTCACTGATCAAATGCGACAGAAAGTCATAATGGAAAGTCAAGCTCCTCCATATGCAAGACATAGGGGAATTACAGCAACAATTACAGCAGTGGAGCAATACTTTTATTGGCCATCTTTGGGGAAAGATGTGGAAGAATATGTGAGAACATGCATGGTTTGTCAGAAAGTAAAGTTTGACAGGTAGAAGGCACCTAGGTTGTTACACCCTTGGCCGATTCCGGATAGACCATGGCAAAGCATAGCTATGGATTTTGTGTTTGATCTTCCACGTACTCCACTGGACATGATGGATTGTAGACAATAATTTGCAAGTTTAGCAAACAAGCCCACTTTGTGCCAGTAAGAAAGAAAATTACAGCAGATCAAATGGCCAAATTGTTTCTGCAGCATGTCTTCAAGTATCATGGGATGCATGAATCCATAATCAGTGATAGAGATCCGAGGTTGACCAGCCTCTTTTGGAGAGGGCTGTTTGAAAATATGGGCACTACGCTGAATTTTTCATCATCTTTTCACCCTCAGTCTGATGGACAATCGGAGCAGGAAAACTCTACCATCTTGGATATGTTTAAATGCTATGTCTTAGACCACAAAAGCAAATGGGAGCATTTTTTGCCTTTTCTGGAATATGCTTACAATAATATGGTGCACACATCCACAGGTAAAGCACCTTTTGAAAAAGTGGAAGGTGCTAGGAAGATACCTCCCATTTTACATACAAAAGAGAAAATCTTCGAAGCTGATCGTTTTGTGGCTTACAAGAAGATCAAATATGCCTTGCAAAGAAGTCAGGACAAGCAGAAAAGAGCAACAGATAAGCACCGCAGGGAATTGGTATTCACAGAAGGTGATTGGGTTTTGCTGCGTTTTTTTTTTTTCCATGAAAAAGACTTCTATTAAGCAAGAACAAAAACCCGCGAGAGCAAGCTCAAAGCGGAATACATCATGAAATCATGAGGATAATAAAAAACCCCCTCAGAGTGAGGTGGAAAGAAACCAAGGCTGAGGCTGAAAGTGCCATCTCAACCCTGTAGTAGATTCAGAGAAGAATGGAGAATCCTTCCATTCCCTGAAGAAAGAAACCCTCCTAGCTGAGGCTGCACGGGAGTCCCCCTGCACAGAAGGTGATCGAGTTTTGCTGCGTTTTCAGAAGGCAAGGCTGAAAAATAAGAAAGACAAGGAAAGGTTGTACACAAAGCTGAACATGTGTTACTATGGTCCTTTCTAGGTTTCTAAAAAGATAAACGAGGTAGCTTACAGGCTGAAGTTGCCTCTGCATTGGAAGATACATAATGCCTTTCATGTGAGCTTATTAAAGCAATATCATGGAGACATTCCCGAGGATTTACCTGATGAGGTGCAACCCAAAGTGGAAGAACAGGATGAACTTCTGGTCCCAGAGCAAATTCTGGCACACAGAGATAGAAAGCTCAAGGGTAAAGTTATCCGTTGCTACTTGGTAAATTTTCAAAATTACCCATCACTTGATGCGAAATGGATGGAGGAAGGTGAACTGGCAAATTCACCTGGGATATTGCAGCTTTACCTTGATGCTTTCCAATTAGAGCCGACTGGCTCCTACAGGTAGTTCAGCAAAGCGAGTGTCTGGAGCATTACTTAGTGTTCGAGAGGCAGTACAGATGGGCTCACCGTGATTTCATGAGGTCGCTTGATGACACTGTATGTTTCATCCGAGATATTGAGCTGACAGTATTTCTGCTGTGAGACTTCATCGTATTGATGCATCTTGACTATTGATCGCCGAGGATCACATAGATTTTGAGCAGTGTATATGGATGGATGCATGCCTCTCCTAGCCATATTTTCATTGTCTCTGTATACTATAGCTATGGCTTTCTTATATACTCTTTTATGCTATATTTCATGCTCACTCCTGTGTTTTGGGGCAGCAAACTGTGGTTTGCTGTTTCAAGAGAGGGGTATGCAACGGGGGCATGAAATTCTAAGTACTTTAATGTACTATAAGACCATGACAACTTTGGTTTTAAAAGTCCAAGCATGGGCTTAATAATGTGTAATTAAACGCGGCATGCTGCCTAGCACATAAGCGTAATTAATCCCTAGGCCCAAAGACATTCCAAGGAATTAAAAGAGTGGTTGTTGGAAAATGATGATGTGGCATTTTTAATGGGCCCCCTAGAGGGCCATGTACCTTCAGTGGCCCCCCTAGAGTTCCAGGTGGCTCTAGTGCCTTCTACATGCTCCTTTGCCATTCCTGGACCTTCTTGGGTCTTCTAAACTTCACATGTGTGGTTTTCTCTCTCATCTTCTCCCTTTGTTGAGATTTTAGACTGGTTTTTCAGCCTCCTTCAGCTGAATTCCGTTTTCCTTCATAACTCCTCACCCGTTTGGATTCCTCAACTTCCATTTGGCCCGATGGCTTCCCCTCTGCCTCCCCTTCGTAGTGATATGCTTTTCCCTCCGTGTAGAACGGGCAGAGTTGAGCACTTCTTTTCCTGGTAGAATTTGCAAACGTGGCTTTTTCTGGACCTTTTTGCTTCTACCACCTCCTGGGCCTCTCCTCTTGCAAAGCTACAGCTTTTTGTTGAATTTCGAGTGGTCCTACGCGCTGGTTGACTGGTTTTTCTCAGTTTTGGAGGACTTTCCGACGATGAAACTTCTCCAAAACCTTCTCAATGCATTCCTCTCTGAAGCACGCTTCTTTTGAGCCCAAGAACTCCTATTTCTTCGCGATAGAAGTGCTTCTTTTCGCATTTTTCAGTGGAATTCTTGCTGGTCGGCTCTTGTAAATGCTCTTTCTTCATGCCTTTGCGCTCCTCTTTGGCTGAAAATGCAATTAGGCATTGGCTACTACGTCCTCTTGGCAATTCAGGACTTGGTTCGAGTTTTCAAGGCTTGGTGAGTTGTGATTTTGCTGCTGCAATTTCTTTTTGCCATAAGCTATTGGTTGGCCTCGTGTGCCGCCTCTTTCTTGGTTCACAGGTGCTCGGGCAGTGCTACATGAGTCATTCTTTGGTTGGGTACTTTCCTGATTTTATTTTGGAGCTTTGAAAAGCTTTGTGAATGCCATCTGGAAACCACTCAAAGAGAGTGCAGCTGGGGTGCAGTGTGATTGCATCTGGACAGCCAATGGAATTGCACTCGGAAAAGAGATTGAGCCTATGGGTTAAGTGCACTTATGTGATGGTGTTCTATTCTTGAAAGCCTTGCGAAGGCTCAGCGAATCGGGGCTGCGTGCTCAGTTGCAGGGAAGGTCTCCTAGATGCAACTTGTAATCATTTCACTGTGAAATATAAAGAAATACCGAAAGGGGCGCCACGGTGTTTGGGGCCAATCGGGTGCACTTGTCTATGTTTGTTGAGCATGGGCATTCTAGCCTCCATCCCTTTTTCAGTGATTTTGTTTGTGAACAAATGGGTAAATGCCAAATGGTGATCATGCAATGGTTAATGGTTGTGATATATGCTTTGTGAGCTGTAAATAAGTGCTGAAGTGATTGAAGGTTTAGTTCCACTGCCCTCTGAGTGATTAGAGGCCGGTTTCAGCCACTCTAGGGATTGTATCACTCAGCTTAAGAGGCCTGTATGAAACTTTTTATAGAGTGGTCTAGATGGCACATCTGATGTTACAGCCAGGGTAGCTTGGGAGACCTTGATTCTTTCTTCAAGAGAAGGGGGTTTGAATATCATCGACCCGGATCTACAGTGCAGAGCTTTACTCTGCAAGGTCATTGTGAGAGGACTTATGTCAGGGCAAGAGCCTTGGAAGGATTTCTTTATCAGAGGCATACAGTCTCGCACGCCCACTTCAGGAGAGGATTGGACACACAGTACCATATGGGTTTTCACCACAGCCCACCTCAGATCTCCCTCTTCCCCTCTTATGGTTGCTATCCTGAAAGCATGGGCCAGCTTCAGGAGTACTCTTCGCAAGATTCCCCCATCCACCCGTGAAGAGATTGAAAGGTAGCCTATCATGTGGAATGACAGGATTTTGGATGAGCATGGCAGACCACTTGGAGCTTCTCCTTACATGCAGTGGCCAAGATGGGAGATGGACCCTACATCTACTGTGGAAGCATGGAAAGCCCTCCTGCAGACTAATAGGCCCAGATGGTTCTTAATCTCAAAGGGAGTGCAGGGAGAGTCCGACAGATTGATGCAGCCTTGCCCTTGGATTGGGTGGACACAAATGACATGCCTATTACTTGCTCCACCTGGATGGGGGCATTTTCCAGACTGGGAGCTCCTTTACAGGTGATTGCTTTTCATGACACACATGAGGTTGCCTTAGTCTTTGATGTTTCTTCGGGGGGCATGCTATCCAGATCCACAGACGATATCTTGTTGGAGGTACTGTTTCAGCCAGTTAGGATAGTGGGCTTCATGGAGCATGGCTCTCTTTCACAGTGGTACTTGGATCCTGACCCGCTTCTCATCGCCCTGGGCTCATGGAGGCTGTGGCTCTATGGAGGTGTCCCAATTAAGTTTTTGTAGTGGGACCCTGGGGAATGGGAATGGATAGATCAAGGGCACCGAGAGAAGGGCATCCCCTTCTTTCATTACACGGTTAGTGATGCCAGGAAATTCCAGCTCAGTTGTAGGGGTTGGAGGCCTACCAGAACTCATCATTGGGAGAACTTTCAGATTTCTGCTGACTTGCAGAAATTTTTTTTAGCAGAGGCTCTAGAAATCCCATCGGAATAGAAAAATCACTCTCTTCTTTTGGCTTTCTATTCATGGTGGGATAGCAATGAACCAATGGAGATCCAGGTTCGGAGCTGACCTTTCTTGCCCTCGTTGCCTTTATGCTTTGGAGACAATACAACACTGCCTCTGGGATTGCAGACAGGCGAGAATCATATGGAAGGGGATTGCAAGACTTTTCAGCACTTTTGTTCGCCTACCTTTCTATATGACCTGGGGATTAGTGGCTTGGCTTACTCTTTCAGGGCCCCAGGTCTTTTTTGAAAGAAAGAAAGAAATTTTATTAAAGGTCCACGGAAGGCCATACATGGCCTATGGGACACAAAATCATCCGAAAGGAAAATACATCATCAACGATGCGCCAACTAGGTGGCCTCATCGTAATACCGCTAAGATGCCAAAAATGGCTACAAAAATCCTAGATACAAAATGAAATGAAATAGAGTACCAAAATTGCCTAGATACAAAATGTAGAGACTTGACTCCTCTTCGGCTCTTCACGTCTGACGACACCTTGTGGAGTCGAGCTCTCTGGAGGATGTTCCGGCCACTCTCTTTAGGGCTGCTCATTCCTCGGTCGACTCTCCATGGGAGATCTTAGCTAGCATTGCAACATGGCACATTTGGGGAGCCAAATGCACTGAGGCTTTGGGGGATTCTCAGGTTCACCCTTCTTAGATTTTGGCCAGTACTTGGACAGATACGGTACACACTCTGATGGCCATTTGGGCGACCATGTAGGGATCATCTCGAGCAGCCTCCTCCAAGAGAGTTACTTTTCTTAGAGATTGGAGAGACTCTCCCTTCTTTGCTGAGACTTCTACAGGGTTGAGTTGGCAATTCAGCCTCAGCCTTGGTTTCTTTCTACCTCATTCCTCTGAGGTGTTTTTTATTACATGCTTAGCATGTTGTATTTCCGCACAGAGCTTGCTCTAGCGAGTTTCTTTCTTACTTAATAGAAGTCTCTTTTTTGCAAAAATAAATAAATAAATAAAGGTCATTAATGATTTACAAGCATGTCATCCATGAGACAAGTGGTCAATGCATGCTCTACAAACTGAATCCTATACCATGGTAACCATCAATCAATCAAGCTTTAACATTCTTACAAAACGATTCCCTTGTCCATCTTTAGTCTTCCCGTACTAAATTTTGCAATTGGGAGAAACTAAGGTACTTCATAAAAACTGGAAATCAGAGCACACTACACAGCACAATCTTTTCAATGGTGGACTACAAAAAACCCTTATAAATGATTGGTTGCCATATGTTCAATGTGCTGAATTGGCCCTTTTCATGCCAAATGTTTGAAAATAGGCATCTATGTTGATGTATCACGACCTAGGTGCTTGCTTGAGCCCAACATGCCTTCTGACACTAGCAAACAACTTACTTTTTGCTCTTTTGTACAAAGCTAGGTGGCTGTTCCATATGTAGCTCCTCATCCAAGTTCCTATTGGAAGTTGTGCAAAAGTCCCTTAAATAATATCATCCTTGTTTTGGCTAAAATAATAAAAAATATTTTAAAACCTAATGCTCTTCCTAGGAACACCCGTTGTCAAGAAATCTTGCTTTGTACTTGTCAATTGGATCCATCTTCTTCGACTTTCATTTTGTACACCCGCTTGTATCTACCACATCCCCTACCCTCCCCTCCTATAAGAGAAGAGGATTGTTGGAATGCAGAGGTCGACTCCCCCCTTTGAGCACCAATATGAGGAGGACACGGGGTAGTCAGATCAAGTAGAATTGAGAGATGCTGCCATGTGGGCAGCACGCAGGCTGCCACATGGGCAGCACACACTACTCTTTCTTCTCGTAGTTTACAGCAGCCACATGGGCTAGCCAAGCCAGCACATAAGGCTGGCATAGGCCCTGGTTAGGGCTGACATGGAGGCTGCCTTGCAAATGCACCAACATAAGGACCTTATATATATGGTATCAGAGAGTGTTTTTGTGCTAATGATACATGATCAGCCTTTCGAACAAGGACCATCTAATAAAAGTGCACAATACATATAAGTCAGCTATCCGCAAGGCACTGAAAAGAAAAAGGCAGATGCAAGAAAGTGCAGCCCACGGTATCCCTAGAGCAGGTGCCAGTATCCAGCATAGAGAGCTATGCTACCAACGAATTCCTATATCCCTAAAGGTATAAAAATGTTTGAACACAAACCTGTGTTCCATGGCGCAGAGTGTGGTGCTGCTCAACACGCAGCTTCCATGATGCTGTGTTCGGCAGAGACCAAAGAGCATGGACAATGGACAATCTACTCTCTAAGCGCTGCTGCTCTGATCCAGTTTTTGGGCAGATTCCACCACGATTGGTGCACAGTCCAGGCTGCTGTACAGACCACCCTTCCTTTCACGCCAGTTCTGCTCCCCCTCCCCCGCTCTCCCACTGCTCTCTACCCCTCACCCTTATACACTCTAATGTCGTCTTTTTTTTGTATAATATATAATTTTAGATGTTCAAATGTTTTTGCATACTTATCCACTACGTTTTTTGCCTTTGTACAGGCTTTCTCTGCCATGATACCCTTAGCATCTATGGAACTAGCAATCACTATCAACTAATAGTGATGCCTTCTTTTTTTTTTCTGAGAAAAGTAACATTAATGCTGGAAAAATATCGTACAAAAACAGCTCCAAAGAGGAGCTGTTGAAAGTACATACATAAGAGACAAGTTGGCAGCTATAAGACAGCTTATGTGTTCCTGGAATCTCTGGCACACTGCCTAGAGAGATTCCAAAACAGGAGGTAGCAACCATAGTGGTGGTCTATACATCCAATGAATACCTCTCGCAGAAAAAGTGTAAAAGATTCCTGCAAACCAGGCCTTGCAGAAACGCTCCGGCCTTTCAGCGGTCGCTTTCAAACTCAGAGTACCACGCTCCCAAATGGCGCGCAAAATAAAAATAAGGTCCTGGGCTGAACTACTGCTCTGCCAAAAGTCAATGCCAACCTGGCAGCCCAAGTACCTCGCCGTCTCCCCCCTAGGGATCCACCGCAAGACGAAATCAACCCCCCAGTCTCGAACCTCCTAGATCTCCTCTGGCCCTGTAAAGAAACCAACACATTTGGTCCAGTTTTATATGAGCTCTGAAAGCCTCACAACAAATGGACAAGGCCACCTAACCCTCTCTAGACTGGATGCTGAGCCCTCCACATAAAGCCCCTCCTCTTGCTAGATTGGAAGCCTCATCTCTGTGAGACCAAGTGCCTAGGAGCGAAGAAAGTAGCCTAGGGCCTCTGCTCCAAAGAGGAACATGTAGGGGGCAAGAGGGCAGCCCTGTCTCACTGAGCAAGAAAGAGGAAAGGCCTCGCCTGTGCGCCCCCCAATGACCACCTGGCTGGAGCTGCCCGCATAGAGAGTTGACACCCCTCTGATCCATCTCTCTAAGAAGCCAAGTCTCTGCATGGTACCCTCCAAAAAGGACCATTGTACTCTGTCGTATGCCTTCTCGAAATCCAACAGAAGAATGGTGAGAGGCTGTGACTCTTCCAATAAGGTTGACCTATACAAGGTAGAGGCGAAACAAAGAGGATAAGAAGCACGGTGCTTGAAGCAGAAATCAGCACTTGGGCAGAAGAGGCCAAGAAGAGGGCCATTGGACAAGCAGGCTTCCATAAAGAGCATAGGACTGCAGATCATCTGGTCACATTAAGAGTACTCATGGATGAAAGCAGACTCAAAGGAAAAACTCTTTTATGCTGTTTTGTAGATTTTAAGAAAGCATTTGATACAGTCCCAAGAGGTGGCCTATGGAAAAGAATGCAAGCCCTCAAAAGTTCCCCTGGCACTAAGAGTAGGCATCTCCTCAATCTACGAGAAAGTATCATACAGATTAAAACAAGAGCATGGATTGTCAGCTGCATTTCAAAGTAATATGGGGGTAAAACAAGGTTGTTCTCTCTCACCTACACTGTTTGGAATCTGCATTGACAAGTTAGATGAACTCATAAATGAATTTACAGGGTAAAAGGACCCACACTGGGGATATGGACAATATTGTTGCATCTATATGCAGATGATGTGGTTCTTTTTGCTTATGACTCTGATTCTATGCAGCAACTACTACAGACACTTCAGGCCTTTTGCGATGAAAGTGGGCTGCAAGTTAATGTCACCAAAACCAAAATGATCCCATGATGCACCACTCAACCTGAACACCTTCCTGTTATCAGCTTTGCGGGGCAGCCCATTGAATATGTCAACACCTTTAAATATTTAGGCATCGACATACCAGCCAACCACAAATGGTGGCAATGTGCACAAAGAAGGTTTAATACAGGTTTGGGAAAATACTATCAATTTGAAAATGATTGCAGGCACACTGACACCCGGAACTGGATATGTTGTTTGATGCATATGTGGTCCCGAACAATGCTCTATGGAGTAGAAGTATGGGGGGGCAGCATCTCTCCATCTACATGGAATGAGATTGAAAAAATGCAAAAACCATTCCTACAATGACATCTAGGAGTCAAGGCTTGTCACGAGGACGTGAAATTATGGGACTCTTGATTTGCGACTCTCGTAATTTGCGCGTGACTAGCTTGATATTATGGGACGCGAGGGTTCAGCCATCGCGCGAAACTTGGGGAATTAAAATTCCTAGTGGGCCCTTGGGAATAGTAAATGTGCGCTTAGTTACTAGGCAATTAATTCTTAGGGCCAAAGTGTGCAACAAGGGGGGCAAAAGAGTGGTGCAATTTAAAAAACACTGCTTTTTGGAGCCTAGGGCTTTAAAAGGGGAGGGGGAACCATTCTTTTAGGGGCAGTTGGCCAAATCAGTTCCAGAGGAGCCATATCATCAATTTGGAGCTGCCTGAGCCTGCCAAGTGCTGCTAGAATCATATCGCTTTTTACCAAGAGGTTCCAGGCCCTGCCAGGGAAATTCGTTTTTACCTAGGGGCCAGTTTCAGGTGATCCAGGGCCTACTAGGAAAATTCGTTTTTACCCATGGACTAGTTTCAGGTGATCCAGGGCCTGCCTGGGAAATTCGTTTTTACCTAGGGGCCAATTCCAGGTGATCCAGGGCCTGCCGGAGCAAATCGCAATTGATCCAGGAGCCTGTTGCAGGTGGCGATTTTTGCAAGGGTGTCTGTTCCAGTTTGCAATTTGCTTTTGAGCTCTTCCAGGCTGTTCCAGGTGCCTGCGATTGGTTCTAGGGCTGTTCCAGGAATTTGGGACTTGACCAGGCTGCTCCGGGTGAACTGCGACTTGCTTTTTCAGCCTTTCGGGCTCTGCGGGAGATTTTGACCTGATTTTTTGGAGCTTTCTAGATGTTGTGGCTGGTTTTGGTATCTTTCTAGGCATGGGTGTTCTATTCTAGGCTGTGCCAGAGCAGAATCAGCTTTTCTCTGTAGGATCTTGGGTTTCTAGCCCCGGTGACCTAGCTCTGTGGATATTGGGTAGAAGGAGGCTTGCTTTTTTGCTTTGGCCGTTCATTGATTGGTTGCAGGCTAGTTATTGATGTGGAACTATTCAAGACACAAATGCAGAGTTTCATGAATGCTTTCACGTAGTTCATACAGGATCCTTGCTTCCAAAAGATGATGAACTCAGAGGTGCAGCTGAAGAAAAGGAAGCCTAATGATGGGTATAGGGATGTTGAAGCTAACAAGCGACCACATGTCAGCTTTCACAATCAGCCCTCTCAAATCCCCTATGGTCAGCAACAGTCTAATACGATTCCGGGGCCGACTCAAGGTAATAATTTTCAGTCCATGGTTTCCGGACAGCAAGGAGTATTGGCAAACCCGGTGCAGCTAGGTTATTTTGGTGGTGGTTCAGTGTTTAAGGCTATGGTCAGCCCACAAGCCCAATTTTCGGGTATGCCTGCTAGTCAAGCAGTTTCAACCTAGTTTACAACCCATGGGACAGAACATGATGTATGCTAATGTTGGAGCAGCCCGAAGGATGCAAACAGGTATGCCTAATGCAGCAAGAGGTAACCTTGCTTTGGGAAATATGCAAAATTTGGATGCTGGTCTGAATAGTACAGCTTTTCCTAATGCTAGTAGTGTGGGGGATAGAGTGAGTGCTGCTGTCCCTTTTGCCCAGGCACCTGTTTATGACAATTTGGCACTTCAAGGGAAGTTGAAGGACTTTAAAGAGGCAGGTGCAGCCTTGAAATTTGAGACATTCAGTGGGATGCAGGACAAACTTGAGGCCTTGACCTTTTTGCAGCAGTTCGATGCAGCCTACACAGGAGGGAATTTCACAAAATCATCCAAAGTACGTCAGGCTGCAAGTTTTCTAAAGGGGAACGCACTTCAGTGGTGGACCACTATGCTTATGCAAAACATCGCACCAAACACATGGGTAGGTTTCAAGTAGGTGTTTTCGGTTGCGTGGCTTACCACAACTTTTGAAGTAGATATCATGACTGCTTGGCATTAGCTGAATTCCATTAATTGCCGTAATTTAGAGGAGTATAACAGTAAGTTTTGGGCGGGTCTCCAGAGGAATGATGCGCTTTATATGAAGCTGGCAAATGTTTTATTTGCAAAGAGGACGGACATCAGTCTCGAGATTGTCCCAACCGTAAGAGGAAGGAGCCGGCTAGTGACACGGATGAGCCACGGAATGTTCTGAAGGGCAAGAGTTCCTAATTCCACATCGGGTTGTTTACGACTGGTTTTGTATAGCATGGTATATAGGTACTTGTAAAAAGAATTTTGTATGGCAAAGTTTGCCACTCTTTTTGGCATCTGATTCTGGATGATGTATATGGTTTGCAAGATGGTGTTTTCCCTGCTACTTTTGGATGCTCTTTTGTCATGAGGTTTTGACAAAATGAGATTGCTATTTTTGTCATGAGGTTTCGACAAAAATAAGAATGCTATTTTTGCCATGAGGTTTCGGTAAAATATGCATGTTATTCTTGTCATGAGGATTCGACAAGATGGGAATGTTCTTTTTTGTCATGTGGTTTCGACAAAAAGAGAATGGATTCCCCTAGACCTTGATGCGCAATTCCTGGAAGTGGTCTATGTCGTGCATCGTTGGCCATGATGTACATGGTGTACTAGTCACATTGGGTGTACTATTTGCTTGGTTTGTAGTGCTATACGTATTTGTTATCTGCAGCTCTACAAATCGTATATGCACTGTTGGTGATCTGTTGGCAGCATGGTTGGCTGCCCACTCAGATTTGGATTTAATATCTCAAGTACTTCGGATGTTCATGATGTACCACTAGTGTGGGTCTGAAGAGATGGCCATAGGTGGGTAAAGCATGCATGAACTATCCCTGGGAAGTACAGTCTGAGTATTTATGTGCATGCATTAAGTGTTTACATTAGGTGGATTGGACATCGTGGGAGCATATTGTTTGTGAATGCATGTATGCATGCATGTGGAATGTTTGCTTGTCTTTTGCCTAACAAACATTGTAGTGTTTCCACTTGGTTTTCTTTTGCAGGTAATTTTTGGCAATCGAGGACATTTGCCTTCTTTCAAGAGGGGGGTCTGTCACGAGGACGTGAAATTATGAGACTCTTGATTTGCAACTCTCATAATTTGCACGTGACTGCCTTGAGCCTCAAGGACGCGAGGGTCCGGCCATGGGGAGAGACTTGGGGAATTAAAATTCCTAGTGGGTCCTTGGAAATAGTGAATGTGCACTCACTAGGCAATTAATTCCTAGGGCCAAAGTGTGCAACAACGAGGCCAAAAGAGTGGTGCAATTAAAAAAACATTGCTTTTTGGAGCCTAGGGCTTTAAAAGGGGGGGGGGGCCTTCTTTTAGGGGCAGTTGGCCAAATCAGTTCCAGAGGAGCCAAATCATCAGCTTGGAGCTGCCAGAGCCTGCCAAGTGCTGCTAGAGTCAAATTGCTTTTTACCGGGAGGTTCCAGGGCCTGCCAGGGAAATTCGTTTTTACCCATGGGCCAGTTTTAGGTGATCCAGGGCCTGTCGGGGAAATTCGTTTTTACCCAAGGGCTAGTTTCAAGTGATCCAGGGCCTGCCAGGGAAATTCGTTTTTACCCACGGACTAGTTTCAGGTGATCCAAGGCCTGCCAGGGAAATTCGTTTTTACCCAGGGGCCACTTCCAGGTGAACTAGGGCCTGCCAGAGCAAATCGCAATTGATCCAGGAGCCTGTTGCAGGTGGCGATTTCTACCAAGGTGTCTATTCCAGTTTGCGATTTTCTTTTGGGCTCTTCATGGCTGTTCCAGGTGCCTGCGATTGGTTCTAGGGCTGTTCCAGGAGTTCTAGACTTGACCAGGCTGCTCCGGATGAACTGCGACTTGCTTTTTCAAGCATTCAGGCTCTGCACGAGATTTTGACCTGATTTTCTGGAGCTTTCTGGATGTTGCGGCTGGTTTTGGTATCTTTCCAGGCGTGGGTGTTCTATTCTAGGCTGCTTCTGGGCTATGCCAGAGCAGAATCAGCTTTTCTCTACAGGATCTTGGGTTTTCTAGCCCCAGTGACATAGCTCTGTGGATACTGGGTAGAAGGAGGCTTGCTTTTTGGCCTGCATTTGCCGTTCCCTCATTGGTTGCTGGCTAGTTATTACGTTTGGGTTTCTTTCCTCGCAAAGAAGGGTTGATTTATGCTGTTGGGCAGTGGCCAGGAAGGCTATAGATTGAGGCAACCCACTGGGAGGTGTTTGATTGTTTGATTGCACCAGATTTCAGCTGTTGAGGGCTTTGTCTTGCAGTTGTTCAGTTGTGTTTGGCTGGTTGGGCACTTGGTTGTGCGATTGCAGGAGTGGTTCAAACAGCGGATGCTATTGGGGTCTCTATTGCATGCTTTGGTTGGCTGAGGATACAGGATTGTCTAGTGTTTGGATGCCATTCACCGTTTGAAATTGAGCAGGAAAATTACAGGGTGGGCTGGACGGGGAGTCTGTGGGCATTGGTTTTGCCTGTGGTGCAGCTTCCTAGAGACCTTTGTAATCAGCCGCTTGGCTTCAAATGAAAGTTAAATAAATATGGGGCCAATCGGTGTCCTTGTTTCTGAGTAGGAGCACTCTAGCTCCCTTGTGATTTGCTTTGTGGTACATGTTTGTCTGTCAATTTACTGTGTATGCTGTAATTAAGTGGATCCTGCCACCCTTTACATTGTTGAGGCTGGTTTCAAGGCTACTACCCCGTACTCTGTGCTCCTTTTGGAAACAGGTAGGAGGCCAATTGAGTTTCATGCATTGATCAGAGTGATGCAATATCTAGTGGACGTGCAACAACTGCCAACATACAGATTACCACACAGCAAGTATGAAACTTCAAAAGAACCATAAAAGCAAGATCATATGTATAGGATGGGGGACAGACATAAGGAAATGGTTCAGCAGATGGAAAGCGGAACCATACTTCACTATGCCACGTGAAAAGGTCAAACTACAGGAATTCCAGTTGTCCTTACTATGCACCCTATAGGCTCAATGGCTGACAGTAGAAAGGAAGACCAAGTTAGAATACTACCAAGATCAATTAAATCCTCTATGCTGGTCATCATTCATGAAATCAGATGCCTCTACTCAGCCATACATCAGCACTCCCATCCCTCTTCTCTATGGCGGGAATATTGCCAGATTCCGCACATGGTCACATACCTTGGCCATAGAGAAAGGAGCTTGGCTGAATTTGCCATGACATGCCAGAGTTTGCAGATTTTGTGATTCACAAGCACTCGAGACAGAGGCACATGTAGCCCTACAGTGCCCTAGATATGCACATATCAGGGATGATTACCAGCAGATACTAGTAGACACCACAAAGCTCTCATTAGTTCTCTCCACTGCCTCTCCGGCAACGTTGGGGACTTTTGTCACTCGTCTTTTTTCGTACCATCAAGAACTTGAAAACTCTTGACCCCTCCACATTGGAGGAGATTTTTTGTATTCAGGATTAGGTCCCATGGGTCATTTTTCGCCCCCTGAGGACAATAATAAATTCTACTTCTACTTCTACTTCTCTCTCTTTCTCTCTCTCATAGTTCTTGAAGGGTCTCATGTGGACTTTGAGAGAAGCGTATCATATTCTCTCTCTCTCTCTCTGTCTCTCTACCAAGGTTATGGTTTTCAACACCTCTGATCGTATTTACAGCACGGATGAGTTTTGCTTCACATATGACGGACAGCCCATTGAGCTTGTTAGAGAGTACACTTATTTGGGGGCAGTTTTCAGGGGACCGGTTTTCACCATGACATATGCAGCACGAGATAGGATTAGTAAAGGGTATGCTTCGTTGGCTCATCTTGAGCGTCAGTGTTTTCAGTCCCACTTTCAGCATCCCGATACGAAATCCTTGCTTTTTGATACATTGGTGAGACCAGCTGCGATGTATGCAGCTCCTTTCTGGGCAGGAGACCTCGGCGCTGCAGATTGGAGACGAGTAGAGAGGTTACAGATCATCATGTTCTCTCGGCTCATTAGGGCCAAGGCTACAGTTCCGCACGAGATCATGCTAGCAGAGTTTGGAGCTACTCCCCTTGCATTGGATGCAGCGTTTCAGTCGGTCATGTATTTGCATAGGGTTAGGGAGTTTGGAGACTCAGCAGCAGGCAGAGCTCGGTTGCCATGGTTAGCACTTGCATCTTCTATGGAGTTGGCACGATCTGGGGCCCGATACTGCTGGTACTTCAGACTCACTAGGTGGCTCACATCTCTTGGACTAGACATGGATAGACTGCCTCCCTTCCGATACAGCATAGATGCCCCTCATCTCGAGTTGACTCGCCACGAGCTTAGCCAGGTCAAGAGAGCAGACTTGCTGCAGCTTCATACGTATCGCACTTGGATTTATCCCACGCAGCTTCCGACGAAGATGGCCACATATCGTGACCACTTCCTTCGGATCTCAGAGGATGGATTTGTCATTCCACCAGGCTATACAAGTATCCACATGTCCCACTCATTGAGGATTGCCCTTGGCCAGCTTAGAGTCTCTTCGCATCAGCTCGAGATAGAGGCTGGTAGGATGCGACGCATGGAGGATGGACGGCGACCAGGCCGAGAGACCAGGATCTGCCCTTGTTGCACCATGGGAGAGGTGGAGTCAGAGGAGCACTTCATTTGCAGATGCCCGCTATATTATGAGCTCAGAGGTAGATTCCACTGTCTCTTCACGGATGGCTTTGGACCTCTCTCACGAGTGATGGACTACGAGGATCAGCATTGCCTAGCTCTTTATGTCAGGGAGGCCACTATGCTTCGACGAGACTACCTCAGAGACCATCAGCACAAACCGGAGCATGATAGAGCCCAGCCTGATAGAGCTTAGGCACACGCTATACCAGAGGACAGAGACCAGGAGGAGCACGAGGAGGTCAGAGCTCACACAGGACACATGCCTCCACCCTGTGGATGTACATATGAGATGGTTTGTAGACGCCGCAGGATCTTGTTACATAGGGGACGTACTCGTCGCTTCATCTCCAGACGATCCAGGATGATGGCAGCTTTTCGGAGGAGACTTACTCATGGAGATCTCGCCCCACCAGCCGCTCACCTCACCTTTGCTCAGATTTGTACTCTCATAGCAGGAGGCAGAGTCGATGGACAGGATTTCCAGTATTATTTTGGTTCTCAGACTCAGTGACACCTGGACTTGTATCTTTGCATTGGCATATTGTACTCATCCCCCCATTTTGCACCCAGGGGCGGTTTCCTTGCATCTAGTTTACTTTGTATTTAGGCTCAGATTTGACATTATGTACTTTCACTTGCATTGTATTGCGTAGCACTTAGATGATATTTGACGATGCCTCTTCTTTGTGGCACGTTGATTTTGTGCTATCTTGTATGCAGAGTTCTTGATGTCCCATGGGCCCATTTTGGCCTTTAGTGGACAATAATACACTTTCTTTCTTTCTTTCTTTCTCTCTCTCTCTCTCTCTCTCTCTCTCTCTCTCTCTCATAGGTCTGTCGTAGGTCGTAGGTCTGCATGCGTAGGCCTGGCGTAGGTCTATCATAGGTCATAGCAGGTTTGGCGTAGGCTTAGCGTAGGTCTATCATAGGTCCGTCGTAGATCGTAGGTCCGTCAACGTTTTTGATCATAGGTCCGTCGCTGGTCATAGCTGAAGGTGGAAGTCCGTCGCTGATCAACATCCGTGCCTCTACTCCGGCTCCCTCTCTGGTCCGTCATAGGCATCATGCTATGCTGCCATAGGCAGTTTGTAGCTCCAGCCCGTCACTCCTGTAACCCTCTCATCGTAGCTCCCGTCAGCCAAGTCTCCCTCTCTCTCCATGCTCCATCGTTCCACGCTCCATCGCTCCACAAATTGGGGGCACATGGAGGGCACTCCTCGCTGCTGCTGACGTCGCCCAAGGCACATGGGCCCTCTCGTAGCTCCCTATTAGCAAACGGGGCTTCTTGGCTGCGCCATCTCCACGAGACTTCTAACTGCTGTGACCAAAGAACACGGAGGGGCACAAGGGCCCTTCTTTTGCAAGTGCCGACGTCACCCAGCCCTCTCGTAGCTGCTCGCACACAGACTTCTTGGCTGCGCCATCTCCCTAACGCTTGCCACAAGCCACGCCATCAGCACGTGGCATAACGCATGCTTGCCATGTCACTACTGACACGTGGCACAACACATGCCTGCCATGTCACTGCTGACACGTGGCAATGCCACATCAGCACATCAGGGCTCCCTTGCTGCGGTCACACGGGCTCCCACCAGATTGGCTCCAACTTGACAGAAAAGTGCAAAAGTAGAGAAAACATGTGAAGATTCTCTCTATTACTGCATTTTCCAGTTCAGCAAATAAACAAGGGCAGATACTTACATTGCACAATGCCTACACGAGCATGTGTGGAGGACATTTGGGGGAAACAAGCACTTGAAAATGCCATGACAGCTTACACAACAGGGACCACTCCAAACATTACGTCCAATGTCCTCACCAGCCTCCAAAAGATATGCCTTGCATTGATTGAAAGAATCGATAGCTTGGAATCTACTAATGTGGCCCTCCTTGCGGAGAAGGCACATGTAGATAAAACACTAGCTGAAGTGAAAAAGCATGGAGGGATGCAGGAGGAATGGAGGAAAGAAAGGGGCAAAAAGGAGGAATGGGAGAATGAAAAGGGTGAATGGATATGCGAGAAAAACAAGCTCCAGGACAGGGTACATGCTTTGGAGATTGAATTGCAGCAAATAAAGGGCATGAAAGCACCCCCGGAAGGATTGCAAAGCAATGGAGGAGCTGAAAACAGAAAATGCCACTCTCAGGAAGGACATTGCCACCATGCAGGAAACAATGCAGGCACACATGCTGAGCTTAAACAACAAATCAGCAAAGGGGAAGCTAAGATGTTGGAATGGAAGTATGTGGTCAAAAAGGGCACAACAGCCCCCAAAAAAGAATTTATCTCCGAAGCACTTGAGGAGGAAAAAAGGAGGACCAGCAAAGCATTAAATGTCTTAGTGAGGGGGCTTCCGATGGGAGATGCCAAAATACTGTTCACCAAAATGGGAGTCAATCTCACTTGTGAGACAGCCTAGAGGGTGGGTAAACCTGAGGCACCCTCAAAGCCACTAGTGCTGAAATTCCGGACAGCCATGGACAGGAAGACCCTCATGAGCACGAGGGCGACTTTGAAGGGAACAAGGATCTACCTGGATGATGACCTCACAATCTTACAACAGGAACATCGCAGGGAAGGTATGATAAAAGTAATGGCAGCAAGGGAAGCAGGGAAATGGGCGGTATATAGGGATGGTAGGGTGATTATTCGAGAAAGAGGCGATAAGGAGGATAAAGAAGAGAAGGAAGGGGGAGAATTGTGACGGTGTCAAGCTCATAGGATGTGTGCACATACCGGATTGAAAATAGCAGTATGGAATTGTAATGGCACATTATGGTCTGACCCAGGGGGCTTCCTGGAGACATATAATGATAGAGAGATGATTTTCTACACCGAAACACACGAGAGTCCAAAGCGAGGGGGGCTGCCCACAGTGACTGGATACACATGTGAATCAGCTCACAGAATAGAGTTGAGAAGAGATAGCGGAGTTCGTGGCTCCGGTGGAGTGGCTGTCCTTTTCAGATTACAATTGAGACCACTCATATCGATGGTTCGGAGAGAGGAGCATGCACGACACATGTGGATACGAGTTCAGCTCCCAGATGCTCGGCCTATCTTCATTGCAGTATGCTACTTTCCTCCGGACACGTCATCCTATGCACGAGAGATCACTACAGATGGACACAGTCCATATGAGACGATCCATGATGACATCACAGAGTTTTCCAGACAAGGAGACACTCTCCTACCGGGGGACTTCAATGCACGGACAGGAAATAGACAAGTGGGCCTACTTAACTTCTCAGATGATGACAGAGACCCACACATGGTCCCGGAACTAGATGCAGCTGGTAAGGCGTTCTGCAGATACCCCACAGGTGACAGGGTACAAACGACATCTGCTTGAGCTGGGGGCAATCCACGACCTGATCATCTTTAATGGCCTTCACAGATGGCCATCTTCTGGAAGACTCACTTGCTTCCCACATGGTGGTGGATCTAGTACTGTGGACTATCTACTAGGCCCACTAGACTTTTTCTCACGGATACACGACTTCGCCATATCCCCCCCCCCCACTCGGAGTTGATCACTCATACTTGACCTTCCATATTGCCACCACCACGCCAACCACAGGGAGAGCTCCCCCCACGCACTCAGATCCACTTTGACCATGCTCTTGACCCACTATACATGAGCCATCTAGCCAGGGAGATCCCAGCTATACTTGGAGATGACATAGACCTCACCAGCGCCTCCGACACCCTTGTCTCAGTGGTACAGGACGCTGCTATCAGATCTTTTCCCACGACCCGATCTAGGCGGTGGGAAGATGCCTCAAAACCCTTGGTTCGACGACAAGTGCAGAGAGGCGAGAGCCCACTTCACACAGCAGCAAACTTTGAGTCATCTGACGCCACCTGAAGCACAGAGGATCTATCAACGACTGACACACCATAAGAGACGGGCTTTCCTCACACACAGGATGGATGAGGTTGTCAGAGTTCCGAGGAGGAGACCCGACCATTGGATGGGGATTTCTATCAGAGGGAAAGCCACCTATCCCCATTTCTGACCCAAATGTGTGGCACACGTATGCATGCTCCCTCTATGATGCCCAGATGCAGACACTGCCGGATATGTCTTCCACGCCTAGGCCCACCACTTGTCATCTGTTCATTGTCATCTGTTCACCACACAGGATGTACGGGCTGCACTTCGCCGTCTACACAATTGGAGAGCGCAAGACCCCGAGGGCCTCCGGACCGAGCACTTTGCACATGGACAAGAGGTCCTAGCCCCGATCCTAGCACAGATGTTCAACCGGGCTGTTTGTCACGGATTTCCACCTTCTTGGAGTATCACCACTATTGTACCGATACACAAAGCCGGGGACCCTATGGAGACAGGGAACTATCGGACCCTTATGATTGGCCACACTCTGGCCAAGATTTATGGATCAGTTCTAAAGAGGGAACTCACCAGTCATACATAGGCTCGGGGGCAGCAGGCACTAGGACAGGCAGGATTCTGGAGACAACAATCAGCACTCTACCCTAGATCACATCTTCACTTTGAGGGCTATCATTGAGGAGGTGAGGTCTACACACCAGAAAGTCTACACATGCTTTGTAGACTTTCGGAAGGCTTTTGACACTGTCTCACGATCCCGCACGATCAGGAGGTTACAGGAGCTGCAGAGTCCAGAGACACTTATATGGGGGGTGATGAGCCTATATGAGTCAGTCAGAGGCCGAGTTCATGTCCTAGGAGGCTTATCGGATTGGGTCGAGAGTACGATTGGAGTGAAGCAGGGATGTCCCCTCTCACCGACTCTCTTCGGGCTGTACATTGATGAGATCACCTCTTTAATAGACCGCCTAGGGGGCGAAGGATCACCACTGGCCGATCTCATGATACAGATATTGTTATACGCTGATGACATAGTCCTCATCTCATCCTCAGCGGAGGAGCTATAGAGACACTTGGAGGCCCTAGAGGTGTTCTATAGAGAGAGAGACCTGACAGTCAACCTTGGGAAGACCAAGGTTATGGTCTTCAACACCTCATACGCAGTAATCCAACAACTCAATTTCACTTATCGAACCGAGCAAATGGAGATAGTGCAGTCATACACATATTTGGGAGCAGTCTTCACAAGACCCCTTTTCACTATGACACATGCAGCCCAGGCACGACTCACACGGGGACCGGGTGCTCTGGCTCGATTGAGGAGGCACTGTTTCCAGGCACACTTCCAGGATCCATTGACGAAGTGTTGGCTTTTCAATCCGCTAGTGCGACCGACCGCCATGTATGCAACACCTTTCTAGGGATGTGATCTACTGATAGCAATGTGGAAGACATTTGAGCGGTTACAAGCGACCATGGCATCTAGGATGATTCGGAGCAAGCCCTCAGTCCCGCATGAGATAATACAGGCAGAGTTCACCATGACACCACTACAGATTGATGCCATCTTTCACACAGTGACTTTCATCCATAGAGTCTGCGACTTACCCCATTGGAGACTACCGAGGCTGGCTCTGGAGTCATCCAAACCACTAGTGGAGAGTGGGGCAGACACATGGTATGCACATATATCCACATGGTTTGCCAGACACGGGATTCAGATGGACAGGCTCCCCCCCTTTCAGTATAGTTTGGATGCACCCCCTGAGTCGATCTCACAAGATGAGATTACCGTATCATACCGTTAGATCTTCTCCAACTCCATACGTCTCGAGCTTGGGGGGGAGATCAGGACCTCCCCACCAGGACACAATTCTACCGTAACAATTTTTTGAATGTCTCAGAGGATGGATTCATCGTCAGACCCCTATATCTCGAGGACAGAAGAGTCTCACATGCGCTGAGGATCGCCATTTGGGCAGATGCGGGTTTCATCTCATCAGCTGAGGATTGAGACAGGGAGAGCAGCATGTATACCTAGAGAGCAGCGGACCTGCACACTATGCACACTAGGAGTGGTTGAGACAGAGGAACACTTTCTTTGCACCTGCCCAACCTACTACGAGATCCGGGGACGATACCACTGCCTCTATCTGGACGGGAGTGGCTTCGGCCCACTATCAAGCTTGATCCATTTCCATGACCAGGTCTGCATTGGGCTCTACCTGCTTGAGATGCGCCGACATAGGGAGACCTTGCTACGACAAATCAGAGAGCAATAGGAGGCGATCACACCACAAGATGCAGAGGCTGACCACAGACAGCGGCACGTCACAGATTTTTATGCATTCAAGTCAGCTCTAGGACATAGTGGGGTGGAGGAGGAGGAGCTAGCTGCTATGCGGGCAGCCTGGATTACCGAGAGACGACTGCAGAGGCCACCCACGACATGGAGACCGCCCAGAGCACACTCGATTAAGGTTCGCCCTATCACAGCCTTCCTCAGAGGGGACCGCCCGAGACGAGGAGTCACTCTAAACATAGCTCAGCGGGTTCAAAGATCGAGGAGACCACGCCCCCCTCCGATGCCACAGTATGAGACAGCCAGACAGACTCAGATTCCAGACATTTTCACCGCTCATAGACGAGCCACCACAGTGCCCGGTTTCGGTTTCTGAGTTTCCAGTCCAGTTCCAATTCTCAACCTGCTCTCGATAGCAGATAGCACATGATATGATATGATATATTTATGTACTTTTGTACTTGTTTTTGTTTGAGCCAGTGAGCTCTTTTTATTTCAGCACAGTACTCAGGATAGACATGGTCACTGGCTAGGCGTCTACAAGAGCCCCTTTGGGACTAGGGAGGAGACAAATTCCTTTATGGTGTTGTAAAAAGTTGAAGACTAGTCAGACCGACAGAGCAAGAGCTGATTGGGGACGTTCTTCTCCATACAATCAAAGTGGTTGGCTCGACTCTTAAGTGATGGAAGATGGTGCATAGATAGATCCTCACCTTTCTTTTCATGGGTTATCCACGGCGTCTCTAGCTTTATGGTGGATTCCCTCTTCATCACCTATCATGGGATCTGAGACAGTAGCATTGGATTGATGCAGTACTTCTCCATAGGGCACTCTCCCTCTTGGATTCCACAGTCAAGCATGCTAAAGATCCCATATTCAAAGCCTACATTAGATACCCACCTGGCTGGGAGACCTTTGGCATCACACTACGCATGCAAATTCACTTTTGGAGATGAATTTGGAGATCCTACTAAGAGAGAAATTTTCATGTTCTGCTGGCTATTCTGGAACAGTGGACCGATCAGCACCTGGAGATAGGCCTTTGATACAATTTCCAGATGTGTGCTGTACTTCACTTCATCAAAGTCCATTCAGCATTGCATTTGGGGTTCTAGAGAGTTTCTTCCATGAAAGAGCGTGACCATGGTCTATTCTTCACATATAGTGCCACAAGACCTTCATGGCATTTCCATTCTGGTTATGACAATTTTAAAGCATGATGCTCCTCAATTCTGGGATCACTCTTACAAGGGGTAGGAGGAGTAGCATCTGGCCCGTGTCTCTAAGAACAAGAAAAGTTGGTATGAGTGCTGCATCTCCTCTTCCTCCTCTGCGAGTACTTCAATCAAGGCAAGACCCTTCAATGACGTCATCGGGAGGAGGAGCTGCTGACTTGCTGTGTTTTTCTATCAATCACATGGCTTGGGGGATGCATGAGAGAAACCTCATGCCTCTGCAGGACCAGCTAAGTGTTCCTATGCTAAGGCCCTCCAAATTTAACAAGGGGTGTTCTTCTCTCCCCTTTTCCATCAATGTGAAGAGAAATTCTAACCAGCAATCCCAGTCCACCAGGTCCAAGGGAAATGATTATCCAGGTGCCCCTGCTCATCAGAATGGATCAATGAGCAAGTAGGAAGAGAGTTGTCTCCTGGGTGGACATTCAGGGTGCCATAGGAAAGAATCCTTCCAAAAGTAATCAGTGAAAATATATGGCACTTCCGTCCCACATTGGTGCACACACATGCAAATGGTTTGAGAGACTCAGTTCCATATAGACATGCTGCCACCCTTTTGGTACAGCATTGACGTTTCGTTTGTCCCCTTTCAGGGCAATGAGTTCAACCCGATCATCCAAGAGGATATTTTATAGTTACACACATTCGGGACCTGGTTAGCACAAACATAGCTTCCTGTGAAGCTCAGCTTCTATCAGGACCACTACTTACGCATCTCCGAGGAGGATTTCCTTATCCCCATGTCATTGCACCGACTCTATATCGAGAGCAGACGAGCAGAGGGGATCCCTACAGAGAGTACATTATGTGAGCGGCATGAGGTTGAGTCAGAGGAGCACTTTGCCTTCCGTGTGTTGGAAGGAACAAGCCTCACGTGGTGAACACTGCATGGGAGTAGATGCTGCATTATCCACCTTCTCATATCCGGTTATTCTCCGTCATTGAATCTTGCCTCAATCGTCTCCTCCAATGGAACGAATCTCCTCGAATACACCTCATCAATGAGCTCAACCGATTGCTCTACTCTATCATATATGGCTCGCTGTGGCAGAATTCATCCGTGGACTACTTCCCTGCATGAAAGCATTCTCTCCTCACATGATGTTGTAAAAGGTTTGATCCTCCAACAAGCCCCGTAGGGATGAGGAGGATTACGTATGGTTTTATCATATGAACATGCAGTAGCTTTGTAGGTTCTCTTGCATAATAAATGATGTTAGATTTTTCATGTCTCTTTCTGAATTCTGTTGTGTGCATGTAGGAGTTGATAGTAGCATTTTAACACCCTTGACCAGTCTACTACGAGATCCATGGACGATATCACTACCTTTTCAGAGACGGATTTTGGGCCTTTCCAAACTTCTCTCATACCCAGATCAGAGGTGCCTCGCTGCTTTCATTCATGAGGCAGTTCGACATACAGAGCACCTTATCAAATCACAGAGACAAGGATGAAAGGCCTTATCTGACCCATCTCAGACTGTGATCACAGAGTTCTTCCAGCCAGAGCATGCTGCCCCTCCGATCACAGATAGCAAGAGAGGCAGAGACCCCGAGTCCCAGACACGGCACACTCGACAAAGGACAGATACACAGATCACGCTAGCTGACATCTCATCTATTTTCAGACCTGAGATATGGCCGATAGGGGTAACTATTGCGCTTGTTAGGTGTAGAGTAGCCACCAGGAGGGCACGACGGACTACTACTCCATATAGTAGACAATGATCTATCACGGGCCTCTTGCCTACATTGCCTAGTCCGTCACCATGCGTACATCGACATTTCATGCCATGTGTGTGCTGCATTGTATTGTATTGTATCGGATCAGATTGCATCTGCTATGATGATGATGATGCCAGGGAGGACTATGACTATGGTGACATGTATGATGATGGCATTGACTATGACTACACACTTTTCTAGCATGGGTTAGGATGCTCGCTTAGCAGCTCCACCCATTTGCTCATTGTATCAGGTTTTCTATCAGTCTCATAGACCCATCGGTCTTTAGTAGACTTTAATAAACTTTCTTTCTTTCTTTCTCACTTATCTCCCACCAAGGCTCTCCACCTAACCTCTCAAGCGTCATATTTGTTAAATACTCTCTTTCTTTCACTCACTCTCACTCTCAGCCACCCCCTCCTCCCAACCCAACCAATCACACACTTTTTTTTTGTGAGAAGAAATCTTTATTTCTATAGAATAATTACATTCATAGCTGCTTCAAAAGCGAAGTAGCTACTACTCAAGAAAAGATCTCAGTATAGGCTGTATACACATCCTGATCAATCAAACGAGTCTGAAAACAATCGTAGAATGATTGTTGCAGAGATCGTTTGAAAAAAAGGAAGGATGAAAATAGTGGATCACCAAAGACTCTATGATTTCGATCCATCCATAAAGTCCATAGGGTCCAATATCGCACCCATACGAAAAATAAATCAAAACCCTGTCTCTGGGGATGAAATCCAAACAACCAGAAAAATCTGCCAAAAGTAACAGTAGGAAATCGCTGTCGAAGCCTCTGTCTGATGAGAGCAATGAGATCAGAAGTATTTGGACAGGACCAAAAGATGTGGATCACTGATTCAGTAGAGTGCGAGCATCTGTGACAAACTGCTGAAGCAATATGTCTGTGTGCGAGTAACTGTCCAGATGGAAAAATGCCAAGGAGAACTCGCCATAGGAAAAGCTGTTGTCGAAGAGGGACTTTGTAATGCCAAAGGAGACGCAGCCTTTTTCTCCACCACTTCATTGGACGATCCATATGCCAAACAGTATTTGCTCTGTTGGAAATCCAAGGTGGAGGTAATAACACTCTATACAATGATGACACTGTGATATGTGAAAGCTTCAAAGGACGGACATATGAGGAAGGAGAGTGTAAAATCCAATCCTCAAGCCGATGCTGAATTTCTAAATGAGGTACCGGCAAGTACGGTTGGAGCATTGCTGAAATTTTATGCCATAAAGGACGATAATGAGCTCCCAAGCCATATTTGCGAGCAGCCAAAGAAAAGGATAGAATTGTGCCATATCTTGAAGTACATCTGCCACAGATGAAATGCCTTTGAAGGAGAGAAAATATGAACGTCGGGGTTCTTGTATGGCCAAAGGTGGATGGAATACTTTAGACCAAAAGAGATTCTCTTCCCTCAAAGAGTTGCCCAAGAGAGAGTCCCTGCCTTTCCATACCAAGTGGGAAAGAATGTGTTTCCAATCAAGAAGCAGAGAAGAGACAAAAGGGCATCCTCTGATCTTGCCTTGGATAGAGCCAAATAAAAATTCCCACTGAGTAGGCTGCCAATTCCCAAAAGCAGATGTATGAAGATGTAATAAGAGAGAGCGAATCATAAAAGCCCAAGGCTGATCTCCTTGTAGACACTGCATCATCATTTTCCCCCTATGAGCAAGTAAATGCATTTGAATATTTAGAATGTTCAGACGCCCGTGCATCTTTGGAGAACAGAGACGATGCATGGAGAGTAATCTGAGACTTTTCTTGCCATGTTTTGAACGCCAGAAAATTTCCATGATAGCTGACATAAATGAAACCAAATCTGCCTTAGTGAACATAGTAAGAGGCAGATAAAATTGTATGTATGCTATCAAAATGGATTGTGTAATTCGCAGATGAACATGTAATGGCCAAGTTGCAAGCTTCCAATATTCAAGTTTTGCCCTCAACTTTACTAGCACCCAATCAGTTTTTTGTTGTGAACGGGTGAGTCCCCAGCCTAAAGGATAACCAAGATGTCGAATGAATTGAGAAGCAGGGACAATTTCCCCAGGCCACAAAAGGTTGTGCCAGTCCTGTGCATGTAAAGGCAACAATTTTGATTTTTAAAAATTTACCCAAAGGCCAGCAGCCAATCCATATGTAGAAAGAGCATGCATGATCATGGACAGATCAGCCCGATTATTTTTTGGAGTAAAGAATGAATCATCAGCATATGCTTGAGCAATCATGCTGCGACTGCCAAGGATCTCCAAACCGTGCAGCTGGTCAGTGTCCAAGAGGTGATCCAGATATTGAAGCAGTGGATGAGTGGCTATGGCAAAAAGTAAAGCACTCAATGGACATCCTTGTCTGACAGAGCAAGCAAGAGTCCATGATGGAGAAATATCTCCTGAAAGTATGCAGGCAGCTTCACTATCTTGATATAGCCAATTAATGAGTTGCTGCATTTTTGTGCCAAAACCCAAAGCCTGCATAGTCGATGAAATAAAATCCCACTGAACTGTATCAAAAGCTTTGGCAATATCAACTTGCAATAACAAAACATCCTGCTGTGTGTATTTGGCATATTCAATTCCAATGTAGGCATTAGCAATGTTATCAGTGATATGCCTACGCGGGACAAAGCCATATTGCGCAGGATGCAACCCATCATGTAAAAATCCCTTTAGCCGAGCAACAATCATTTTGGCAGTGACTTTGTAAATTACAGGCATAAGAGTGATAGGTCTCCAGTCTGCCAAAGACTCACAAATTTGTTTTTTAGGAAGGAGTTTAACAAGACCTCTCTTCCATGTGTCTGGCATTTTCTGATGTTGCCATGCAGCATTCACCATAGATAGTAATGGATGCTTCAAAATAGGCCAGTTAGCTAGAAAAAACTCGACTGTCAAGCCATCCCATCCAGGGGATTTCCATCTGCCACATGATTTGATGGCATCTGACAGTTCCCTCTCAGTAAAAGGTTCCTCCAATTCCAAAGCTTGAGTAGGGGAAATGATTGGAGAAACATTTTGCAACAGTAAATTTCGTGCAAGCAAAACCTGTTGCGAGGGAGGAGCTACAGAGCCAAATTGCTGAGAGAAGTGATGCACACAAACAGAGGCAAGCTGTGATCGTGAAGTAGTCCATGATCCATCAGGCATTAGCACTCTGTAAATTTCTGTTTGGATTCTCCTCTGATGTAAACTCTTGAAAAATTCTTTGGAAGAGCAACCTTTATCTGTGAAGGCTCTTTGTCTTGCTCTAGTCTCCCATTTTGCCAGTTTCCTGTGATCATTTAGTTTAAGACAATGTCTGGCCTGACATAATGTGGTTTGCTCATGCATGGACAACGAACGATGATGACTGAGTTCAGTGAGGTCTTGACAAGTAGACTTGGCCTGAGCAATGGTTTCCCTCAGAGTCTTCATGTAAGACTTGCCATAAGCTCTAATCACCATTTGCATTTTAGAAATAAAAGAAGCCCAGGCATCATCAACATGAAGATGGTTGTTAGATGAAAGACAATGAGCTGCTTCAGTAACCATTGCCTTGAATTCAGCATGTTGCAAATAACTGTCGTTGATGATTAGATGTCGCCTTTGTGGCAATCTATCATCTGGCATCTTATGAAAAGATAACCGCAGCCATAGTGGTGCATGGTCTGAATGCACAAAGGCATACTCAATCCACATTTTGCATGCGAAATCCCCATTTTGTTGTGGAGCAACACTATACCAACGATCCAGTCGTGCCTTATAAGCGGAAAGAGCATTATGTTGAAAAGTGTAGCCCGGTGACAGAGGCTGCAACTCCTTCCAGAGGAGGTCAACTAGATCCAAATGCAAAAGTAGTTGAGACCACGCATGCCTTTCAGGAGATAACATATGATCGTGGCTGGAAGTGTTGTCTCCCTGTTGTGGAGCATTATTGAAATCCCCACATATGTAGGCATGAGATCTCCACGGGTATTGTTGCATAGCATCCCAAATTACAGTTCTGTCTCGAGATGACTGAGGTGCATAAACTGAAGCAAATTCAAACACCTCTCCTCTTATAATGCATTGGAGAACAAGCCATCTACCTTTGTTGTCATTTAATGCAATGACTGGTTGAAGCTCATGTTTGATCAGAAGGACAACCCCTGAGAAAGAGTGCTCCCCAGCATAGAAAATGTCATACCCACAGTAGTGTCCTGTCTTGCCTGCATAAATATGCTGGTTGTGCTCTTGTAATGCCACTATGTCAGGTGATGTACAGCCACACAGATTTCCATTTCCTACTGTCACATATGCCCTGGACATTAAGTGTAAAAGAGGTGATGTGAGAAGTCATATATACAGATACTTATAGTAATGTAACAAACTATGTACAGCAGCAAAATGTATGAGGTCAGCCTTGCATTTCTATCTCAGGGTCGAGGCCTCGCCCCTGAGAAGTAGTCGCCTGAGAAGTGGACAGCAAAGCAGCAACCTCTTCTTCAGGGAAGAGTGTTCTGCTGGCTATTACTGCAGCCCATGTAATTCCAATTCCTGTATTGATCTCTGGGGTGTTTCCGCTAGAAGAGGCACCATTCCAAGTGCGGGGGGGTGGAATTCTTCGAGCAGAAATAACCTTTCTTGGGCTCTGCCAGCCATCAGTTGAAGGTTGCTTTCCTTTGGGCAAGGATTGAGTAGCAGGAGATGAGTGTGAAGTAAGATTCGCATTGGTAGCTACTGAATCTTTGCCTTTATCCTGACTCCCAGAATGCTGTTTACTGCTTTTATTTTTGTTGGCAACTGGAGTAGGAGCATCTTTAATGGGCATGTGGACTGGCAAGGTGACATGATGCATTTTATGTTGGTTCAGTGGACACTGTGAAGCCATGTGTCCAAACTTTTTGCATTCAAAACAGGCCCCTGCAAATAAACCCCATTTGAGTTTATAAAATGCACTCCCCATGATCACATTATTCACCGTGACTGAGTAAGAGTCCGGTGTGGGATTATCAGTATCCCAGAGAATGCAAAATCTGTTTGAATTACCATTTGGCCGTGGTGGGCAGACCACTTTACCTAAAGAGGCTGCAATTTTAGGCAAAAGTGAGGCCATGCATTGGGGAAAATCAACAACTTCAACCCAGACTGGGCATCTGTGTCGGATTAAAGCCTGAAAGTCCCTTGTGGGAGACCACGGCAAGACATGCACCATTTGCTGCCCAAAAAAGAGAGGTGAATGTTCCAAAAGCATTTGTCTGTGGATCTCCTCCACCATGATAACCTCGAAAAAGCCCCTGGCTGCATAATGTACTTTACGAACAAAAGAGCCAGCCAATGTGCGTGTCAGCCAGTTGCCTATTTCTGCAGCAGGTGGCATCCGGCCTGGAAAAAATAAAATGACTGCATTCTTGGCATACTCTCTGATTGGATCCACAATTTCATCGACCTCAACCATGAGGCCAACTGAAGGAACCGAGTCTTTCCACTCTTTTCTCGTATCTGCAAATCCTTCATGCATTACATCATATACTAGTTGAGCCTCAATCGTGTCATGCTTCGGGTCATACTGACCCTCAACCTGCTTTTGTTTCTTGCAGGGAGCCGAACGCTCCTTTTGAAATGTTTTTTCATATGAATACTCTGCCATGACTCGGTAGGAAGAGGAGCTCGAGGATGAAGTACCTGTATAAGGGTGGTAAAAGCCAAAAAAACCAGTCCCAAAGAAAGATCAGAGGAAGCCCGCAAGAGAGAAGAGGAAGTGTAGAACTGGTAAGGAAAGAGCAAAAGGATAGGTAGGAGTTGGCTGAAAAACCAGGTAGGGAAAACTCCAGTTGAAAGCCCCAAAAGTATGCGAAAGCTGAACTTGTACGGAAAGGTACAGAATGTACGGACACCGTACGGTGACCGTACAGACGTACGGAAGAGGGTTGGTGCCTGGTTACGGGTGAGAGACGAGATGCTGATGGAAGATGGAACTGAAACGAAGCCTATAGATGCAGATATCGACGCACACACACGAGGGCTGGAGCGAAATCACGCAGGATGCGTAGGCAGAAACACGGGGAAGTACCGTACTGTCGTACGACACCTGTACGGCTGCCGTACAGGTGTACGGTCAGACGGGGGAAGCTGAAACGGGGCTGTGGCGATCTGTTCTCCGCTGTTTCCAAGCGCTCACGCTCCACACTCACCAAACTCCACCGTACGTTGCTCACGCTCCACGCTCACCAAACTCTGCTCACTGCACACACACACACACACACCACACGACACACACACATAGACTAGTGTACTAGATCACCTAGTACTACACACCAACGCTACAACCAATCACACACACCCATACGTGCATGTGTATAAAAAAACATTACATTGAGTAGCTGGGTGAGTTAAATATCCTTTCATACTTGCGAAAGGGAAAAGGATGAGGAAGGAGAGATTCATTGCAACCCTTAGACACAGGAATTTGTAAAACTGGCCTTTCCATAAGTAATCATAGAGAAAGAGGACAATTAGAAAAAATCATTCCCGATGCAAACAATTGTAGTTTTACCTGATTGCATGAGACCAACTTTTTTCTGCACAAGAACATCGTCTTCTGCACAATTTCTCTTGCAATCTTCTGCAGAATAAGAAGAAAATTGCTGACCAGACCATGATCTTAAAGGATAGACCACAGCAGCCAAATTGTCCATGCTACCCCTCTCAAAAGCTGAGACCACAACAGCCTCTGCTAGACCTTGGAAGTATAAATTTGCATCAAAGGATTTGCTTTCTGAAATTAAGAAGTCATAGCTTTCCTTATGTTTATCCTGCAGCATGTTGCAAACATCTGGAGTCTCCATCATCTCGAATATTCCATCCGAAGCAAGAAATAGAAAAGATTCATTAAGAGGTATTTCTTGCCAATCTGTAAACTCGGGTTCTGCGATGACTCCATACCTGGTCAGCATCCCAGAAAATCAACAAGTGTAATACACTAAAACAAGAGCAAATCTGAAGTCCCACCACAACGAATAGAATATAACTCTACTTGATCTAAAGAGAGAAAAAGCATTTATAATCCGTTTCATACAGCACCATATTTCACCTTGACCTTCTGAAGAGAGAATCAAATAAGAAGAAATTCATTTGAAAATCCCAAGCTAGCTTTTTTTCCCCCCGGCGGGGAGGGGGGCGGCGGGGGGGGGGGGGGGGGAGAACTATAGACCTAATCACCATGCCAGACTTGCCAGATTCTTCACTTTAGAAAGTGGACAGTGTGCTCATCAAGAAGACAAACTGAACAGAGCTCAGACAACTGCACCCTTGCAACAACTTAATTAGCATCTAGAAACAGCCCATTAATGCCGTATGACCATATATGATGCTTGTACATCTAATCTCATGAACACCCTGACGTGAAATAAGATAAGACATTGCAAATTCCATATGGAATTTCCTTCAATAACAGAACAGAAGATGCAGACAAGAAAATTCTGGTGTCATAGGGAGCTAGCTCTCTTATGGATGTTGCTCTGGTCAACAGCGTAAGCACTATCATTCTCCCATACCCTACTAGTGCCCTGTTTAAATTACATATACTTTCATAACAATAAAACAAGAGGATGCTGCTCAACCTCGTCTTCTCTCCATGCTCCATGTCCCCCGTGCATCCTCTTTACCAGCCCTCCCTCCCTCGTCTTGCCACCTTCCCTTACCTCTTGCCATCCTTCTCTCTCAACACCCCCCCACATGTGGCTTCCAGTTCGACCCTGTGTGGGCTGCTGGTCCATGCCCTCCCCCTCCATTTCTTTTTTGAGCGATCCCCCCCCGCTCCAACTTGTGTGGCAGCCCACAGGGCTCCCTTGGCCTTCCTCAGTTCTCCCTTTGTCCTTCCGAAGCCTCTCCTTCCCCTTGTAGCCAGCCCGTGTGCATGTTTCTCTTCACTACGTTGCCTATTTTGGATAACCCCCTTGCCTCCCCCCCTTTAGGGGGCTGTTGCTCAAGATTTTAGCCTACAACCCACCGCCCAGCCTCCCCCCCCCAAAAAAAATAAAATAAAAATCCCAACTCTTTCTAGTCCCAACCTCCTCACTTATCTCATTCCAAGCCTGTCCATTTCACCTCTCTTACTGCTTGTCTTTCAACAGGGGATCTTTTCATCCTCAACAGAGGCTTATTGGATTGTTCACCTCCAAGAGAAGGTTGGTTTTGCATAGTGACCTTTTGGTTAGGGTAGGGCACATTGTCGGCCTTGCCCTGTCAAGACCACAAGTTTGAGATTAATTCCATGCAAAATTTGCACTTGACGGTGAACACATACATGTGTCACAATCATTACAGAGGCTCCCCTCACCGAGAAGGGCTCCCAAGGTTTGTCTAAGGGACTTATTCGGGCCCACCCTACAATTCCTGAGGAGTTTGAGCAGCAGTTGTTCATTTGGCATCCGAAGGTTTGGGATCAAGAGGCTCTCAAGTTAGGACAGCGAACTGACATCACCTGGTCACAGTGGGATAGAGGTACAGCCAGTTGATTTGAGACATGGAGACGACTTCTCTTGGAGTCACAAGCACGGGGCAAGCACTCTCGCATTTAAGGGGGGCCACATATACATATGAAAAAAATTGATGCAGCAATATCTGTTTTTTGGAAGAGGGTATGCACAACTCTCCAACTCCTCATCATTGATATGGACAATTCTCGAAGATAGGGGTGCCTCTTAGGATTCCATTCTAAGGATAGTCAACCACCAGAGCATATGTTATAGAGTGGGACCTGGAGGGCCTCCTTCAGCCGAAGACGGTGAGAGACCGCCAGGATGAGGAGGCTTTGGGCTTGCTAGAGTGGCAAAGGCTCAAGGTTGTGGGCAGTTTGGATAGAGTCTGGACTATAGACCCCGTCACAGTCTTGTCACGACAAAAGGGTCCACGGTGGCAGCTTTCATTATGGAGGGCCAGCCTCTTTGGGAGATCCAATGGGACTCAAGTGAGCGGTTCT